>NC_091153.1:17293363-17428363 GCF_040958095.1 Procambarus clarkii
AGAGAGAGGAGAGAGAGAGAGAGAGAGAGAGAGAGAGAGAGAGAGAGAGAGAGAGAGAGAGAGAGAGAGAGAGAGAGATCACTACCACTAGAGAGGACACCTATCTCATACAATGAACAGAGTTGGTTAGACAGGAGCAACGGTTTAAAGATCTTATCTGGGACTAGTCAAAGAAATACTCGTATCTGAAATCCACATTCCCAGCCGTATACTCCGCCGGCGGCTCTATACAACACCCAGCAGGCCAGACCTACACAGTACCAACCTACCAGGTATGTTTGTAGCCACCACTCACATCTGCCTGTTCTAACAAAGTGTAAACATGAAGAGACAGTCCATTGTCATGTTGTCTGCCAGCACCAGGAGCTTCATTATGAATGTTGGTGATCGTACACACACAGTCTCGTGAACACTTGTCGTCCAGTAGTGTTTGTTACGCTGGAAATATTTCTTGATGACAGGACTCCTGGGTACCTTTGGTAAGGTTGCTATACCTCATGGATGCGCCAAGACAGGTGAAGCGAAAATACTGAAGGAAAGGGGTATACATTTTCCTTCAGTCAAATTGTACGTGACCCACTTATTGACGGGGTCATACCTGTTTACCTGAAGGTTCGTTTTTTTCCAAAATGTACATAAATTCCAGCACTTCAATCATGATGTGAGGAAGATATACACCTCGATGACACGAGATAACTTTCCCCAATCAACTTTTTAGTGAACAATCAAGACTCCTAATTAATGCAACATAACTGTTAACGCCTTGGGTGAACTCAACCGATATCTGACTCATTCCAAGTGCTATATAGTCGTAATGGCTTGGAGCTTTACCCTCATAGTTCCCGTTTATGCAATATCTCACACAACGTTAACTCTCTGCAGTTTTCCAGCCAGAAATTTTTGTAAGGTTCCCAACTCATAGCTCAAGTTCTTCTCTTTATATTGTCGTAACTCATCTACCTTTTTGTAACGTTCATTCTCAACCTCAGAGATATGTTAGTTCATCAGATCACAAGGCTGTCTTTACTACAGTGTCTATCCCAGGGGATCTATGTCAATGACGGCGCTGAAACCAATCGTATTGGCGCTTGCCTTTCCATTGCAGACTTTCTGCGCCGTGGAGAGTGGGGCCCTTCTGCATGGGTGATAGTTTCTCCTCCATATCAACCTACAGGGCTGGCGCCCTGTAGAGGCCACTTAAGACCGACAACCAGAGCTCAACTCCATAGTCTCCTATGACTGATGGATGCCTACTATCCCAGGTGATCAAGGGAAAGAATCAACTTGTCCCAACCTGGCTTTGGGACAGGTAGAACTGGCCAGCTCTCTGCTCAGGACCAGAAGCATCTGAAAGGAATTTCTTACACAGGGATGTGAAGAGCCAAGCAAACGCCTTAAAATGTCACATCACCAACTACCTGCACAAGTATATTCCTTTTGGCAGCTGGTGCCAATAACAATGATTGAAAGATATATATAAATCAATGTCTAACTAACAGTGACTAACTGTACCCAAAACCTTTTCATGTGGAAAAAGAAGGAATGGAAACTGCTAACAGGGGTCATTAATCCCAATTATCTCTCTGGGGAAGGCTATAGCGGATCATATTTGTAATAATGATGCAAAATTGAAAGACATTGTAAATCTGATAGGAATACTAAAGTGTGGGAGAAAAATAGTGTTGTTACGGACCCGGATCCAGCGTCCGAGCCTGGAGCAGTGACAACCACGCCATCTGTGGGTCGGCTCCCGAAACCCCCTCCAAATGGACGACGACACCTGGTGAGGACGAGGCGTACTGGCTACGAGGGCCAGTTTCCAGTCCTGTTCAGCTCACAACACAGCCGCTGCTGACCTCTGGTGAGGTGGTGCTCAGACAACAACGCCATCTATGGAGTGGATAGGTGGGCGTTTGGGTCTGAGCCTGTGAGGTGCTTTTGTGTGTCCCTGTTACTGATGACGTGTTTGCTTACAGAGTCGACCTGGGACTGCTGTAAGGGAAGTTGAGTCAGTCTACCCAAGGCAGCCGTCTCGACACCAAGTGTTTTGCTGCAGCAGCTGTGAGTCGCCTCCCGGATGAACACTGTGGTGTTACCCTGCCTGTGAAGCGGCAGTTGAAGGATTGTCATACCCGGGACTGACTGGTGGAGACGCTTAACCACTGGGGTATTGCGGAAAGGAGAGTGATCTGTGGTATCACACGAGGCTCCTGACTAGGGCGCTACCCTAGTATCGCTCGTGGAGTGGCCTAACCAGCGTTGCTGATTCGGAACCTGCCAGCCATCTGCTGGACTTGTGGTTGACGGCCTCCATGGCGGTGCCCCCAGTGGAACTGTGTTTTGGCTGACCTGTGGCCGGGGTAGACTCAGCTTCTCGAAGGATTCGTCGTGAGGCCACGAGAGCACAGAGAGCTTGACACCGAGAGGATCCAGGGTCTTCAGAAGAAGACAACAGTGTATTATAGTGTTTATACCCCCTCCCCCCCCCGTGTAATCCTTTATATATATTTATTGGTGACGGTGATCATTATATTATATTAAGTTTTTGACTTTATTTCCCTTCCCCTTTTAATTTACTTGCGTTGTGGATAACATCCCTTGAAAGCCACTACTGGCTTGGGGCCGGATACCCTTCCTCTAACAACATCAGAGTAAGAACCCAGTTGCGACCCGAGAGGGCCGTAACAAGTGTTTAAATTCGTCATACTGTGAGTGAAGTGAGACTCTTCAAATGACCATGAGAAGCCACGTTCTCAACTTAGCTGCAGAAGCAGCCTGGAAACGTTCAGCCCCTACAGAGTATCTGACACCTTCTCGATAACAGCAGTTGTAAAACCTTTTATATTTTAATTCAGTTTATTCCTTTTAAATACATTTAATCTCATAAAAAATTGAGTTTCTAGAGTCTTCAGATAGCTGATCTAGGATTACAGACTCTTGCTTGCATTTTCACTAGGATCATTAACGTCATTCCTCAAGAATGCTAACCTTTGTTAAACAAAAATAAATAAATACTCATAATGGACTCTTTGAGTTCAGGAGAGAATATGGAGCTTCTGTAGTTGCCTCGGATCATGTCTCTCACTATCAGAGGAATGACCCAAGTGTGAGAGTTTTGAGTTTGTAACTTGTGAGAAGTTTTGGAATAAATTAAAATTGGTATAAGGAATTTTAGCTCGGAAAATTTCTAAGAATTTTCTTTATTCTTTAACCTTTATTCCTGTCGTGATATTCAACTAGGTCGCCTGAGGAAGGACTTGCTTAGCTAACACACCAGTGTAGTAACCAGCTCATTCCTCACTTTGGGACCATGTATGAACAATTGACTAGGCGCTAGCAAACGCCGAGACCTCAATGAAAATTGAAATCCCCCCCACTTAGGCCGCCGACCTTCGCCAATCGCCGAAGCGAATCTAACGAGTAGGTCACGGGCTCTCACAACAATAATTTATTGTTGTGTGGTGCCGTATATTTGATCCAAAGCTCAGAAAATTAGTCTCAATTTTAGTCGAGTGTGAAGAACATTTGCATACCAATAATAATGTGTGGGGTGTAACGAAAAGACAGTGTTAACCATAACAACTTAGTTTATTCAATAAAGTACTAACTACTACAACAAAACAAAAAGAAATGCCAATGACGTTACTCGAAATCCTTCCTGTGACACTATCAATGACAGCTAGACACCAGCCCCTCGGACTGCATAATGAACTAACTCGAACATAAGTGTGACCACAGAGGAATCCACAAGCAAGCAAGAACTAACAGATCTATAATCACAATTACAACAAGTGACACAGTAGGTTCTGAAATACGTCTCCAGTAACCTCCTAACTGTTCTACGCCTCAGTGCAGTCTACACCTGCAACAGCGGTTGCAATGCAATCAAATCAATAGTCTTCCAATGACAACAATAACTAATGGGTTCACTAGCAACTCCAGCACCCTTCCTCAAATTAATCCTTACGTTAACACTCCGTCCCACGGACGCTCAACAATCAATAACAATTGATTTACGTTAATAACACAATAACATTTACGTTAATAACAAGGTAACATTTACGTTAAATTAACAACTCTTACAACTGTCACTAGTAATGTGGAAATCAAACAACATTCTACCCGTCGAGCATTCAGTGAGAAAATCCCATTAATCCCTGTACTTCCAGACAGCTAATTAATCTCTACTAGTTACGTTAATTTACGTTAATCGGTTACTTATCACTCAGCGATGGTAAACTCTGATTTACAATGTCCAAAGTGCTAAGAGAACGGTAATCACTCGTGATTACCTTTAGAGTAATTAATTACTATCCTCAAGATCAATAATTAAACAATTAAAATACGCAACCTTTCACACTGGCTCAGCAATTTACATTAAGGTACGAATTCTGTCTGAGCCTTCCATACTCAGACCAATTCAGGCGACTAATAACAGTAATTAGCCCCACGTTTACGTTATTCTAAAATGACGCTACTCCTCCCACGAGTCAATCAAGTGCCGGTACTTCCGGGCAGATAACGACGTTACGTTAATGGAACAATGTAGCCTTCGTGTGAGTCGATCAAACAAGGATCGAGGTTAATTACTTTGACTTCCTGAAACACGTCAATTACCCGGCCCACTGACCGTTAATTACGACAGACAATACTCTAATTCTTATCTGGCTGATGGCTAGGCTCCTCGAGACTACCGTAGCTGCTTACAGGAAAGTAAATTAACCCAAACGTATTCTACGTTACTCAAATTGTCAAAGAACAAATTCTCTTAAAGCAATGGGCGTTCCCTTGGTTACGTTATATTAATTGCCTCGCAATCACCTCACTGAATACTGGACTTCGATGTCCTACCAGATAACCAGGAGAATATATTTGTACCCAAGTACTCGTCTACAGCCGAGTTCCCCCACGACAATGACAAATCACACTAACAAATCACAGTGATTTACGTTACAATCCGGTTGCTATGCCAATACTGCAGAATCTAGCAAAATAACATACAGGACATGAACCCTCTAGAACACTGCCCCACAATGGCTTTACTGAACTGCAATCACATGCGGTGATTGCAGTTCAACTTGATTGATTGTTCAGTTCAACTTGAGTGATTGTTGCTCAACACTAGCAACAATCACCATCAAATAACAACCCCTTGCAATAACACACGGCAAGTACTCTAATTTCCAAATATTAAAATACTGCACACACTTACTTACTTACTGCTGCAAATGACCCCTAGAACATAGGTCAATATATATCAATCACCTCACAGTAAATAACACAATAACACTGGGCACCGTGACACTACGATTATATATATATATATATATATATATATATATATATATATATATATATATATATATATATATATATATATATATATATATATATATATATATATAATTACTGCTGACACATGTAGCCTACAGCTATCAAACGTTATTGGGAACACTAAGGAGAATCTCACACTCCTTAAATCACATGGGTGAGTGATTTATCGGTCACGCATGCCGATAAACACTCGAGAGTTACGTTACTCGACAGAGCGGGAGCGGTCTCTCTAGACAGCCTCGTCACTCACCAAAACTCACCAAAATTACGTTAATTAATACTGCAACCACAATATATATTTATATAAATCACACTTGTCACGGCCCTGGGAACAAATACAAGAAATTAAAGCCACACTGTGGCACACTCCACAATAATCATTGCCAGGAATCACTGGCGTTACACATACCTGAGCGCTCAGTGTTGGAATTCCACACCTGCAAGACCACACATGGAAATGATATCACTCCGTCCCACGGACGATCAAAAATGATTACCACAATGAAATAAAAGAATTTATCACATGGACATCCTCTCAGTCCTTGGCTAATCTATGTATCCTGTTCCCCGTGTGTACCCACACACACACACACACTGTACGTCTGTGTACACCAGACTTAAGTCCCTCTGGACTGACAAGATGACAACACAGGTGATTAATCTCCTCGCCCACAATTCACTCCACCTGAACAGGTGCTGCGTGACAATGTGACGGAACACTTGACCTCGAATTCAAGCTTTAGAGACTACTAATCACCAAAAATACACACATAGGTACTTACTCATTCACACTGCCAGCTTTACACACCATTCCCATACATCAGGCACCCCGCTATAGGTGGCTGGCTCGTCCCAAGTGGCGTAAGCGGCGGTAGTTCCTTACGTGGTACTTATACAGAAAATTGGCGCACACTCGAACCCCTCCCACTCAACACGGCTGAGTTCGCACCCTCGACTCCCCGGTGAAGTGAAGCGTTCATACCCAGGTGACACGCACAACGATAGCGTCTCACACCAACCTTGGGAAATTTGCCTTAACACTGACAAGAATTTCCCCGTTCCCATCGACTGCTACAGAGCACTAGCAAGTCTAATCATCACTGGTATGGGATCTACGAGTCTGTTGCTGCTCGTATGCACATTTCCACAGGATCCCAGATCACTGTACCTCTACCCCTGCATACAATAATGTCTTAAACCCCTCCAAGCGACGACTTCGGCCGGATTCTGTGACGACCGTTGTCGTAGGTGAAGCAGGAAGCATCAGCAAGTGAGTAGTCCAGCCACCACGACGCCCTATACTCCAATTTGGCCGAATTGAGTACAGGAAGCGTCCTGACTAGGTGGCGGCTGAGTTCAGAATGAGGCTCACACCGGCTCTCCCCGCGTCCTTCTCGAAATAACCAATGAGAGGAAGGCATACAGCGGCCTACCCCTCTCATCCAATCAGCGACGGTGTAGCATAGCCCCTAGGGCTGCTCCAAGATGGCCGACCAACATGGCGGCTCAAGATGTTTCTAAGATGGCGGCTGGTTTCCATGACAACCACTCAAGTGGGCAGCCAGCGCGGGGCCCCACACCCACGCCGGCGGCTAGCTGTTCGTGCGCAAAGTTGTCTGGCTCCATGCCATACAATGAGATGATGCTATCAGCTCTAGCACTGTCCACAGACATGCCACCCCGGCCAGGGTAACATTTATGGACTGCTGATGACTGGGGCTCTCACATGAGCCCAAACACTAGAGGTTTCGGTTGCTGGTTACCAAACATAAGTCCGCCCACTTAACAAGTGCACTTAACAAGTGTACTGGCTCCCACAGGCATAAGAGCACTATTGTAAGTGAGCTGGTGAACCACCTCCTCACACCAAGATATCGCTTCATGCAGGTCGATGTTCAATCCCCAACCGTTCAATTGATTGGGCACCATTCCTTTCCCCACGTCCCATCCCAAATCTTAATGAAGATCTCTTACAAATGCTATAAAGTCGTAATGGCTTGGCGTTTTCTCCTGCAGTCCTAGTCCCTCTACCAGAATCTGTGCTGTTATGTATCCATAATACTGACTTTACCATCTGTCCGGATCCTTTTTGAAAACATTAAAAAAATCCTGTTCAGAAGAAGTTATAGGTCTTCAATATGTCATTCTCAACATAAATGAATATACTGTAAAGTGAACCTCATCCTCTCTGATCAAGGTAAATTTAAATGGATTACTAATGATACCACTGCTGAATTGGAAATGAGGATAATCAGATTAGCAGAAGGTCAGATCAGGATTTGAAAGAGCTTTTTATACATTTAAAAGATTAAAACAATGAAAATGACTGGAGAGATTCGGAGACAAATGATTACATACATCTGTTAATGAAATCAATTGAATTAAATCCTCAAACATTAACTGAAACAGAACTTAGGAAGTAATGTATCTTAATCTCGATCAGTATCAATCTCTCTCTCTCTCTCTCTCTCTCTCTCTCTCTCTCTCTCTCTCTCTCTCTCTCTCTCTCTCTCTCTCTCTCTCTCTCTCTCTCTCTCTCTCTCTCTCTCTCTCTCTCTTTCTCTCTCTCTCTCTCTCTCTCTCTCTCTCTCTCTCTCTCTCTCTCTCTCTCTCTCTCTCTCTCTCTCTCTCTCTCTCTCTCTCTCTCTCTATTTGTTCAACGTCCTTCGATTTTTGTGAGCCCTTGATATTTTCATAAATATATTAATATTTATTTAGTGTTTCCCTATGGTAACCGTCTTTCCTTTCAACATTTACCTATCCCATGAAGCAGAACAAGTGTGCTTGAAACTCCTTTACCTTCACACAATAGCATCATCCTTACGTTATTTTAGCAACATACGCCATAGTACTAATCATAGTAATAATGCCGAGGACTCGCCGTTGCCTAGTGACCATAAACACAATAATGAATGCTATGCGCGTTATTTTCCTGATTACACAATACTGTTCTCGCCGTATGGGTCTCCATGCAGGGCGGCGCTTGTCAGCTCACTAGATACCCCTACAATGACAGGTCCTGGGTCTTGGGGTCTTGGTTTGTCCCGTTAGCTTCTACCATCCATTACCGCAGGGACTTTGATACCTCAACCATGGGGCCCAGTTCACACGCCTGGATTCTCCTGCTACATGTCTCCTGAGACGTCGCATTCGATGCTCACGCTCTGTGACACACTCGCACTTACATACACACACCCACACTCTCAAGGACAGCTTGAGGATTCAGAAGACCCGGACAAGCTGCAGGAATGGTCGAACAAATGGTTGTTAGAGTTGTTAGGGCTGGCGTACCGAAAGGGAAATTATGAGGAGATGAGAAATTTCCTAGGGGATATACCATGGGACACAGAACTCACATCTAATTCCGTACAAGACATGATGGACTATGTCACCCAAAAGTGTCATGAGGCGGTAAACATATTTATACCGGCCCGACACGAAAAACCCGAGAAGCAAAAGAAGAATCCGTGGTTTAATAGGGCATGTATGAAAGCAAAGGAACTGAACAATAGGGCGTGGAGGAACTTCCGAAATAACAGAACACCAGACAGTAGAGAGAGAGATACCAGAAAACTAGGAACGAGTATGTTATTGTGAGAAGTGAAGCTGAGAAAACGTATGAATATGATATGCTAATAAAGCCAAGACCGAATCAAAGCTACTACACAGTCCCATCAGGAGGAAACCAACAGTGAAGGAACAAGTGATGAAACTTAGAACGGGTCAGGACAGGTATACAGAGAATGACAAAGAGGTGTGTGAGGAACTCAACAAGAGGTTCCAGGTGGTGTTCACAATACACGAGGAGAGGTCACTGAACTAGGAAAGTTCTCTTTTTTATTACTGGAACACTTGATGATATAATGGACTTGTACCCAAGATTGACCATGTAATGTATCAATTGTACAATGTATGTATGTGATGTAACTATATAACCTGAGCTTGTAAAAGCACCTTAATCACCTTCTGTGATTAAGTGCTTAATTGCAAACTAGTTTCTCTATCAGTTATCTCATCCTGTCAGAGTAAAAGAGACAAATGTATGTGAATGCATGTGTTCTTTACCGATTGTTTGAAATTTTGACACGACGTTGCATTCGCATAAGCGCGTCTTTTTGTATATCTACTACATACATGCCTCGCCTGTGACAGGAAAAAACATGCTCTTTTTGAAAATCAGCACCGTCTGTTGGACATAAGAGCAATACTCGCTGTAATCTCAAAAAGTTCTTCACCGATTGCTTTGAAATTTAGACGCAACGTTCCATTCGAATTGGAACGTCTTTTCATATACCTACTATATAGAGGCCACCCCTGTGACAAGTAAAAACATGCGTTTTTGAAAAACAGTGCCATCTGTTGCACATAATAGCAACATGCATGCTACACTAATTATGTCCCGAATTCCATTTCAATGTTTCCGATTGCATTGATAAATTTTATTTATACAGATTTCGATATATTTTATTTTTGATTGCATTATTTTGTGCGACATTGTGTTGCAATTGAGCTGTGTTGCTTGCGTACCATTCATACCATTCATATATTAAGTATAAGTATACATGACACACCTGTGACAGGTAAAACTACTCTTCTTGAAAACAGTGCCATCTGTTGCATGTAAGAACAACACAAACATCCTCTATGTGTGTCAACATTAAATATGTTACAATTCCATTTCAGTGTTTCTGATTGCATTGATAAATTGAATTTTAATAGATTTTGATTTATTTTCATTTTGATTTAATTTCTTATGTGTGAATTGCATTGGAATTGAGCTGTGTTGTTTACCATATTGTCCATTTCGTGAATATAGTTTATTTTTATATTTTTTATATTTTCATTTCATTTTTTAACTGTTTTTCTTATATATCAGTGATGGGAACATCAGATCACTTGATGTTCCCAATTTTCTGATGGAAACCTCAGACCATTTGGGAAGGCATCAGACGAGGGAGTGGGGAAAGGTGGGGACGACGAAGTGATGGAAGTTAGAGATGGTGGGGAGGACGAGGGGACAAGGAAGGGGGTAATGGTGGGGAAGGAAGAGGGAACGGGAAAGTTTGGGATGGTAAGGACAAGGGGATGGGGGAATGGAGAATGGTGGGGAGGACAAAGGCACAGGGAAGTGGGGCACGGTGGGAAGGAAGAGGTGAAGGTGGAGTGGGGAATGGCAGGGAGGACGAGGGGAGAGTGGAATCGGGAATGGTTGGGAGGCCGAAAAGACGGGTGAAAGGGGAATTTGGGGAGGACGAGGGGACTGGGAAGGTTGTTGTGGCTCAGAAATGCACATGCGTTGCATTGGAAAGAAAGAGAAAGAAAGAGAGAAAGAAAGATAAAGAAAGAGTAAGAAAGAGAAAGAAAGAAAGAGAGAAAGAAAAAAATAGAAAGAAAGAGAGAAAGCAACAAAGAGAAAAAAAGAAAAAGAGAGAAAGAAAGAGAAAGAAAGAGAAAGAGAGAAAGAGTGAAAGAGAGAGAAGGAAAGAAAGAAAGAAAAAGAGAGAAAGAGAGAGAAAGAAAGAAAGAGAAAAAGATAAAGAAAGACAGAAAGAAAGAGAGAAAGATAGAAAGAACGAAAGAAAGAAAGAAAGAAAGAGAAAGAAAGAGGGAGAGAAAGAAAGAAAGAAAGAAAGAAAGAAAGAAAGAAAGAAAGAAAGAAAGAAAGAAAGAAAGAAAGAAAGAAAGAAAGAAAGAAAGAAAGAAAGAAGGAGAGAAAGAGAAAGACAAAAGGAAGAAAAAGAAAGAGAGACAGAAAGAAAGAGTGTTATGACACTATATACAGACGTTATATATAAGTATGTATATGTTTTGTTCACCACAACTGTACAGCTAAGCTGATATAGTTAGTTCAAGCACTAAGAGTCGTCGCTATACACAGATGGCGGCTGGCGGCTCCCTCACTCATTCAAGGTCACACGCACTAAACTTTCTCCCCCAACAATACTGTTTGCAGTGTTATTACACTATATACACATATTATATATAAGTATCTACATGTTTTATGCACCGTAACTGTACACCTAAGCTTGTAGTGCGCCCAAAGAGCATAGTGGCCACCCTCTAAACAGCTAGACAAATCATGCAGACGACGTGACCTCCGTCACCCAAATTGCTCCTCCCAGCATAATCCTTTTGCTGTTATTACACTAATACACACATTATATATAAGTATCTACATTTGTGTTCACCCTAGAGAATCACTGAGCTGGCATGGTGAATGCAGACAATAACAGGTGACCACACAGTCAGCAAACGATGCAATCTCCCTCCGTCCCTCAGCATCACTCCTCCCACAGAGCTAATTATTACAACAATCCTCCTATTATCACAAACCTGGTTATTTATATCACAGTCAGGGGTCATCTGTAATATTGTCATCGCTAAATAATAGCAATTATATATTTATTTTGATATTTTTCGGCGATGCTGTGGTCACAAGCTGAACAGCAATGCTGTTCGCTCATGCTGCGTTCTCCAGCCTTGGTTGCTCCAACAGCACTGTGCCTCTCACACCTGAGAATATTGCCCACGATTTAAAAAAAAAATGGTGTCTGTTTACAAGAGCCCTGAGGAAGCTAATGTGAACCCCGTGTAGCTGCGGGCCATTTTAATGCCTGGTATCCTATGGCGTATATGTACTCCACGCGAAAGACATGTCCCACGCTTGGGACATGTTACTCATGGCGTATATATACACAATGCTCAGTTTAAAGGTTAAATGAGGTCATATTCTCAAGTGGTTACTCAGTCTGGAGACGAGACAGAAAAATTAGGAAAGGCGGTAGTGTTGCTGTCCTGGTGAAAGAACACCTAAAGGTAAATTAAATAATGATTGCGAATCCACAAGAAGTTAACATAATAGCAATAGAGATCTGCAATCAGGATGATAAACTAACGATAATAAATGCATATAGTCCACCGCTATGCAACACATGGTCAAAGGAAAAGCTGGATAATAAACGGGGGGGTTTTATAACAATAATGAGAGATTATAGCGAGAGCTGATGAAGACAGATAATGACTGTGGGTAGTTGGCCACTTCAACTTGAAATAAATCCATAAACTAGAAGGCATATGAAGCTAGAACAGAGGATTTTTGGACTTGTAGATTAGTAAACCACTTCCTGTAAACATTCATGTTTCTACATGTTAAACAAGCTACGAGGATGAGGAAAGGGGATGTTCCCTCCATTCTGGATGTTATATTTACCAGGAAAGAGGAAGAGATATTTATCATTCAATACCTCCCTCCCTTGGGTAAAAGTGACGATGTCATTTTGGGAATAAAGTATGCAATGCATTATAATCTGGAAGAAAATGAGCTCAGCAAAGTGCATGTGGCGTTTCATGTGCATGTGACATTGCTGTGGGTCAGCCACAGCAACGCATGGCAGGGAACAGCTAGTTTATCTATATAAATAAAAATGTAAATGTTCGTTTGTTCAAAATTTTTAATCTCAAAAAGTTCTTCACCGATTGCTTTGAAATTTTCACACAACGTTCCATTTCCATCTGAGCGGATTTTTATGAACATACAATATAGTTATCACGTCTGTGACAGGAAAAACATGCTAGTTTGAAAAACTATTTTCCATGTGTTTTTCATGAGAGGGAAATCTTTGGAACGTCTTTACCGATTCCTTTGAAATTTTGACACAATGTTGCATTGGAATAGGCACGTGCTTTTATATAGCTACTGTATACATGCCTCACCTGTGAAAGGAAAAAACATGTTTGTTATTTTTAAACAGCGCCATCTGTTGGAAGTAAGAGCAATAAACGCTGTAATCTCCAAAAGTTCTTCACCAATTGCTTAGAAATTTTGACACAACGTTCCTTTTGAATTCGCCGGTGTTTTTACAAACCTACTATATAGATGCCACTTCTGTGACAGGTGAAAACACGTTTTTTTTCGAAAAATAGCACCATCTGTTGCACTTAACAGCAACACTCGCTATACTAAATATGTTATGATTCCATTTCAGTGTTTCCGACTGCAGTGATAAATTTAATTTTCATAGATTTTTATATATTTTCACTTTGATTTAATTATTTTGTGTAACATTGCTTTGGAATTCAGGTGTTGTTTACCATTCCGTTCATTTCGTAAGTATAATATAGATGCCACACCTGTGACAGGTAAAAACATTCCTTTTATAAGAAACAGCACATCTGTCTCAACAGATGTGCTGAAACAACAAACATCTGATGCATGTTAGAGCAACATATGCTCTACTAAATATGTTATAATTAGATTTCAATGTTACCAATTGCATTGACAAATTAAATTTTCATAAATTTCGATCTATTTTCATTTTGATTTAATTATTTTGTGTGATATTGTGGTGGAATTGAGCTGTGTTGTTTACCATACCGTTCATTTTGTGAGTATAGTTTAATTTTTTATTTTTTCATTTTTTTCATTTCGTTTTTTAACTGTTTTTCTTTTATTGCAGTGTTGGTAACATCAGATCGTTTGATGTTACCAATTTTCTGATGGGAACATCAGATCATTTGGGAATGCATCGAATAGGGGAGTGGGGAATGGTGGGAAGGACGAAGGGGCAAGAAAGGGGGTTCATAGGGAGGGAGAGGGGACAGGGGATGGGGTAACGGTGGGGAGGACATGAGGACGGGGGAGTTTGGGATGGTTGTGACGAGGGGGACAGGGGAACAGAGAATGGTAGGGAGGACGAGGGGACGGGAGAGTGGGAGATTGTGGGAGGACGAGGGGACGGTGAGTAGGGAATGGTTAGGAGGACAAGGGGATGATGGAGTGGGGGATATTCGGAAGGACAAAAGTGCCAGGGGAGTGGGGGAATTGTGGGAAGCACGAGGGGAAAGGTTGGGAGGACAAGGGAAAGGGGGAGTGAAGAATGGTTGGGAGGATGAGGGGACGGGTGAGGGGGAAATGGTATGGAGGACTGGGAGAGAGGGGAAGGTTGCTGTGGCTCAACAACGTGGCCAGGTACTGCTCTCTCTCTCTTTAAATACATATATATATATATATATATATATATATATATATATATATATATATATATATATATATATATATATATATATATATATATATATATATATATATATATATATATATATATATAAA
The DNA here is from genome assembly GCF_040958095.1 of Procambarus clarkii. Lineage (NCBI taxonomy): Eukaryota > Metazoa > Arthropoda > Malacostraca > Decapoda > Cambaridae > Procambarus > Procambarus clarkii. The sequence goes on from NC_091153.1 coordinate 17,307,807, forward strand.
GGGATGGACAAATGTCTGTCCATCCCCAGGTTAACCTACTTTCTGAGGTATTCACCATCCTACAATAGCCAAAATCTAGGTGAGTATGACCGGTTACAGATATCAATGCTAGAAAAAGCCCTTAACCTCTCTCTTGATGAACGACAGTGGAAACAAGCTTCTTCCCAAGAGACTTGGGCGCCTCGGAGTTCGAACAGCAACGCAAATCGCTGTCCCAATCTTCCTGTTCTCCTCATCGGCATCCGACGACCTTGTGAAGGAAATTCTACCAGCCTACATACATCAGCTGGCAGGTGTACACGATCCCAATTTTACACACTGTGCCACAGAGTGAGCCTCTCGTGCAGGCCCATCACCTCAACCACCATCCCTAAAGCCCACAAGCAATCCAGCTGGGATGGCCCCATTGTAGACCAAGTTGCTGCAGAGTGCCTGGGTGCTGCAACAACGCAACACGACACTGCTTGCCTCACAGCAGTAGCAGCCCCACATGCAGGGTATTTCCTGTTAGCAACCCCAATGTCGGCAACTGGCACGCGTCTCACACCGCACGCCCTTCGAATTGCTGTGGCCCTCTGCCTTGCTGACCAAATCCACACCAGATATAAGTGTATTTGCGGCGAGGTGGTGGCTGACAGGTACGGCCACCATGGCCTACTCTGCCTGTCGGAAAATCTGACACCATTTAATAATCATACAGATAATAGCTGTATTGTATAAACAAGTTACCCATAGAAAACGTAACTTGTAGTGGAATTACCGTCTAAAGAAAACGGAATATCATCACCACATACTATTATATTCACCAGCTATTCTGCTGGGAATTATTCTTAAATACATTAGTCTTTGGACTTTACCATCAGAAAAACATCTCATATAAATTAACTTAATTATCAATATTAAAGTATAGGAAATGTGACCAGGCGTCAATAGTATGGAGTGTTAGGCATTGCCATTGTTTATACTGAGACCAGAGGCACGGGAGCAAATTCGGCTCCTGTTAATTTTACTTGGACGAAGTGTTATGGAAACCAAAGGTGTACCATTATCAACACGCTGTCAACAAATCAAGTTAAGTGTTCTTTCCGAAACCCATGTATCTTTCATTTATGGCCATTAATGTCATTATATAGGGTGACCGGTTAGAGCACGTGGTAGCCTCAAACTAAAGGTAATTAAGCCAGGTCTTCATTGTTCCATGTATAGTGTTTTCTCTGATATACCTGTCATATATAGGTTTCTGGCTTCACAGTTAGCGCCCTTTTGACAGGTCAAGACGAGGAAGCATGCTTTGTACATCAGTTACCAGGGTGATGGGAGCTACCTCAAAGAGGGAAAATGTGGCGTCTACAACCTAGTTATACCTGGTGGCCTAAAGCTTACTGTACAAATAAGATAAGGAACCTTTTCAATGTATGTAGTCTAATACTGTAGTTTGATTGGCTGCATATCTATAAATTCAATTAATATAAACCCCCCCTAATGTGTAGAGGATCGATTTGTGAGATTAAGAGATTATTGCAGAAATACAGTCCACTTATCATTATACAAATTGCTATCGAAGTATATAAATTAATGTAAATATAAATTCTATATATATTCATATAAATTAAATAAATATAAATCTCACACGTCGGTTCCCACATTATTTTGTCCTTTGAAACCGAATTATTTGGTCATCTTCGAACCGGATGACGGATTATTTGATCCTTTGAACCCACATTTGGTCATCTTAGTACCGGATGAACCAGTTAACCAGTGGATTCATTAAATATACTAGTGCAGTGTGATTTTAAACAAAGCCAGCAGTCAAAGACGGCAGCGTAGCCTCGAGGGAGCTCAGGAGCCCCCCCTCAACTGAGTTCAGCTTCGTCAGCGGTTTCATGCACACCCACAGATATTTGGTGGCGTGTTATTTCGTGAAATGACAGCGCTAATATTGAAGCCAGCCAAATTAGTGACTGTGTCGCGAGATTGTTCACGGATTTTGTGGTGTTAAATTTCGCGAGAGATTATCCACGAATTTTGTGGACTTTATTTCGCGAGGTCACTAATAATATTTAATACTTCTAGATAGTATTAGAAGTTTCATAGAGGCTAATTAAGAGGCTATTATCAATAATTGTATATATTATTTCTCCTAAATAGAGAATTATTTAATATATATTGCACTAGTGATCACAGTATAATATTTACTAATTGCCAACCCACAACAGGGTAGGATATTAACATTGACTAGTTGAACTATTATTGCTCATCCTAGTCCCATTATTACCATAGTCAGTTGTACTATATTGATCAACCTAACACCATTAATGAATGGTCCAGACCCTATTTTGGGTGTAATTTTTATCAACTCGAGTTGAGTTGTATATATAATAATTTACTTATGATCATTACACCTTTGAGTGATTAATTAGTGTCTATTCCATCCTAGGGTGATATTGAAGAGCTAACCTAAAGGTACTTCCAGTGACACTGGTTTATCACTCAAATCATTAGTGTGTATGATTGTATATATATATAATGTGTATTAATTTTAGGTGCTAACCTCTAGTAGAGGTAGGATTATTGCCTAGTGAGTGCAATTTACCCTAGGCTATCATTAGAGCTTGTTCAGTATTATGAGCAGCCCAAGTACAAGCCCCACAAGGCTTCACCAACTAGCCAGTATGGATAATGCAGGGAGAATGAAAAGAACCCTTGCAGGTCTTAAAGGCCACTTAACAAGACAGATCAACAAATGTGAAGATTTGTTACAACAATCTCCAGTTGATTATGCTAACCTGGAAAGCTATTATCAAGCAGCTGCAGGTAAATTTGAGCAAATCAAATGCCAAATGGCTGTCCTTGTGGGGACAGACTACTACCATCAATTCATTGGTAGCCCTACTAAATATCAGGGCATAACCATGTTAAACTCTGCAGGAGGTAAATTACTCTCAGGACCAGTAACAAGCCTGAGGAGACCTATGCCTGCAGATAAACAATACCAATAGAAATCTAAATTTGTCAGCTGATTATATTTCTCCAGTAGCATTATACTAAGGAGATTACAGCTGACTATACCAACAGAGGTTGATGTTAGTATCATCATTTGAAGCTGGAGATGAGTTCATGAGGCCTCAGTGGCAAATCAGTGAACAGTAGCCTAAAACAGCTACAAGTCACTGCGACCAATGTCACTGAACCCACTGCAGTCTCAGAACCATACTTTACTTTAATGATGAGCTATTCAATCTTCTGAATCAATTAACTAAATTAAACCCCAATAAATCTGATGACTGATTTGATACATTTATTATTTAATCAAGATGTATTCCATGGGCCTCAGTGTTTATATATCAGTGACTAGTTACTTGAACAAACTTCAAGTTATATCTAATGTCACTGATCTCACTGCAGTCCCTGAATCATACTTGACTGTAGTACTTGATCACATTCAGTCTTCTGGGTTAAATAATATGTAATAAGGCTTGAATATTAGCCTTTCAAGAGTTAACAGGGAAATGAAATCGCATTAGACTTCTAACCCCCGCAACTCTAGTACGGGACATCCGTCCTGTACGAACAGACACACAAATGTGTGATTACTAACTACTAACATCAAATTAATTTAATAATTCGAAGGAGGAGTATCGGTGTTCGTCTGTTCTAAAGAGGACTTCGACCCGTGAGCAGCCCCTGGGGAATTATGTCGGAAAATCCGACACCATTTAATAATCATACAGATAATAGCTGTATTGTATAAACAAGTTACATATAGAAAACGTAACTTGTAGTGGAATTACCATCTAAAGAAAACGGGATATCATCACCACATACTATTATATTCACCAGCTATTCTGCTGGGAATTATTCTTAAATACATTAGTCTTTGGACTTTACCATCAGAAAAACATCTCATATAAATTAACTTAATTATCAATATTAAAGTAGAGTAAATGTGACCCTTCAATCACTTATTGACATCTGGACAATGTAAGCTAGGTGCCAGAGTGAGGAAGGAGGGGCAGCCATTGTTGTGTCACCCCCGAGACGCGTGGAGCAAATTCTGCTCCTATCATATCTGGACAATGTCGGCCAGGCGTCAATAGTATGGAGTGTTAGACATTGCCATTGTTTATACTGAGACCAGAGGCACGGGAGCAAATTCGGCTCCTGTTAATTTTACTTGGACGAAGTGTTATGGAAACCAAAGGTGTACCATTATCAACACGCTGTCAACAAATCAAGTTAAGTGTTCTTTCCGAAACCCATGTATCTTTCATTTATGGCCATTAATGTCATTATATAGGGTGACCCGGTTAGAGCACGTGGTAGCCTCAAACTAAAGGTAATTAAGCCAGGTCTTCATTGTTCCATGTATAGTGTTTTCTCTGATATACCTGTCATATATAGGTTTCTGGCTTCACAGTTAGTGCCCTTTTGACAGGTCAAGACGAGGAAGCATGCTTTGTACATCAGTTACCAGGGTGATGGAAGCTACCTCAAAGAGGGAAAATGTGGCGTCTACAACCTAGTTATACCTGGTGGACTAAAGCTTGCTGTACAAATAAGATAAGGAACCTTTTCAATGTATGTAGTCTAATACTGTAGTTTGATTGGCTGCATATCTATAAATTCAATTAATATAAACCCCCCTAATGTGTAGAGGATCGATTTGTGAGATTAAGAGATTATTGCAGAAATACAGTCCACTTATCATTATACAAATTGCTATCGAAGTAAATAAATTAATGTAAATATAAATTCTCAATATATTCATATAAATTAAATAAATATAAATCTCACAGGTCGGTTCCCACACTGCCAAAGCACAGGGGGAAGGCACTCGATGCACAGTGAAGTTAACGACATCATCAAGAGGAGCCTCACCACAGCTGGATGCGCAGCTGAAAGAGAGCCCCGTTACCTAATTCCCCATAACTCTGATGCTCTTATCGGTCGCCCAGATGGTATCACAGTGAACCCCTTGAAGAATGGCAAGCATTTGGTATGGGACTACATGTGCGTATCAACCCTGGCTAACACCCACATTGACCTCAGTGCTGCACATTCAGGTGGCGCTGCCACCCACAGGGAAGCAGCCAAATCCCGTAAGTACAGAGAACTGGATCACCACTACAATTTTTTCCCATTGCTTCTGAGACACTCAGCGTGTGGGAAAAAATGGCTACCAGTTTTTTGAAGGAACTGGGTTCTAGGCTCATTGAAACAACAAGGGACCCTAGAGCTGCCATCTTTCTTTTCCAGCGCCTCAGCGTGGCGATACAGAGGGGAAATGCACACTGCATTTAGGGTTCCTGCCTGCCATTTGAGGAGCTGGAGAAACTCGACAACTTATGATAATCGTCTTTGTACCCTATATGTAACTCCTTTTTGGTAACAAAGTTCACATAAAACAAATATATAAATGTACATACAAAAGAATGGTGGGTGGTGTTCAGTGAAAACCACAAGGTCTGCTCTGAATACTTTTTATTTTCTTCTCCGAGGCTATGGGTCCCCACATTGGCACCAGAGGTGGTACCCTTACAAACTAACATATATAAATAAATATATATATATATATATATATATATATATATATATATATATATATATATATATATATATATATATATATATATATATATATATATATATATATATATATATATATATATATATATATATATATATTATTAAATATGACCGAAAAAGTAAGATTAATAATTCTAACACGAATTTTCTCGATCTTTCGTACGTTTCTTTTCACTGTTGGTGGTAATTCAAAAATCAATTCTCCAAAATTCATTCACATCTTCGATTTGTTTATATCTACATTTGAGTGAGGTGGATAGGGTGAGGTGGTATTAATAGGGTATTAAATTCCTAAACACAAGACAGAACACGAAACAATGGGTATTGAATGGAAGTGATTTGTAGAAAGCCTATTGGTCCATATTTCTTGATGCTTCTATATTGGAGCGGAGTCTTGATGTGGGTAGAATATAGTTGTGCATTAATTGGCTGTTGATTGCTGGTGATGACTTCTTGATGTGTAGAGCCTCGCAGACATCAAGCCGCCTGCTATCGCTGTATCTATCGATGATTTCTGTGTTGTTTACTAGGATTTCTCTGGCGATGGTTTGGTTGTGGGAAGAGATTATATGTTCCTTAATGGAGCCCTGTTGCTTATGCATCGTTAAACGCCTAGAAAGAGATGTTGTTGTCTTGCCAATATACTGGGTTTTTTAGAGCTTACAGTCCCCAAGAGGGCATTTGAAGGCATAGACGACGTTGGTCTCTTTTAAAGCGTTCTGCTTTGTGTCTGGAGAGTTTCTCATGAGTAGGCTGGCCGTTTTTCTGGTTTTATAGTAAATCGTCAGTTGTATCCTCTGATTTTTGTCTGTAGGGATAACGTTTCTATTGGCCATCATCAGCCAGATACCCACACCCACGTACAGACTGGCAAAGCGACTCAATGGCCTGCTGACTCCTTATGTCCCTTGCCCCTTCAGCCTGAAGTCTCCAAAGGAATTTGTGGACTTACTGCGGGGCACAGGGATAAGAGCCTCGTTGGACGTAGAATCACTGTTTACCAACGTACCTGTGGACGAGACAATCGGGATGATAGCCGACAGAGTGTATCGTGATCCGGCCTGCACTCCTCTTGACATACCAGAAATCATCCTAAGGAAACTACTCCAAGCTTGTACTAAAGAGGCACTCTTCTTGAGCCCGGATGGGCACATGTATAAGCAAGTAGATGTGGTCGCCATGGGTTCTCCCCTAGGTGTCCTGTTTGCAAACTTCTACATGGGTACCATCGAGCAAAAAGTCTTAGTCGAAATGAACTTGAAACCGGCCATATACTGCAGGTATGTTGACGACATTTTTACACAGGTACCTGATGTCAGACATCTGAAGGAGCTGAAGGAGGCATTTGAGCAGAGTTCCGTGCTGCGTTTCACTTACGAGATGGAAAAGGATGGGAAGCTGCCCTTTCTAGATGTAACAGTCATGGAAAAGAGCGGAGGTTTCCACACTGCAGTCTACACTAAGGAAACGATATATATATATATATATATATATATATATATATATATATATATATATATATATATATATATATATATATATATATATATATATATATATATATATATATATATATATATATATATATATATATATATATATATATATATATATGTCGTACCTAGTAGCCAGAACGCACTTCTCAGCCAACTATGCAAGGCCCAATTTGCCTAATAAGCCAAGTTTTCATGAATTAATTGTTTTTCGACTACCTAACCTACCTAACCTAACCAAACCTAACTTTTTCGGCTACCTAACCGAACCTAACCTATAGAGATAGGTTAGGTTAGGTTAGGTAGGGTTGGTTAGGTTCGGTCATATATCTACGTTAATTTTAACTCCAATAAAAAGAATTTACCTCATACATAATGAAATGGGTAGCTTTATCATTTCATAAGAAAAAAATTAGAGAAAATATAATAATTCAGGAAAACTTGGCTTATTAGGCAAATCGGGCCTTGCATAGTAGGCATAAACGTGTGTTCTGGCTACTAGGTACGACATATATATATATATATATGTCGTACCTAGAAGCCAGAACGCACTTCTCAGCCTACTATGCAAGACCCGATTTGCCTAATAAGCCAAGTTTTCCTGAATTAATATATTTTCTCAAATTTTTTTCTTATGAAATGATAAAGCTACTCATTTCATTATGTATTAGGTCAATTTTTTTTATTGGAGTTAAAATTTACGTAGATATATGACCGAACCTAACCAACCCTACCTAACCTAACCTAACCTATCTTTATAGGTTAGTTTAGGTTAGGTAGCCAAAAAAATTAGGTTAGGTTAGGTTAGGTAGTCTAAAAAACATTAATTCATGAAAACTTTTCTTATTAGGCAAATCGGGCCTTGCATATTAGGCTGAGAAGTGCGTTCTGGCTACTAGGTACGACATATATATATATATATATATATATATATATATATATATATATATATATATATATATATATATATATATAAATATATATATATATATATATATATATATTAGCTGTACCCGGCCACGCATTGCTGTGGCTCAGCAATGCGTGTGCGTTACTGAGCCACAGTAACCTTTCCCTGTCTACCAGTCCTTCAAACCATTCCCCTCTTTCCCGTCCCCTCATCCTCCCTACCATTCCCCACTCTCGCGTCCCCTCGTCCTCCCCATCAATTCCCCCATCCCTTTGTCCTCCCCACCTTATTCCACTCCACTGCAACCTGTTCTCGCATTTTCGTACAGTCAATATTGACTTATTAAATAAGGGCATATGTGACATACTAATTTATTGTGAATATTTTAGTTTACCTTGAAAAGCTTCATAGAAAACACCGACCTTACCTAACCTTCTTAGTATGTTAAGATAAGCATCTTATTGCTTCGTAATTACAATTATTACTTAACCTATACCTATAATAGGTATAGGTTGTGTACCATACCATATGAATGGTATGGTACACAACACAGCTCAATTTCAACACAATGTCACACAAAATAATTAAATCAAAAGAAAAATAAATCAAAATCATTTGAAAATTAAATTTATCAATGCAATCAGAAACATTGAAATGGAATCATAACATATGTAGAATAGTGTGTTGCTAATATGTGTAACAAATGGAGCTGTTTTTAACGAAAAGCGTGGTTATAACTGTCACAGGTTTGGCTTCTATATAGCAGGTATAATAAAAGACACACGTATTCGAATGGAACATTGTGTTAAAATTTTAAACCAATCAGTGAAGAACTTTCGGAGATTACAGCGTGTGTTGCTCTTACGTTCAACAGATAGCGCTGTTTTTAAAAAAATCATGTTTTTTCGTGTCACAGGTGAGGCATGTATATAGTTGGTATATAAAACACTCGACTATTTGAATGCAACGTTGTGTCAAAATTTCAAAGCTATCGGTAAAGTGGTTTCGAAGATTTCCTTCGCATGAAAAACACATTGAAAAACACAGCTTTTCGAAAAAAAACAAGTATTTCCCCGTCACAGATGTGACATCTATATAGTATGTGTATAAAAACCCGCTCGGATGCGAATTGAACGTTATGTGAAAATTTCAAAGCAATCGGTAAAGAACTTTCAGAGATTCGCGATTTTGATTCGCGAACATTTCCATTTTTATTTATACAGATATAATATATATATATATATATATATATATATATATATATATATATATATATATATATATATATTATATATATATATATATATATATATATATAAATATATACATATATATATATATACATATATATATATACATATATATATATATATATATATATATGTCGTACCTAATAGCCAGAACGCACTTCTCAGCCTACTATTCAAGGCCCGATTTGCCTAATAAGCCAAGTTTTCATGAATTAATGTTTTTTCGTCTACCTAACCTACCTAACCTAACCTAACCTAGCTTTTTTTGGCTACCTAACCTAACCTTACCTATAAATATAGGTTAGGTTAGGTTAGGTAGGGTTGGTTAGGTTCGGTCATATATCTACGTTAATTTTAACTCCAATAAAAAAAAATTGACCTCATACATAGAGAAAAGGGTTGCTTTATCATTTCATAAGAAAAAAATTATAGTAAATATATTAATTCAGGAAAACTTGGCTTATTAGGCAAATCGGGCCTTGAATAGTAGGCTGAGAAGTGCGTTCTGGCTATTAGGTACGACATATATATATATATATATTAGTATATTTTGGTAGCAGTCTTTCCTGTAGACATATATTATTAAATATGACCGAAAAAGTAAGATTAATAATTCTAACACGAATTTTCTCAATCTTTCGTACATTACGCTTCACTGTTGGAGGTAAATCAAAAATCACTTCTCCAAAATTCATTTTTATTTCTAGTCTGACGCGACACGGGCGCGTTTCGTAAAACTTATTACATTTTCAAAGACTTCACAAATACACAACTGATTAGAACTTACGTATCTCTGCTATTATATCTACATTTGAGTGAGGTGGGAGGGATGATGTGGCATATAGTGACGTGGCATTAACACAAGACAGAACATGAGAGGATATTAATAGGGTATTAAAAGTATCAACACAAGACAGAACAGAAACAATGGGTATTGAATAGAAGTGTTTGTAGAAAGCCTATTGGTCCATATTTCTTGATGCTTCTATATTGGAGCGGAGTCTTGAGGTGGGTAGAATATAGTTGTGCAATAATTGGCTGTTGATTGCTGGTGTTGACTTCTTGATGTGTAGTGCCTCGCAAACGTCAAGCCGCCTGCTATCGCTGTATCTATCGATGATTTCTGTGTTGTTTACTAGGATTTCTCTGGCGATGGTTTGGTTATGGGAAGAGATTATATGTTCCTTAATGGAGCCCTGTTGCTTATGCATCGTTAAACGCCTGGAAAGAGATGTTGTTGTCTTGCCTATATACTGGGTTTTTTGGAGCTTACAGTCCCCAAGTGGGCATTTGAAGGCATAGACGACGTTAGTCTCTTTTAAAGCGTTCTGTTTTGTGTCTGGAGAGTTTCTCATGAGTAGGCTGGCCGTTTTTCTGGTTTTATAGTAAATCGTCAGTTGTATCCTCTGATTTTTGTCTGTAGGGATAACGTTTCTATTAACAATATCTTTCAGGACCCTTTCCTCCGTTTTATGAGCTGTGGAAAAGAAGTTCCTGTAAAATAGTCTAATAGGGGGTATAGGTGTTGTGTTAGTTGTCTCTTCAGAGGTTGCATGGCTTTTCACTTTCCTTCTTATGATGTCTTCGATGAAACCATTGGAGAAGCCGTTATTGACTAGAACCTGCCTTACCCTACAGAGTTCTTCGTCGACTTGCTTCCATTCTGAGCTGTGGCTGAGAGCACGGTCGACGTATGCGTTAACAACACTCCTCTTGTACCTGTCAGGGCAGTCGCTGTTGGCATTTAGGCACATTCCTATGTTTGTTTCCTTAGTGTAGACTGCAGTGTGGAAACCTCCGCTCTTTTCCATGACTGTTACATCTAGAAAAGGCAGCTTCCCATCCTTTTCCGTCTCGTAAGTGAAACGCAGCACGGAACTCTGCTCAAATGCCTCCTTCAGCTCCTGCAGATGTCTGACATCAGGTACCTGTGTAAAAATGTCGTCAACATACCTGCAGTATATGGCCGGTTTCAAGTTCATGTCGACTAAGACTTTTTGCTCGATGGTACCCATGTAGAAGTTTGCAAACAGGACACCTAGGGGAGAACCCATGGCGACCCCATCTACTTGCTTATACATGTGCCCATCCGGGCTCAAGAAGGGTGCCTCTTTAGTACAAGCTTGGAGTAGTTTCCTCAGAATACTTTCTGGCATGTCAAGAGGAGTACAGGCTGGATCACGATACACTCTGTCGGCTATCATTCCGATTGTCTCGTCCACAGGTACGTTGGTAAACAGCGATTCTACGTCCAACGAGGCTCTTATCCCTGTGGCCCGTGTGCCCCGCAGTAAGTCCACAAATTCCTTTGGAGACTTCAGGCTGAAGGCGCAAGGGACATAAGGAGTCAGCAGGCCGTTGAGTCGCTTCGCCAGTCTGTACGTGGGTGTGGGTATCTGGCTAATGATTGGCCGAAGTGGGTTTCCAGGCTTGTGCGTCTTGACATTTCCATACGCATATTGTCACGTGGGGGTGGGCGGTCCGGGGCTCTGCTAACACTCGGCTGCTAGGGGCTCAAAGGGCCCAAATACTCAGCCCCTCCGACTCCCTGGATTCACCGGAGTCTCCTTGGTCACACAAGATAGGACCAACAATGCCCACCTCCGCAGGTCTTTGCTTCCACCACAAAGGGGTGCCACTGATCCACCCTGGAAGCCCTTCAGTCAACCACGGGGAAACTGCTGTTAACAGTTCCGGCCTAGACCCGTGGGGGAGTGAAGGAAGACTCAGGCTTACCTATAACCATAACCTCCCTGAGTCTTGCCTGCCAGACAAAAAAAAGTTTGCAGGAACTCCTTTCCCGCCTGTCTTCTCTATCTTCCTCTTAGCAAGGTCGCCAGCTGGGTTATTATATCTGCACCCCAGCAATGCAGTTCAGTGGGTGTATCATATATCGTTTGTAGCCAGAAATGTATGCTCATAGAGAAATATCACAAATGGAGGCACACTCAAACACAGTAATAAAAAGTGTGGATTTACTGACGCAAATTACATGAACACACACACACAATCACAAGTAATACATGAATATGGAATATGGATGATGAGTCCGGAGATCGTCAGCCTCTTCTTCCACGACCTCCAACACTCCTTCAAATGGGCAGGAAGACAGGAGTCTCACACTCTCACAGGAGGGCCTCTTCACTACGTCGGCACCTCTTCTTCACTGTCCTGCCATCCATACACACTGCCCTCTCTGACAGTCCTGGACACAAGCTGCTTTGCAGCCTATTCTACTATTAAAGTAATAAAGTCTTGCTGCCACATGCACAAGTAAATATTGTGGCCTAACTAGCCTACTCATACAAGGGGTAATGGGAGGGAAAAATGATCTACCTTACACTCCTGGCTCACGACGCCTGTCCCTCGATGGTGTGAGGTTCCCACGCTTCCTTGGGTCGATCCTCGACGATCCAGGGCGTTCCACAGGTCCTCAGGTGTCGTGAAGCCTTCGCGTCGTCGCCGTTCCAATCCCTGAGATTCAGCTGCCCCAATCCTGGTTCATCGATGGGCGCTGAGCTAATCACTATCTTTCCCCACACTCGCCTCTCCCACAGGGCGTCGCTCCTTGTCCTAGGCACGGTGTCGTCCTTCCAAGGTTCTCAGTGGATGTGACCCCAGTCACAGCTAGCTTGCTCGCCCACCTTCCAGACCTCAACGTCCAGCCAGCGGCGCCGCCCAGCGTCGTCGCCGACTATTTTCCAAGTTTGGGCACTTCTCTGCTCACTGAACTTGGTTCCTCTTTGGCTTCCCAGAAGCGCAGGGTCTCCAATAACTATGGTGGGCAACGAAGGCCAGCTCAATCCACTGAACAAGGCTTGCAGAGCCTCCAATCTTTGAGAGCAGACCGAGGCGCGTCCTGTCGCTTCCACGGTCAGTACAACTCTGACGTTGGCGCCGCCCGGGGCACTCGGTGACGTCAGGGCGGGCCCTGATTTGTCGCCCGCGACCTACGTCGGCCAATCCGCGATCGACATAGTGTCCCTTCCAAAAGGTCATATCTGCCGTAGGGGATACTGTTTCATTTCATAACAGGGCGCCAATTTTCCTTTATTTACAACTTGTAATATAACTCCCTTCCCTTAACTGGCAGCCGGTCTGGTCGCCACATATATCATTAGACTCCCTGAACCTCAGAGAATCAGTAGGGAGAGCTGATATGACTCTTTAAGCCGGCAAACGAAAGAAATAGGAGAGGGCACCGTAACATACCCCTCCCCTTAAAATAAGAGTCATATCGGAAGAGCAGCACTCAAGAGGGCAACCTATACTCTTGCTCCCTCCGTTCCTGAAGTGTCACTCCTCCAGTTGGCGATGTGGCTTGTTCCACCTCGCCAGTCACTTGCCTCATTGTATCTCCACCTCGCATAGTAGCGGGTGTGATGGGTGTTCCCTGAACACCTACAAGAAATCCCCTCTCCGTGGCTACGGGTGTACTCCCACGGCTCGTTACCACTGTAAGATTCAGTGCATGCAGCGCCTCCACCGCGTCGTGCACTCCGAGATAGTCTTGCATTTACACTGCGTCCTACAGGTACTCCATGTTTCCTCTCATGATCTCCTCTTTGCCAATCTTCTCTCTTCTCGGTTCCTCTTCTCCCGTAGGTGCGTTGTCTCCTCACAGTGGCACTTGTAACCTGTACTCCATCCAGCAGCTTCCTCTCTTCCACACTAGGCTTTTGCGATGGCCCAATGCCCCTCTGGTTAGGCTGGCGCCTACCCTGGGTGTACCTATTCCCTGCTTTCTTCGTATTGCCTTTCCTATACCACTCGCTCCTTCGTTCCCGACGAACATCTTCACTCCTCCATGAGATTCTCTTCCCTGCAGACGTCTTCTTCGGTTCGTGGTTGGGCTCTTCCACCTCCCTGTGGCTCACCTCACTACGGTGGTTCGTCTTGCACCTACCACTATTCATCTGGCCGGCATAGGGTGCCTTGCGTCGTGGCTCCTCCACTCCGCCCCTCACTGCCGTTCGCTCATCCACTGAGCTTACTTTATTCACGTTTCTGTATGGAGGGAGTGCGGTCTGCAGCCTCTTCACCGCCCCAGGCGTTTGTACAGCTGCTCCTCGCCACTCCTCCACACGCATCATCAGGCTTAGTCGGAGGTCCCCGTCGGGGTTTTCCACAACCTCCGACGACCTCTCTGCACTCTCGCCCTCGTTGTCGTCGTCTCTGGCGACGTTTTCCCTGGCGAAGTCGGCTTCCTCACGACCATCTGGAACGACCGATACCTCACCTGGCAGGGTTGTACTGCTGCTTGCAACATAGGCACTCCTGGCCCAATCGGGTTGTATCCTGCCTCCTCCGAGGTCATTACCCAGCACCATCTGTACATGCTCTAGCGGTAACTTAGGGGCTACAGCTACTATAGCTTTCTCGACTCCGCAGTCGGCAATCAGCTGTACTTCGTGAAGTGGCAACCTGTATTCCTCCCCCACACTGCGTATCCTCACCACTCCCACAGGTGAATCATTAAATCCCTTGGGGAGAATACTCCTGGTCACCATACTTATGTCAGCACCCGTATCTCGAAGCACGGCAACCTCCACTGGGTCTGACTTTCCAAACTTCACGTTGGCCCCGAAAACGAAGGGATGTTCACCCAACTTCATTTCCCAACCATTCACGTTGGGTCCACTATAACATGGAGTTTGATCAAACACTCTCTCCTCTTCCAACATTAATCCTACATTCCTTTGGTGCTCCTCACACTCGCGGGCATAATGTCCTCTCACACCACAGTTGTAGCATCGGCTGCCTCCCCTGGGCGGCCACTCGCCAGTCACTCTGGCGGCACCACTTGCAGACGTCCCCTGGGTCCTCCTTGGACTCCCTGTCGTCGTGTCCGGGACTGCAGCACTTACTCCCGAGTTAGGTCCACTGCTCACAGCTTGGGGCTTCCTCCCCGCGTCCCTTGAGCTCTTGAACCACGTTACTTCATCGGGCACACTACTCTTGGGAGAGTCCCCACCCGTCCTCGCTCCTCCTGAACTCCTAAGGTTCCCTCCCGACCTGGGGTAAGGCGAGTGTCTGGGCGGCCCCTCCCTCCTGATATGTAGTGCCTCCTCCAGCATGTCGGCTCGATCCGCTGCAGCCTTCAGGTCCTTAATACCTGCTTCTCTCACCCTTACTCGCAACTCAGGATGGAGCACCGACATGAACTTCTCCATCACTATCAGTCGTTTAACATCATCCACCGACTCCGCTTCCTCCGCCTTCAACCATCGTAGGAATTTCCGTTCCATCTCCCTGGCGGTCTCGGCGTAAGTCTTTCCCGACGCTCTTGTACACTCTCTGAACCGCTTCCGGTACATCTCCGGAGTCAGCCGGAATGAGTGGAGAACCGCATTCTTAATCGCGTCATAACTAGTACACTCCTCTAGGTCCAGCATGTTATAGGCTTCCCGGGCCTCTCCAGTCAACCTGCCCTGGACCAGAGCAGCCCAATCATCTTCCGGCCACTCCTTCAGAGTTGCTATCCGTTCAAAGTGTTCGAAGAACGCCTCAGCTTCTTGTGGTTCGAACGTAGGTAAGTCACGTTCCCTTACCTTGAGGTCATCCCGCCGTGCAGGTAGTGAGGGCAGACCACGTTCCACGCGACGCAATTCGACTTCTTTCTTTGCCCTTATCTCCTCCAGTCGCAGTTGTCTCTCTCCTTCTTCCCGCTGCAGCCGAGCTTCTCGCTCCTCTCGCTGCAGCTGCAGCCGTGCTTCTCGCTCACCTCGCTGCAGCTCAGCTGCACGTTCCTCTCGCTGCAGCTCAGCTGCACGTTCCTCTCGCTGCAGCTCAGCTGCACGTTCCTCTCGCTGCATTTGCGCTTCTCTTTCCTCTCGTCGCAGCTGGGCTTCCAGTTGCATCTTCATTATTTCCAGTTGCAGGCTCCTCTTACTACAGCTGGACCTTCCACTGCTCCCATGTTCACTGTGAATTCTCTCCACACTGGTAGGCGCTTGGGGTGGCCCTAGTCGGGACGATTCACCTCGCGACGGCTCTCCTCGGGACGGCTCCTCTTGAGATGGCTCCTCTTGAGATGGCTCCTCTCCCGTCGCTTCCTCTCGAGCTGTGAGCTGTGCCATGATCTCTATCCTTCGCTCCGCTACCTTAGTCGTCCTCAACCTGATCCCAAAGTGGTTTGCCACTTGTTGGAGCTGGGCCTTGGTACACTCTTCCAACATTCTCTCGTCCCTTGTGTCAATAAATTTCTTTACTTTGTCTTCCTCCATCTCTATCTCATTGAGCATACACGACAGCACAGACAAGTTAGTAGGCACTAATTTCACCGTTTCAGTCCCTTAGCTGGTTGAGTAACAGTACCACCGAATTCACTGGCCACACTGTATTAGTACCCTGGCAACACTTGTCTTGCAATTTGGTCCACACTGTAGCTTGATCCACGCTTCCTGGCGAAGTTCCCAGTTCTTGGCTACTGGGGTTCGAATCCTGGCAAGGTCGCCAGTTCTCTTGTCACGTGGGGGTGGGCGGTCCGGGGCTCTGCTAACACTCGGCTGCTAGGGGCTCAAAGGGCCCAAATACTCAGCCCCTCCGACTCCCTGGATTCACCGGAGTCTCCTTGGTCACACAAGATAGGACCAACAATGCCCACCTCCGCAGGTCTTTGCTTCCACCACAAAGGGGTGCCACTGATCCACCCTGGAAGCCCTTCAGTCAACCACGGGGAAACTGCTGTTAACAGTTCCGGCCTAGACCCGTGGGGGAGTGAAGGAAGACTCAGGCTTACCTATAACCATAACCTCCCTGAGTCTTGCCTGCCAGACAAAAAAAAGTTTGCAGGAACTCCTTTCCCGCCTGTCTTCTCTATCTTCCTCTTAGCAAGGTCGCCAGCTGGGTTATTATATCTGCACCCCAGCAATGCAGTTCAGTGGGTGTATCATATATCGTTTGTAGCCAGAAATGTATGCTCATAGAGAAATATCACAAATGGAGGCACACTCAAACACAGTAATAAAAAGTGTGGATTTACTGACGCAAATTACATGAACACACACACACAATCACAAGTAATACATGAATATGGAATATGGATGATGAGTCCGGAGATCGTCAGCCTCTTCTTCCACGACCTCCAACACTCCTTCAAATGGGCAGGAAGACAGGAGTCTCACACTCTCACAGGAGGGCCTCTTCACTACGTCGGCACCTCTTCTTCACTGTCCTGCCATCCATACACACTGCCCTCTCTGACAGTCCTGGACACAAGCTGCTTTGCAGCCTATTCTACTATTAAAGTAATAAAGTCTTGCTGCCACATGCACAAGTAAATATTGTGGCCTAACTAGCCTACTCATACAAGGGGTAATGGGAGGGAAAAATGATCTACCTTACACTCCTGGCTCACGACGCCTGTCCCTCGATGGTGTGAGGTTCCCACGCTTCCTTGGGTCGATCCTCGACGATCCAGGGCGTTCCACAGGTCCTCAGGTGTCGTGAAGCCTTCGCGTCGTCGCCGTTCCAATCCCTGAGATTCAGCTGCCCCAATCCTGGTTCATCGATGGGCGCTGAGCTAATCACTATCTTTCCCCACACTCGCCTCTCCCACAGGGCGTCGCTCCTTGTCCTAGGCACGGTGTCGTCCTTCCAAGGTTCTCAGTGGATGTGACCCCAGTCACAGCTAGCTTGCTCGCCCACCTTCCAGACCTCAACGTCCAGCCAGCGGCGCCGCCCAGCGTCGTCGCCGACTATTTTCCAAGTTTGGGCACTTCTCTGCTCACTGAACTTGGTTCCTCTTTGGCTTCCCAGAAGCGCAGGGTCTCCAATAACTATGGTGGGCAACGAAGGCCAGCTCAATCCACTGAACAAGGCTTGCAGAGCCTCCAATCTTTGAGAGCAGACCGAGGCGCGTCCTGTCGCTTCCACGGTCAGTACAACTCTGACGTTGGCGCCGCCCGGGGCACTCGGTGACGTCAGGGCGGGCCCTGATTTGTCGCCCGCGACCTACGTCGGCCAATCCGCGATCGACATAGTGTCCCTTCCAAAAGGTCATATCTGCCGTAGGGGATACTGTTTCATTTCATAACAGGGCGCCAATTTTCCTTTATTTACAACTTGTAATATAACTCCCTTCCCTTAACTGGCAGCCGGTCTGGTCGCCACATATATCATTAGACTCCCTGAACCTCAGAGAATCAGTAGGGAGAGCTGATATGACTCTTTAAGCCGGCAAACGAAAGAAATAGGAGAGGGCACCGTAACAATATCCAGGTTTATATTCCCCAATGATCTTTGGCAGGTGGAGTCCGGATTTCTTGGCGTTCACAGTTTCGATCAGTTTGTTGACCTTTGCTTTTAATTCGGCTGTAGTGTCCTTCGTTACCCTTTGGAACTTAGTTTGGTCAGAGAGTATGATGTTCATTTTCGCCAGATATTCGTCTTTTTTAAGAATGACATATATTGGCGACTTGTCACCTCTCCTGACAACTATCTCCTTGTTCTCACGAAGGCTTTTAGCTGCCGCTTTAAGCTCGGGGGACAGTATGGTGCTTCTGTAGTTGCCTCGATTCTTTCCTCCTTCTGCAATAAGTTCTGCTTGTAAGGTATCTTTGGTAGTGACCTTCTTTTGTGTCTCGAGGTCGAATATGTCGTCCAACAGAATTTCCAACTCTACTTTCCGGGCCATTTCACTCGGTCTGGACATAACATGACAGTTTATGCCCAGGTTTAGGAGAGTGACTTGGTCCTCAGTGAGGTTAATTCCTGCAAGGTTCAGGAAGCCATCTCTTGGTCGTGGACTTGCCATAGGTCCTCCATATAATGTTGTTAGTTTCTTGATAATCCTTGTTTCAGTGCTGAGGTGATGTTGGTTTGTGAGGATGTCGAGGTGTTGTTCAATGCGGGTACGGATACTATGGTCGATGTTGCTATTTCTCCACTCGTTTGTAGCATGAAGTAGTTGCGTTTTGTTGTCTTTGATTTCATTCTCTGCCTTGTATATCTGATCACGAATCAGATCCTGGCGATATTTTATCGTGAAGGCTTGATTCCTTGCTGCTGGGTCGTGCACTTTAATATTAGTATATTTTGGTAGCAGTCTTTCCTGTAGACATATATTATTAAATATGACCGAAAAAGTAAGATTAATAATTCTAACACGAATTTTCTCAATCTTTCGTACATTACGCTTCACTGTTGGAGGTAAATCAAAAATCACTTCTCCAAAATTCATTTTTATTTCTAGTCTGACGCGACACGGGCGCGTTTCGTAAAACTTATTACATTTTCAAAGACTTCACAAATACACAACTGATTAGAACTTACGTATCTCTGCTATTATATCTACATTTGAGTGAGGTGGGAGGGATGATGTGGCATATAGTGACGTGGCATTAACACAAGACAGAACATGAGAGGATATTAATAGGGTATTAAAAGTATCAACACAAGACAGAACAGAAACAATGGGTATTGAATAGAAGTGTTTGTAGAAAGCCTATTGGTCCATATTTCTTGATGCTTCTATATTGGAGCGGAGTCTTGAGGTGGGTAGAATATAGTTGTGCAATAATTGGCTGTTGATTGCTGGTGTTGACTTCTTGATGTGTAGTGCCTCGCAAACGTCAAGCCGCCTGCTATCGCTGTATCTATCGATGATTTCTGTGTTGTTTACTAGGATTTCTCTGGCGATGGTTTGGTTATGGGAAGAGATTATATGTTCCTTAATGGAGCCCTGTTGCTTATGCATCGTTAAACGCCTGGAAAGAGATGTTGTTGTCTTGCCTATATACTGGGTTTTTTGGAGCTTACAGTCCCCAAGTGGGCATTTGAAGGCATAGACGACGTTAGTCTCTTTTAAAGCGTTCTGTTTTGTGTCTGGAGAGTTTCTCATGAGTAGGCTGGCCGTTTTTCTGGTTTTATAGTAAATCGTCAGTTGTATCCTCTGATTTTTGTCTGTAGGGATAACGTTTCTATTAACAATATCTTTCAGGACCCTTTCCTCCGTTTTATGAGCTGTGGAAAAGAAGTTCCTGTAAAATAGTCTAATAGGGGGTATAGGTGTTGTGTTAGTTGTCTCTTCAGAGGTTGCATGGCTTTTCACTTTCCTTCTTATGATGTCTTCGATGAAACCATTGGAGAAGCCGTTATTGACTAGAACCTGCCTTACCCTACAGAGTTCTTCGTCGACTTGCTTCCATTCTGAGCTGTGGCTGAGAGCACGGTCGACGTATGCGTTAACAACACTCCTCTTGTACCTGTCAGGGCAGTCGCTGTTGGCATTTAGGCACATTCCTATGTTTGTTTCCTTAGTGTAGACTGCAGTGTGGAAACCTCCGCTCTTTTCCATGACTGTTACATCTAGAAAAGGCAGCTTCCCATCCTTTTCCGTCTCGTAAGTGAAACGCAGCACGGAACTCTGCTCAAATGCCTCCTTCAGCTCCTGCAGATGTCTGACATCAGGTACCTGTGTAAAAATGTCGTCAACATACCTGCAGTATATGGCCGGTTTCAAGTTCATGTCGACTAAGACTTTTTGCTCGATGGTACCCATGTAGAAGTTTGCAAACAGGACACCTAGGGGAGAACCCATGGCGACCCCATCTACTTGCTTATACATGTGCCCATCCGGGCTCAAGAAGGGTGCCTCTTTAGTACAAGCTTGGAGTAGTTTCCTCAGAATACTTTCTGGCATGTCAAGAGGAGTACAGGCTGGATCACGATACACTCTGTCGGCTATCATTCCGATTGTCTCGTCCACAGGTACGTTGGTAAACAGCGATTCTACGTCCAACGAGGCTCTTATCCCTGTGGCCCGTGTGCCCCGCAGTAAGTCCACAAATTCCTTTGGAGACTTCAGGCTGAAGGCGCAAGGGACATAAGGAGTCAGCAGGCCGTTGAGTCGCTTCGCCAGTCTGTACGTGGGTGTGGGTATCTGGCTAATGATTGGCCGAAGTGGGTTTCCAGGCTTGTGCGTCTTGACATTTCCATACGCATATCCAGGTTTATATTCCCCAATGATCTTTGGCAGGTGGAGTCCGGATTTCTTGGCGTTCACAGTTTCGATCAGTTTGTTGACCTTTGCTTTTAATTCGGCTGTAGTGTCCTTCGTTACCCTTTGGAACTTAGTTTGGTCAGAGAGTATGATGTTCATTTTCGCCAGATATTCGTCTTTTTTAAGAATGACATATATTGGCGACTTGTCACCTCTCCTGACAACTATCTCCTTGTTCTCACGAAGGCTTTTAGCTGCCGCTTTAAGCTCGGGGGACAGTATGGTGCTTCTGTAGTTGCCTCGATTCTTTCCTCCTTCTGCAATAAGTTCTGCTTGTAAGGTATCTTTGGTAGTGACCTTCTTTTGTGTCTCGAGGTCGAATATGTCGTCCAACAGAATTTCCAACTCTACTTTCCGGGCCATTTCACTCGGTCTGGACATAACATGACAGTTTATGCCCAGGTTTAGGAGAGTGACTTGGTCCTCAGTGAGGTTAATTCCTGCAAGGTTCAGGAAGCCATCTCTTGGTCGTGGAATTGCCATAGGTCCTCCATATAATGTTGTTAGTTTCTTGATAATCCTTGTTTCAGTGCTGAGGTGATGTTGGTTTGTGAGGATGTCGAGGTGTTGTTCAATGCGGGTACGGATACTATGGTCGATGTTGCTATTTCTCCACTCGTTTGTAGCATGAAGTAGTTGCGTTTTGTTGTCTTTGATTTCATTCTCTGCCTTGTATATCTGATCACGAATCAGATCCTGGCGATATTTTATCGTGAAGGCTTGATTCCTTGCTGCTGGGTCGTGCACTTTAATATTAGTATATTTTGGTAGCAGTCTTTCCTGTAGACATATATTATTAAATATGACCGAAAAAGTAAGATTAATAATTCTAACACGAATTTTCTCAATCTTTCGTACATTACGCTTCACTGTTGGAGGTAAATCAAAAATCACTTCTCCAAAATTCATTTTTATTTCTAGTCTGACGCGACACGGGCGCGTTTCGTAAAACTTATTACATTTTCAAAGACTTCACAAATACACAACTGATTAGAACTTACGTATCTCTGCTATTATATCTACATTTGAGTGAGGTGGGAGGGATGATGTGGCATATAGTGACGTGGCATTAACACAAGACAGAACATGAGAGGATATTAATAGGGTATTAAAAGTATCAACACAAGACAGAACAGAAACAATGGGTATTGAATAGAAGTGTTTGTAGAAAGCCTATTGGTCCATATTTCTTGATGCTTCTATATTGGAGCGGAGTCTTGAGGTGGGTAGAATATAGTTGTGCAATAATTGGCTGTTGATTGCTGGTGTTGACTTCTTGATGTGTAGTGCCTCGCAAACGTCAAGCCGCCTGCTATCGCTGTATCTATCGATGATTTCTGTGTTGTTTACTAGGATTTCTCTGGCGATGGTTTGGTTATGGGAAGAGATTATATGTTCCTTAATGGAGCCCTGTTGCTTATGCATCGTTAAACGCCTGGAAAGAGATGTTGTTGTCTTGCCTATATACTGGGTTTTTTGGAGCTTACAGTCCCCAAGTGGGCATTTGAAGGCATAGACGACGTTAGTCTCTTTTAAAGCGTTCTGTTTTGTGTCTGGAGAGTTTCTCATGAGTAGGCTGGCCGTTTTTCTGGTTTTATAGTAAATCGTCAGTTGTATCCTCTGATTTTTGTCTGTAGGGATAACGTTTCTATTAACAATATCTTTCAGGACCCTTTCCTCCGTTTTATGAGCTGTGGAAAAGAAGTTCCTGTAAAATAGTCTAATAGGGGGTATAGGTGTTGTGTTAGTTGTCTCTTCAGAGGTTGCATGGCTTTTCACTTTCCTTCTTATGATGTCTTCGATGAAACCATTGGAGAAGCCGTTATTGACTAGAACCTGCCTTACCCTACAGAGTTCTTCGTCGACTTGCTTCCATTCTGAGCTGTGGCTGAGAGCACGGTCGACGTATGCGTTAACAACACTCCTCTTGTACCTGTCAGGGCAGTCGCTGTTGGCATTTAGGCACATTCCTATGTTTGTTTCCTTAGTGTAGACTGCAGTGTGGAAACCTCCGCTCTTTTCCATGACTGTTACATCTAGAAAAGGCAGCTTCCCATCCTTTTCCGTCTCGTAAGTGAAACGCAGCACGGAACTCTGCTCAAATGCCTCCTTCAGCTCCTGCAGATGTCTGACATCAGGTACCTGTGTAAAAATGTCGTCAACATACCTGCAGTATATGGCCGGTTTCAAGTTCATGTCGACTAAGACTTTTTGCTCGATGGTACCCATGTAGAAGTTTGCAAACAGGACACCTAGGGGAGAACCCATGGCGACCCCATCTACTTGCTTATACATGTGCCCATCCGGGCTCAAGAAGGGTGCCTCTTTAGTACAAGCTTGGAGTAGTTTCCTCAGAATACTTTCTGGCATGTCAAGAGGAGTACAGGCTGGATCACGATACACTCTGTCGGCTATCATTCCGATTGTCTCGTCCACAGGTACGTTGGTAAACAGCGATTCTACGTCCAACGAGGCTCTTATCCCTGTGGCCCGTGTGCCCCGCAGTAAGTCCACAAATTCCTTTGGAGACTTCAGGCTGAAGGCGCAAGGGACATAAGGAGTCAGCAGGCCGTTGAGTCGCTTCGCCAGTCTGTACGTGGGTGTGGGTATCTGGCTAATGATTGGCCGAAGTGGGTTTCCAGGCTTGTGCGTCTTGACATTTCCATACGCATATCCAGGTTTATATTCCCCAATGATCTTTGGCAGGTGGAGTCCGGATTTCTTGGCGTTCACAGTTTCGATCAGTTTGTTGACCTTTGCTTTTAATTCGGCTGTAGTGTCCTTCGTTACCCTTTGGAACTTAGTTTGGTCAGAGAGTATGATGTTCATTTTCGCCAGATATTCGTCTTTTTTAAGAATGACATATATTGGCGACTTGTCACCTCTCCTGACAACTATCTCCTTGTTCTCACGAAGGCTTTTAGCTGCCGCTTTAAGCTCGGGGGACAGTATGGTGCTTCTGTAGTTGCCTCGATTCTTTCCTCCTTCTGCAATAAGTTCTGCTTGTAAGGTATCTTTGGTAGTGACCTTCTTTTGTGTCTCGAGGTCGAATATGTCGTCCAACAGAATTTTCAACTCTACTTTCCGGGCCATTTCACTCGGTCTGGACATAACATGACAGTTTATGCCCAGGTTTAGGAGAGTGACTTGGTCCTCAGTGAGGTTAATTCCTGCAAGGTTCAGGAAGCCATCTCTTGGTCGTGGAATTGCCATAGGTCCTCCATATAATGTTGTTAGTTTCTTGATAATCCTTGTTTCAGTGCTGAGGTGATGTTGGTTTGTGAGGATGTCGAGGTGTTGTTCAATGCGGGTACGGATACTATGGTCGATGTTGCTATTTCTCCACTCGTTTGTAGCATGAAGTAGTTGCGTTTTGTTGTCTTTGATTTCATTCTCTGCCTTGTATATCTGATCACGAATCAGATCCTGGCGATATTTTATCGTGAAGGCTTGATTCCTTGCTGCTGGGTCGTGCACTTTAATATTAGTATATTTTGGTAGCAGTCTTTCCTGTAGACATATATTATTAAATATGACCGAAAAAGTAAGATTAATAATTCTAACACGAATTTTCTCAATCTTTCGTACATTACGCTTCACTGTTGGAGGTAAATCAAAAATCACTTCTCCAAAATTCATTTTTATTTCTAGTCTGACGCGACACGGGCGCGTTTCGTAAAACTTATTACATTTTCAAAGACTTCACAAATGCACAACTCCACGACCAATTCCACGACCAAGAGATGGCTTCCTGAACCTTGCAGGAATTAACCTCACTGAGGACCAAGTCACTCTCCTAAACCTGGGCATAAACTGTCATGTTATGTCCAGACCGAGTGAAATGGCCCGGAAAGTAGAGTTGGAAATTCTGTTGGACGACATATTCGACCTCGAGACACAAAAGAAGGTCACTACCAAAGATACCTTACAAGCAGAACTTATTGCAGAAGGAGGAAAGAATCGAGGCAACTACAGAAGCACCATACTGTCCCCCGAGCTTAAAGCGGCAGCTAAAAGCCTTCGTGAGAACAAGGAGATAGTTGTCAGGAGAGGTGACAAGTCGCCAATATATGTCATTCTTAAAAAAGACGAATATCTGGCGAAAATGAACATCATACTCTCTGACCAAACTAAGTTCCAAAGGGTAACGAAGGACACTACAGCCGAATTAAAAGCAAAGGTCAACAAACTGATCGAAACTGTGAACGCCAAGAAATCCGGACTCCACCTGCCAAAGATCATTGGGGAATATAAACCTGGATATGCGTATGGAAATGTCAAGACGCACAAGCCTGGAAACCCACTTCGGCCAATCATTAGCCAGATACCCACACCCACGTACAGACTGGCGAAGCGACTCAACGGCCTGCTGACTCCTTATGTCCCTTGCGCCTTCAGCCTGAAGTCTCCAAAGGAATTTGTGGACTTACTGCGGGGCACACGGGCCACAGGGATAAGAGCCTCGTTGGACGTAGAATCGCTGTTTACCAACGTACCTGTGGACGAGACAATCGGAATGATAGCCGACAGAGTGTATCGTGATCCAGCCTGTACTCCTCTTGACATGCCAGAAAGTATTCTGAGGAAACTACTCCAAGCTTGTACTAAAGAGGCACCCTTCTTGAGCCCGGATGGGCACATGTATAAGCAAGTAGATGGGGTCGCCATGGGTTCTCCCCTAGGTGTCCTGTTTGCAAACTTCTACATGGGTACCATCGAGCAAAAAGTCTTAGTCGACATGAACTTGAAACCGGCCATATACTGCAGGTATGTTGACGACATTTTTACACAGGTACCTGATGTCAGACATCTGCAGGAGCTGAAGGAGGCATTTGAGCAGAGTTCCGTGCTGCGTTTCACTTACGAGACGGAAAAGGATGGGAAGCTGCCTTTTCTAGATGTAACAGTCATGGAAAAGAGCGGAGGTTTCCACACTGCAGTCTACACTAAGGAAACAAACATAGGAATGTGCCTAAATGCCAACAGCGACTGCCCTGACAGGTACAAGAGGAGTGTTGTTAACGCATACGTCGACCGTGCTCTCAGCCACAGCTCAGAATGGAAGCAAGTCGACGAAGAACTCTGTAGGGTAAGGCAGGTTCTAGTCAATAACGGCTTCTCCAATGGTTTCATCGAAGACATCATAAGAAGGAAAGTGAAAAGCCATGCAACCTCTGAAGAGACAACTAACACAACACCTATACCCCCTATTAGACTATTTTACAGGAACTTCTTTTCCACAGCTCATAAAACGGAGGAAAGGGTCCTGAAAGATATTGTTAATAGAAACGTTATCCCTACAGACAAAAATCAGAGGATACAACTGACGATTTACTATAAAACCAGAAAAACGGCCAGCCTACTCATGAGAAACTCTCCAGACACAAAACAGAACGCTTTAAAAGAGACTAACGTCGTCTATGCCTTCAAATGCCCACTTGGGGACTGTAAGCTCCAAAAAACCCAGTATATAGGCAAGACAACAACATCTCTTTCCAGGCGTTTAACGATGCATAAGCAACAGGGCTCCATTAAGGAACATATAATCTCTTCCCATAACCAAACCATCGCCAGAGAAATCCTAGTAAACAACACAGAAATCATCGATAGATACAGCGATAGCAGGCGGCTTGACGTTTGCGAGGCACTACACATCAAGAAGTCAACACCAGCAATCAACAGCCAATTATTGCACAACTATATTCTACCCACCTCAAGACTCCGCTCCAATATAGAAGCATCAAGAAATATGGACCAATAGGCTTTCAACAAACACTTCTATTCAATACCCATTGTTTCTGTTCTGTCTTGTGTTGATACTTTTAATACCCTATTAATATCCTCTCATGGTCTGTCTTGTGTTAATGCCACGTCACTATATGCCACATCATCCCTCCCACCTCACTCAAATGTAGATATAATAGCAGAGATACGTAAGTTCTAATCAGTTGTGTATTTGTGAAGTCTTTGAAAATGTAATAAGTTTTACGAAACGCGCCCGTGTCGCGTCAGACTAGAAATAAAAATGAATTTTGGAGAAGTGATTTTTGATTTACCTCCAACAGTGAAGCGTAATGTACGAAAGATTGAGAAAATTCGTGTTAGAATTATTAATCTTACTTTTTCGGTCATATTTAATAATATATGTCTACAGGAAAGACTGCTACCAAAATATACTAATATTAAAGTGCACGACCCAGCAGCAAGGAATCAAGCCTTCACGATAAAATATCGCCAGGATCTGATTCGTGATCAGATATACAAGGCAGAGAATGAAATCAAAGACAACAAAACGCAACTACTTCATGCTACAAACGAGTGGAGAAATAGCAACATCGACCATAGTATCCGTACCCGCATTGAACAACACCTCGACATCCTCACAAACCAACATCACCTCAGCACTGAAACAAGGATTATCAAGAAACTAACAACATTATATGGAGGACCTATGGCAATTCCACGACCAAGAGATGGCTTCCTGAACCTTGCAGGAATTAACCTCACTGAGGACCAAGTCACTCTCCTAAACCTGGGCATAAACTGTCATGTTATGTCCAGACCGAGTGAAATGGCCCGGAAAGTAGAGTTGGAAATTCTGTTGGACGACATATTCGACCTCGAGACACAAAAGAAGGTCACTACCAAAGATACCTTACAAGCAGAACTTATTGCAGAAGGAGGAAAGAATCGAGGCAACTACAGAAGCACCATACTGTCCCCCGAGCTTAAAGCGGCAGCTAAAAGCCTTCGTGAGAACAAGGAGATAGTTGTCAGGAGAGGTGACAAGTCGCCAATATATGTCATTCTTAAAAAAGACGAATATCTGGCGAAAATGAACATCATACTCTCTGACCAAACTAAGTTCCAAAGGGTAACGAAGGACACTACAGCCGAATTAAAAGCAAAGGTCAACAAACTGATTGAAACTGTGAACGCCAAGAAATCCGGACTCCACCTGCCAAAGATCATTGGGGAATATAAACCTGGATATGCGTATGGAAATGTCAAGACGCACAAGCCTGGAAACCCACTTCGGCCAATCATTAGCCAGATACCCACACCCACGTACAGACTGGCGAAGCGACTCAACGGCCTGCTGACTCCTTATGTCCCTTGCGCCTTCAGCCTGAAGTCTCCAAAGGAATTTGTGGACTTACTGCGGGGCACACGGGCCACAGGGATAAGAGCCTCGTTGGACGTAGAATCGCTGTTTACCAACGTACCTGTGGACGAGACAATCGGAATGATAGCCGACAGAGTGTATCGTGATCCAGCCTGTACTCCTCTTGACATGCCAGAAAGTATTCTGAGGAAACTACTCCAAGCTTGTACTAAAGAGGCACCCTTCTTGAGCCCGGATGGGCACATGTATAAGCAAGTAGATGGGGTCGCCATGGGTTCTCCCCTAGGTGTCCTGTTTGCAAACTTCTACATGGGTACCATCGAGCAAAAAGTCTTAGTCGACATGAACTTGAAACCGGCCATATACTGCAGGTATGTTGACGACATTTTTACACAGGTACCTGATGTCAGACATCTGCAGGAGCTGAAGGAGGCATTTGAGCAGAGTTCCGTGCTGCGTTTCACTTACGAGACGGAAAAGGATGGGAAGCTGCCTTTTCTAGATGTAACAGTCATGGAAAAGAGCGGAGGTTTCCACACTGCAGTCTACACTAAGGAAACAAACATAGGAATGTGCCTAAATGCCAACAGCGACTGCCCTGACAGGTACAAGAGGAGTGTTGTTAACGCATACGTCGACCGTGCTCTCAGCCACAGCTCAGAATGGAAGCAAGTCGACGAAGAACTCTGTAGGGTAAGGCAGGTTCTAGTCAATAACGGCTTCTCCAATGGTTTCATCGAAGACATCATAAGAAGGAAAGTGAAAAGCCATGCAACCTCTGAAGAGACAACTAACACAACACCTATACCCCCTATTAGACTATTTTACAGGAACTTCTTTTCCACAGCTCATAAAACGGAGGAAAGGGTCCTGAAAGATATTGTTAATAGAAACGTTATCCCTACAGACAAAAATCAGAGGATACAACTGACGATTTACTATAAAACCAGAAAAACGGCCAGCCTACTCATGAGAAACTCTCCAGACACAAAACAGAACGCTTTAAAAGAGACTAACGTCGTCTATGCCTTCAAATGCCCACTTGGGGACTGTAAGCTCCAAAAAACTCAGTATATAGGCAAGACAACAACATCTCTTTCCAGGCGTTTAACGATGCATAAGCAACAGGGCTCCATTAAGGAACATATAATCTCTTCCCATAACCAAACCATCGCCAGAGAAATCCTAGTAAACAACACAGAAATCATCGATAGATACAGCGATAGCAGGCGGCTTGACGTTTGCGAGGCACTACACATCAAGAAGTCAACACCAGCAATCAACAGCCAATTATTGCACAACTATATTCTACCCACCTCAAGACTCCGCTCCAATATAGAAGCATCAAGAAATATGGACCAATAGGCTTTCTACAAACACTTCTATTCAATACCCATTGTTTCTGTTCTGTCTTGTGTTGATACTTTTAATACCCTATTAATATCCTCTCATGTTCTGTCTTGTGTTAATGCCACGTCACTATATGCCACATCATCCCTCCCACCTCACTCAAATGTAGATATAATAGCAGAGATACGTAAGTTCTAATCAGTTGTGTATTTGTGAAGTCTTTGAAAATGTAATAAGTTTTACGAAACGCGCCCGTGTCGCGTCAGACTAGAAATAAAAATGAATTTTGGAGAAGTGATTTTTGATTTACCTCCAACAGTGAAGCGTAATGTACGAAAGATTGAGAAAATTCGTGTTAGAATTATTAATCTTACTTTTTCGGTCATATTTAATAATATATATATATATATATATATATATATATATATATATATATATATATATATATATATATATATATATATATATATATATATATATATATATATATTAGTGCGAACAAGCCAGAATGGTCCCCTGGACAATATGCAACTGAAAACTCACACCCCAGAAGTGACTCGAACCCATACTCCCAGAAGCAAGGAGTACAAGACGCCTTAATCCACTTGACCATCACGACCGGACAAAATGAGGTGATAGCCGAGGCTATTTGAACCACCCCACCGCCGGCACTCGGATAGTTATCTTGGGCATAGCATTTTACCAAATCACCTCATTCTTAGGGGCACACGTGAGGAACACAAATGCGAACAAGCCAGAATGGTCCCCTGGACAATATGCAACTGAAAACTCACACCCCAGAAGTGACTCGAACCCATACTCCCAGAAGCAAGGAGTACAAGACGCCTTAATCCACTTGACCATCACGACCGGACAAAATGAGGTGATAGCCGAGGCTATTTGAACCACCCCACCGCCGGCACTCGGATAGTTATCTTGGGCATAGCATTTTACCAAATCACCTCATTCTTAGGGGCACACGTGAGGAACACAAATGCGAACAAGCCAGAATGGTCCCCTGGACAATATGCAACTGAAAACTCACACCCCAGAAGTGACTCTATAACTATCCGAGTGCCGGCGGTGGGGTGGTTCAAATAGCCTCGGCTATCACCTCATTTTGTCCGGTCGTGATGGTCAAGTGGATTAAGGCGTCTTGTACTCCTTGCTTCTGGGAGTATGGGTTCGAGTCACTTCTGGGGTGTGAGTTTTCAGTTGCATATTGTCCAGGGGACCATTCTGGCTTGTTCGCATTTGTGTTCCTCACGTGTGCCCCTAAGAATGAGGTGATTTGGTAAAATGCTATGCCCAAGATAACTATCCGAGTGCCGGCGGTGGGGTGGTTCAAATAGCCTCGGCTATCACCTCATTTTGTCCGGTCGTGATGGTCAAGTGGATTAAGGCGTCTTGTACTCCTTGCTTCTGGGAGTATGGGTTCGAGTCACTTCTGGGGTGTGAGTTTTCAGTTGCATATTGTCCAGGGGACCATTCTGGCTTGTTCGCATTTGTGTTCCTCACGTGTGCCCCTAAGAATGAGGTGATTTGGTAAAATGCTATGCCCAAGATAACTATCCGAGTGCCGGCGGTGGGGTGGTTCAAATAGCCTCGGCTATCACCTCATTTTGTCCGGTCGTGATGGTCAAGTGGATTAAGGCGTCTTGTACTCCTTGCTTCTGGGAGTATGGGTTCGAGTCACTTCTGGGGTGTGAGTTTTCAGTTGCATATTGTCCAGGGGACCATTCTGGCTTGTTCGCATTTGTGTTCCTCACGTGTGCCCCTAAGAATGAGGTGATTTGGTAAAATGCTATGCCCAAGATAACTATCCGAGTGCCGGCGGTGGGGTGGTTCAAATAGCCTCGGCTATCACCTCATTTTGTCCGGTCGTGATGGTCAAGTGGATTAAGGCGTCTTGTACTCCTTGCTTCTGGGAGTATGGGTTCGAGTCACTTCTGGGGTGTGAGTTTTCAGTTATATATATTAGTATATTTTGGTAGCAGTCTTTCCTGTAGACATATATTATTAAATATGACCGAAAAAGTA
Source organism: Procambarus clarkii (assembly GCF_040958095.1). Lineage (NCBI taxonomy): Eukaryota > Metazoa > Arthropoda > Malacostraca > Decapoda > Cambaridae > Procambarus > Procambarus clarkii. The sequence continues at coordinate 17,339,566 of NC_091153.1, forward strand.
AGATTAATAATTCTAACACGAATTTTCTCAATCTTTCGTACATTTTTTTCACTGTTGGAGGTAAATAAAAAATCAATTCTCCAAAATTCTTTTTTATTTCTAGTCTGACGCGACACGAGCGCGTTTCGTAAAACTTATTACATTTTCAATGACTTTAGTTTACAAATACACAACTGAATAGAACTTACGCATCTCCGATTTTATATCTACATTTTAGTGAGGTGGATGGGGTGAGGTGGCATTAATAGGGTATTAATTTCATCAACACAAGACAGAACAAGAGGTGGCATTAATAGGGTATTAACACTAAGGAAAATTAATAGGGGATTAACATCTACACTAAGGAAACGAACATAGGAATGTGCCTAAATGCCAACAGCGACTGCCCAGACAGGTACAAGAGGAGTGTTGTTAACGCATATGTCGACCGTGCTCTCAGCCACAGCTCAGAATGGAAGCAAGTCGACGAAGAACTCTGTAGGGTAAGGCAGGTCCTAGTCAACAACGGCTTCTCCAATGGTTTCGTCGAAGACATCATAAGAAGGAAAGTGAAACGCCATGCAACCTCTGAAGAGACAACTAACACAACACCTATACCCCCTATTAGACTATTTTACAGGAACTTCTTTCCCACAGCTCATAAAACGGAGGAAAGGGTCTTGAAAGATATTGTTAATAGAAACGTTATCCCTACAGACAAAAATCAGAGGATACAACTGACGATTTACTATAAAACCAGAAAAACGGCCAGCCTACTCATGAGAAACTCTCCAGACACAAAACAGAACGCTTTAAAAGAGACTAACGTCGTCTATGCCTTCAAATGCCCTCTTGGGGACTGTAAGCTCCAAAAAACCCAGTATATAGGCAAGACAACAACATCTCTTTCTAGGCGTTTAACGATGCATAAGCAACAGGGCTCCATTAAGGAACATATAATCTCTTCCCACAACCAAACCATCGCCAGAGAAATCCTAGTAAACAACACAGAAATCATCGATAGATACAGCGACAGCAGGCGGCTTGACGTTTGCGAGGCACTACACATCAAGAAGTCAACACCAGCAATCAACAGCGAATTAATGCACAACTATATTCTACCCACCTCAAGACTCCGCTCCAATATAGAAGCATCAAGAAATATGGACCAATAGGCTTTCTACAAACACTTCTATTCAATACCCATTCTTTTGTGTTCTGTCTTGTTTTGATGAAATTAATACCCTATTAATGCCACCTCTTGTTCTGTCTTGTGTTGATGAAATTAATACCCTATTAATGCCACCTCACCCCATCCACCTCACTAAAATGTAGATATATAATCGGAGATGCGTAAGTTCTATTCAGTTGTGTATTTGTAAACTAAAGTCTTGGAAAATGTAATAAGTTTTACGAAACGCGCTCGTGTCGCGTCAGACTAGAAATAAAAATGAATTTTTGAGAATTGATTTTTTATTTACCTCCAACAGTGAAAAGAAATGTACGAAAGATTGAGAAAATTCGTGTTAGAATTATTAATCTTACTTTTTCGGTCATATTTAATAATAATATATATATATATATATATATATATATATATATATATATATATATATATATATATATATATATATATATATATATATATATATATATATATATATATATGTATATATATATATATACCTAGAAGGGGTACCACCTCTGGTGCAAGTGTAGGGACCCATAGCCTCTGAGAAGAAAATAAAGAGTACTCAGAGAAGACCTTGTGAATCCTCACTGAACACTTTGATATTTTCTTCTCCTACCACCCCTATTCTTTTGGTAAGTGTGTATATTTATGTAACTTTATTTGAAAATGTCATTACACAATAAAAGTTACAATATTGATTACATGCAGGGTACAAGGCTGCTTGTCACAAGTTGAACAACTCCTCCAGCTCCTCAGATGGCGGGCAGGAACTGTGGATGCAGTGAGCATTTCCTCTCTGGATTGCCACCCTAAGGCGCTGAAAAAGAAAACTGGCAGCTCTAGGGTCTCTAGTTGTTTCGATTAACTTAGACCCCAACTCCTTCAAAAAGCTAGCAGCACTTTTACCCCAGGCACCAAGTGTCTCTGAGGCAATGGGGACAAAATTGTAGTGGTGCTCAAGGTCTCTGCATTTACGTGACTTGGCCGCTTCCCGGTGATTGGCAGATCCTCCTGCTTGTGTAGCACTGAAGTCAACATAGGTATTGGCTAAAGTTGAAACGCAAGTGTAGTCCCACACCAACTGTCTACCATTCTTCCAGGGGTTCACCGTAATTCCGTCTGGGCGACCGACAGGCTCATCAGAGTTGCGGGACATTAGGTAACGGGGCTCTCTCTCTGCTGGACAACCAGCTGTGGTAAGGCTTCTCTTAATAATGTCATTAACATCGCCGTGTCTTGCATGCCATCCTCCCGTCCTTTGGCAAAGAAGGCCATGCTGTCCATATCTGTCGGCCTCTACCTCGCCGCAAATACACCTGTATTCGGTGTGGATTGGGGCAGCGAGGCGGAGAGCCACAGCAATTCGGAGGGCCTGCGGTGTGAGACGGGTGCCGGTTGCTGACATTGGGGTTGCTAATAGGAAATAACCTGCATGGGGAGCTGCTACAGCTCTAAGTCGGGCAGTGTCATGTGGTGTTGTCGCAGCTCCTAGCAAAGTTGCAGCTTCTTGGTCAGCAATATAATATATATATATATATATATATATATATATTATTAAATATGACCGAAAAAGTAAGATTAATAATTCTAACACGAATTTTCTCAATCTTTCGTACATTACGCTTCACTGTTGGAGGTAAATCAAAAATCAATTCTCCAAAATTCATTTTTATTTCTAGTCTGACGCGACACGGGCGCGTTTCGTAAAACTTATTACATTTTCAAAGACTTTAGTTCACAAATACACAACTGAATAGAACTTACGTATCTCCGATTGTATATATACATTTGAGTGAGGTGGAAGGGGTGATGTGGCATTAACACAAGACAGAACAAAATGTGGTATTAATAGGGTATTAATTTCATCAACACAAGACAGAACAAGAGTATTAATAGGGTATTAATTTCATCAACACAAGACAGAACACGAAACAATGGATATTGAATAGATGTGTTTGTAGAAAGCCTATTGGTCCATATTTCTTGATGCTTCTATATTGGAGCGGAGTCTTGAGGTGGGTAGAATATAGTTGTGCAATAATTGGCTGTTGATTGCTGGTGTTGACTTCTTGATGTGTAGTGCCTCGCAAACGTCAACCCGCCTGCTATCGCTGTATCTATCGATGATTTCTGTGTTGTTTACTAGGATTTCTCTGGCGATGGTTTGGTTGTGGGAAGAGATTATATGTTCCTTAATGGAGCCCTGTTGCTTATGCATCGTTAAACGCCTAGAAAGAGATGTTGTTGTCTTGCCTATATACTGGGTTTTTTGGAGCTTACAGTCCCCAAGTGGGCATTTGAAGGCATAGATGACGTTAGTCTCTTTTAAAGCGTTCTGTTTTGTGTCTGGAGAGTTTCTCATGAGTAGGCTGGCCGTTTTTCTGGTTTTATAGTAAATCGTCAGTTGTATCCTCTGATTTTTGTCTGTAGGGATAACGTTTCTATTAACAATATCTTTCAGGACCCTTTCCTCCGTTTTATGAGCTGTGGAAAAGAAGTTCCTGTAAAATAGTCTAATAGGGGGTATAGGTGTTGTGTTAGTTGTCTCCTCAGAGGTTGCAAGGCTTTTCACTTTCCTTCTGATGATGTCTTCGACGAAACCATTGGAGAAGCCGTTATTGACTAGGACCTGCCTTACCCTACAGAGTTCTTCGTCGACTTGCTTCCATTCTGAGCTGTGGCTGAGAGCACGGTCGACATATGCGTTAACAACACTCCTCTTGTACCTGTCCTGGCAGTCGCTGTTGGCATTTAGGCACATTCCTATGTTTGTTTCCTTAGTGTAGACTGCAGTGTGGAAACCTCCGCCCTTTTCCATGACTGTTACATCTAGAAAGGGCAGCTTCCCATCCTTTTCCATCTCGTAAGTGAAACGCAGCACGGAACTCTGCTCAAATGCCTCCTTCAGCTCCTGCAGATATCTGACATCAGGTACCTGTGTAAAAATGTCGTCAACATACCTGCAGTATATGGCCGGTTTCAAGTTCATGTCGACTAAGACTTTTTGCTCGATGGTACCCATGTAGAAGTTTGCAAACAGGACACCTAGGGGAGAACCCATGGCGACCCCATCTACTTGCTTATACATGTGCCCATCCGGGCTCAAGAAGGGTGCCTCTTTAGTACAAGCTTGGAGTAGTTTCCTCAGAATATTTTCTGGTATGGCAAGAAGAGTACAGGCTGGATCACGATACACTCTGTCGGCTATCATTCCGATTGTCTCGTCCACAGGTACGTTGGTAAACAGCGATTCTACGTGCAACGAGGCTCTTATCCCTGTGGCCCGTGTGCCCCGCAGTAAGTCAACAAATTCCTTTGGAGACTTCAGGCTGAAGGCGCAAGGAACATAAGGAGTCAGCAGGCCGTTGAGTCGCTTCGCCAGTCTGTACGTGGGTGTGGGTATCTGGCTAATGATTGGCCGAAGTGGGTTTCCAGGCTTGTGCGTCTTGACATTTCCATACGCATATCCAGGTTTATATTCCCCAATGATCTTTGGCAGGTGGAGTCCGGATTTCTTGGCGTTCACAGTTTCGATCAGTTTGTTGACCTTTGCTTTTAATTCGGCTGTAGTGAAGCATCAAGAAATATGGACCAATAGGCTTTCTACAAACACTTCTATTCAATATCCATTGTTTCGTGTTCTGTCTTGTGTTGATGAAATTAATACCCTATTAATACTCTTGTTCTGTCTTGTGTTGATGAAATTAATACCCTATTAATACCACATTTTGTTCTGTCTTGTGTTAATGCCACATCACCCCTTCCACCTCACTCAAATGTAGATATAAAATCGGAGATACGTAAGTTCTATTCAGTTGTGTATTTGTGAACTAAAGTCTTTGAAAATGTAATAAGTTTTACGAAACGCGCCTGTGTCGCGTCAGACTAGAAATAAAAATGAATTTTGGAGAATTGATTTTTGATTTACCTCCAACAGTGAAGCGTAATGTACGAAAGATTGAGAAAATTCGTGTTAGAATTATTAATCTTACTTTTTCGGTCATATTTAATAATATATGTCTACAGGAAAGACTGCTACCAAAATATACTAATATATATATATATATATATATATATATATATATATATATATATATATATATATATATATATATATATATATATATATATATATATATGTTTCATTGAATATGACCGCATATTCTGTATTCATTATTTTCTGGTTTAGGGCTTCTATCCCTCTAACTATTTTCTTAGCATCAGGGCTTATTTGAAATAGGAGTTCTCCAAAACTCATTTTCGTACTTTTAAGGTGAAGAAAAGAAGTGATTTACTATAGAGTGTATTACACTTATTTGTATAATTTGCACGACGTTTCGAACCCAGAACAGAAACCACAACACCCCCAATAAAATTATATTACAAATCAACCATGCACAGTGAACATATAAAAGAGGAAAGAATAATGATAGAAATAATCCGTAAAGGAGTAAAAAGCACTACTCCTAACCAAAACATAAACCTGATAATATTCTACAAAACCAAGAAGACTTCCGAACTCCTTATCAAAAACAGCCCGAAGCCGACGGAGAACCCTCTACAGCAGTCAAGCGTTGTATACATGTACACTTGCCCCCACGAAGGATGTAACCTTCAATGTAAGTACATAGGTATGACGTCGACCAAGCTGACGAGGCGTTTGACATGCCATCTTCAATCTGGTGCCCCTAGGAATCACATGAGACAAGCCCATGACATTACTCTAACAAGAGAAATGTTGAACAAGAATACTTGCATAATAGACAAAACCCAAGATTCAAGAAGATTACAAATTCTTGAGGCAATTCACATAAGAATAGAGCGACCTACCATGAACACCCAAATCACGGAACTATTTACTCTACCCACCATGAGAGTAAGGACAAGACAAGAACATATCGATGCCAACACAGAAGACAATGTCCAACATAACAGGCCAATCACACTGGATTAATCTTTGTGTTTAGATAGGGATGCCTCGTATGGGCCAATAAGCCTTCTGCAGCCCCTATGTTTATCCCTTATGTATCCCCCTATGTTTTCACCTTCATTATATTATCACCTGACCTAATGTGGGTATAAAATCAACTAGTATTGTAAGATCTGTTCACTTGAGAATGAACCATGGAGGTTCGAAACGTCGTGCAAATTATACAAATAAGTGTAATACACTCTATAGTAAATCACTTCTTTTCTTCACCTTAAAAGTACGAAAAGGAGTTTTGGAGAACTCCTATTTCAAATAAGCCCTGATGCTAAGAAAATAGTTAGAGGGATAGAAGCCCTAAACCAGAAAATAATAAATACAGAATATGCGGTCATATTCAATGAAACATGTTTGAAAGAAATATATATATATATATATATATATATATATATATATATATATATATATATATATATATATATATATATATATATATATATATATATATATATATATATATATATATATATATATATATATATATATATATATTTAAACCTAGAAGGGGTACCACCTCTGGTGCAAGTGTAGGGACCCATAGCCTCGGAGATGAAAATAAAGAGTACTCAGAGAAGACCTTGTGGATCCTCACTGAACACTTTGATATTTTCTTCTCCTACCACCTATATTCTTTTGGTATGTGTGTATATTTATCTAACTTTGTTTTAAATTGTCATTACACACACAAAAAAGTTACAACATTGATTACATGCAGGGTACAAGGCTGCTTGTCACAAGTTGAATAGCTCCTCCAGCTCCTCAGATGGTGGGCAGGAACCATGGATGCAGTGAGCATTTCCTCTCTGGATTGCCACACTAAGGCGCTGAAAAAGAAAACTGGCAGCTCTAGGGTCTCTAGTTGTTTCAATTAGCTTATGTGGGAACCGACCTGTGAGATTTATATTTATTTAATTTATATGAATTTATATTTACATTAATTTATATACTTCGATAGCAATTTGTATGATAATGAGTGGACTGTATTTCTGCAATAATCTCTAATCTCACAAATCGATCCTCTACACATTAGGGGGGGTTTATTAGTTTATATATATGCAGCCAATCAAACTACAGAATTAACTACATACATTGAAGAGGTTCCTTATCTTATAGTACAGCAGGCTAGTCCACCAGGTATAACTAGGGTGTAGACACCAAATTATCCTCTTTGAGGTAGCTTCCATATCACCCAGTAACTGGTGCACAAACTCTTCCTCGTCTTGACCTGTCAAAAGTGCGCTAGCTGTGAAGCCAGAATCCTATATATGACAAGTATTTCAGAGAAAACTGTACATGGAACATGAAGACCTGGCTTAATTACCTTTAGTTTGAGGCTTCCACGTGATCTAACCAGATCACCCTATATCCTGACATTAATGGCCATAAATGAATGATAAACGGGTTTCGGATAGACACTTAACTTGAATTTGTAGACAGCGTGTTGACAATGGTACACCTTTGGTTTCCATAACACTACGTCCAAGTAAATTTAACAGGAGCCGAATTTGCTCCCGTGTGAGCCTCTGGTCTCAATATAAACAATGGCTGCCCTCCTTCCTCCTGACGCCTGGCTTACATTGTCCAGATGTCCAAAGGTGATAGAAGGGTCACATTTACTCTACTTTAATATTGATAATTAAGTTAATTTATATAAGATGTTTTTATGATGGTAAAGTCCAAAGACAAATGTATTTAAGAATAATTCCCACCATAATAGGTGGTGAATTATAATAGTGTGTGGTGATGATATCCCGTTTTCTTTAGACGGTAATTCCACTACAAGTTACGTTTTCTATGGTTAACTTGTTTATACAATACAGCTATTATCTGTATGATTATATTATTAAATGGTGTCGGATTTTCCGACAGCTTAGACCCCAACTCCTGCAAAAAGCTAGCAGCACTTTTACCCCAGGCACCAAGTGTCTCTGAGGCAATGGGGACAATGTAATGGTATATGCACACCATACCCCCTTTCCCCTTCCTCGTTTCCCCTTCCCCCTTTCTCTTCTCCTTCCTCTTCCCCTTCCCTTCCCTAGCTTGCCTTCCCTCCCTTTGGGTTATCCCTGCCTTTTGTCACGGTCTGACCCTCGTGGTCATAAACAGTTTGAAGCATCTTACTCCCCTCGCTCTCCTGTCCATCTGTCCAGTGACGAATTGAAAATAGTACCCCAGGGCCAATAAACGTGTGATCTCAAGTTACATGGGGGTGCCCAGCCGGCATTCCCACAGGAAAGTCGTTGGTGCCGTCCCAGTTTTTGGAGTTTCTCCCAAGAGGAATTGACCCTTATGGTCAAGCATGATCCGGATTGGTTGAAGACATGTAGGCCTGTGGAGGCGTGGCCTCACAGGGAAGTGCCTGTCAAACCTATTGTCCCGGATTCTAGATCACCTGGTTATGTTTAAATCCATTGGCCATAGGCTTGGGATAGGCGGAGTTAATTTGGGCCTAGGAACTAGGGGGTGGAGCCTGTCCCACTGGTTGCGTTTTTAATAAAGAGTGTGTCTTGGGGCCTCAACTGAGGTACAGGTCAGGTGACCTGTGGGCAGCCAATCAACATCCTTTGGCAAGCTTCAGTACTGAAGGTAATTGTGCCCTTGAGTTGTGTATATTAGTATTACATTCCATTGTCTCGTAGTTTTTTTTTAGAGTAGGCTATGTTTCAATTTTTATTTAAATATACGGGTTCCAATAACAAAGTAATTTTAATGTATTTGTGTTTAGCTCTCTGTTCCCTTTGATTAATGACGGTGTTATTCATTCTTGTAATTTTCATTTGCTGTGCTAGAAATTCCTCTGTGTTCTCCATCTTATGAATAGTAAAGTCGCTCTAGAATCTCCCGTTCAGTTCAGTTAGATTACAGTATTAATCCATTAAGATTCATTTACGTACCCTTTGAGTTCCCTAATTATTGAGTCCCTTCCTTCCTAGGGAAACAGTAATTTTAGACACATGTTTGGAAGGTGGTGGAAGTGTTTAATGATTTATTATTATATTTTATGAATTAATAACCCTTGTCCTTGATGTACTTTCCCCATTTAATATTCCTCTTATATTCGTGGCAGTCCAGTGAGAGGTCATACTGGACTGTAACAGTACTAAGCTGGGGTATTGAGTGAAGAGAGAAAGAGAATTACAACAGGGATAGCGTTCAGAACCTTACGACAGTTCAGGGTTATTACAATGATAGCAGCGGTGTTTTCAATAATTTCTTGACGATTATTGAAGCCTCACGCGTCTGTCCGTTCGGTTACGCGGTGTGTGTCAGCCGGGTGCAACGAGCTAGGTCGACGGTAATCCTATGTGGTGCGATTCTCATAGAGTTGGTGATTCTAGTGTCGTGAAGGGCTGGTAAGTTTAATTACAGGCACTTAAGTGTATGCGCTAAGCAGGCAACTTAGAGTAGAGGCCGCCTTGGGTAGTTGGAAAGGGTATTATTTACTTGACCCACTGCAACTACGGACAAGAGTGCTGCGTGGTGGTTTTCGCGGCAACAATTCTAGGTTTCGAATTGTCGGGGCGGGGAAGTATTAGGACGCTAATTATTATCCCCGAGGACATGTTAGGCGACCCAGTCGCTAGATTTTTACGGTACAGCCATGAAGGTACCAAGAGTTCACTGTGGGATGGCCTAGTAGAATCTCTAGCAACGGAATTACGGTGGTGTCGGACAGTTAGATCCGTCGGTTGTTCCGCTATCTAGTCTAACCGTTGACCGCGAAGGACGGGATTATTTTGCACTGTTGGGATCTAGGTGGATGTGGTTACCTAGGCTTGGAAAAGCGACAGGGCGGGCCGAGACGGGACGGTTATAGGTTAAATCGAGATTTCCTTAAGTACTAAATTAAGTTCCCTGTACATTAAGTTCCCTTTCAGGATAAGTATCCCTTCGTTAGTTAAGCATTCCCCCTTGTTTAAGTAATTCTCGTATATAAGTGTTATTATTTTCTAAGTATTTTTTTTACATTTTTAAGTCTGGAGTTTTGTTTTCGTGTTGTGCAGTATTAATTCTCTGAGAGAATTACTCACTAAGGTGAGTGGTTTTACTGTTTTTAAGTGAAGTGAAGTGCAGTGCAGTAAAGTGAATTCAGTAAAAGATTCAGTGAAAATCGTGGAAAATTTTTGTGATGTCATTTTTCAAAGTCGTTTGGAAAATCGCAGTTTTGGGAATAAATTCTAGTTTTGTGTCTAGCAATACATTCATCGCGTCGTCAATGTTAGTTCAAGTGTGCGATTAAAGTGATCCGAGTTAGAATTTTGAGAGACCAAAAGTCGATTTTGGTCATTTAAGCGAATTAGCGTTGGGACACTGAATTTTCTAGCGGTCTTACTTAGCGCTCAGTGAGACAGTTGTCTGTTATTGTTTGGACTCTCCCAAGTGTCCAAGTGTCTAGTGAGTGTTATATTCGGGTAAAGTAACAAGTCAACTACGTGCCAGTATTTAATTTATAATTTTGGGAAAATAATTACTAATTTTTAATTAAGATTCAGCGCGACTCTGTAGCTGTGAGCGTCGCAGCTATAATAAATAAATAAATAAATAAATGTTTATTTAGGTAAGGTACATACATAAAGAGATTTTACAAAGTTTGTTGGATTAATAAATAGAGCTAGTACATACACTGCCTAAAGCCACTATTACCCAAAGCGTTTCGGGCAGATCTGTGTTAATCTCTCAGTATTCTACAACGCGACCGGCGGTGAATAAGTGTATACTATGTAAACATCGAGTTCATTAAGTAAGAGTCTGGCCCAAGCTTTTTTTTTTTTTTTTTTTTTTACATGCGAACATGCGAATAAATACAATACAATAAATATAATAAAATAAGAAACCAATAACAAACAATCAGACAACAAAAAAATACAAAAGCACAAAGCAAATTAACACAAAGTAACACAAATACACTAAATACCGGCCTGAAGGGCCGACAACAATGAACATATACATAATGAAACACAGGAAAAAGAAACAACAATACTGGACAGAAGGGTAACGGAAATACAATAAATACAACAAAACAACAGTCATGATAAACACAACATCGGCCTGAAGGGCGCACAATAGGTACAATACATTGCAAACAAACCACAGGTCACAGCAAGCACACAGACTACTCAAATTGTTCATACTTATCCGGCCACTCCGCCGCCGGGAACCGAACACAATACGCCTCCCACAGTAACATGGCGTCATCCGGAACAGTCACAGTATTAACAGTACGAGGATCAGGCATCCACTCCGGCACACCCACAACAAAACACCGAGCCCGCTGTACCCAGATGGAAGAAGGGCACCACGGAACAGGATGCACACGGTCAATAATGTCAAACCGCAAAGGATGCTGCGCATCATGCGCCACTCCGGAGGCCAAGACGAGAGGGAGAGGCTCCTTCCCACGAGGCCGGGCAACAGGCAGCGCACTGGGAGCCTCCTCGGCCGCCCCACAGCTCTCCGCGTCAACCACCGGACGTTGTTCCTGCCGGGACCCCCACGCTTGGCATCCTTCTTCAGTACCAGCTTGATGCCTTGGCGCGCACCAGAACTCTCACCATCCATGTCAGTAGGAGCGACCACCCCCCACTGCGGAGAGCCTTCTGCAGGAGAAAGAACAGGAGGTAAATCATAGGTACAATCATCGTCAACAGCAGACACATGGACGTCAGCCACCACCAGCGTCGTAGAGCGCGAAGCACCCGGAGGCGCCACATCATCTCCCGAAGCTCCACCTGCGTCGTAGTCCTCCGCATCGGCCCAAGCAGTAGAAGAACGCCTGGACCGCTTGGGCACTGGCCGCACATCCTCACAGCCGGAGGCGGACCCAGAACCACGGGCCTCACGAACCGGACGAACCGACGCCCGTCGCAGAACAGCAGCAGCCTCTACCACAGGGGGAACCGGACCACACACAGCAGGAGGCACCGCAGCCACCCCACCACCCAGCACAGGAGGAACCCGAAGAGAGGACGCAGGGCCAGGGTCCACAGTCGAAGACGAGGAAGCCGACGGCGACGCTCCACAGGGATCACCAGGAAGGTCCACAGGAACGGCAGGGCCAGAGACATGGTCAGGAGGAACATCCGACGGCACCGCAATACCCGGAGGAGGGTCTGCAACAACCGGGGAAACGTCGGGTGACACTGGGGGAGCCGCAGCAGCGAACGGAACGCTCACCTCCTCACCCCCGGAGTCCTCCTCCATTGGGAGCGGCGGGAAATCCTCCTCACGGAACAAGTTCACAGGAGCGACCGGATCAGCAGTACACCCGGCAGCCTGATGCCCCAACTAGCCACACCGGAAGCAAGTACAAGGTTGCCGGGCATAAAACACACGCACGTAGTACCCCAACAGCTGGACAGAGCACGGTATGTCCGACCTCAGTCGCATCCCGAGGGTCCGAATGTTGGTCTTCACACCCGAATACGTGCCAGACGACAGTGAGTTCATCCGCACACTGGCGACGGAGCCGTACCTCTGGAAGAATCGCCGGAGGAGAGTCTCAGGAAACTCCATGGGGGCGCCATGAACACTGACATACGTCACAGCACCACTACGGTCTGAAATGGTCACAGACCCGGTGCCGTCCTGTAGCTGCAAAGTACGTCCCTCGTACCTCCGTAAGAAAGCACGGTACACCGCCTCACCCACAAACTTGACAACAACACGGTGAGCAGTTACCAGCTCAATGCCATATACGTCCCCAACCGGGACACGAAGCATGGCACTCAATACCACGTCCACCAGCGGGTATCCAGCACGGCCAGTAAACTCCAATCCGATGGAGTTTACCCTCACGACAGGGGGAAGATGGCCGCCCATCGTAAAAGCGCCACGTCCACACCACCAGGAACAGCAGGGAGGGTAGAGACACCCACACCCCCTGCCGGCGAAAACGGCAACCACCTCAAACTACCGGAGCGAGCAGGCGACACGTCCTCACTGCACGGCAGCTCAGGAGCAACTCCAAACTTGATGACACATGCCCCAACAGACAACGCCTGGCCCTAGCTTTGGTAGGAGACAGACGTGTGCTTCGGCGCTCCAGCAGTTGGAGCTGTTTGCCTGTTTCGGCCGGTTGGGGGCGGGTGTGTCTCTGCCCGCCTGTGCTGACGTGGGCAGTGTTGTTGCCTGCCTGGCTGCGTGCTGACGTGGCCGTTTTGACATGGGGGGCCTTGCAATTCCTCCTGTTTTGCGGGTAAATTCCGTGGGTCTGGAATTCTCGTGCAAGGCTGGTTATCCAGCCATTGAGTTGGTAACGTGCGACATGCTTCGTGTCCCTGTGGAGGCTGTGTATGGAGTTGAGCTTGTTACGGCCCACCGGGTGATTGTCAAGTTCGTGCGGGTGGAGGAGTATCGGGACTTCCTCCGGCGGAACGAAGGGCGTTCGTTGCAGTTGCCGGATGGCGCCGGTTCCGTTACGATCTCGGACCGAAGTGGTGCCCTGACATATGTCAGTGTGCATGGTGCGCCCCTGGAGTTCCCTGAAGACCTTCTCCGGACGGTTCTTCGGGAGGTATAGTGCTGTCATCAGTGTGCAGGTGAACAAGCTTTCCTCGGGGAAGTATGCTGGGACGCAGACGAACGTCCGTACCTTAGGTATGCGCCTGCGGTCGAATATCCCATCTTCTGTCCGGCTGCTAGGTTACTACGTTCGGGTGTATTATGCCCGGCAGCCCCGTACTTGTTTTCGGTGTGGCCAGTTAGGGCATCAGGCTGTCGGGTGCTCTGAGGCCCCTGCTGCACCTGTTAACTTTTTCCGGGAAGAGGATTTCCCGCCGCTCCCTCAGGACGTGGATACCGGAGATGATGTGGGGCAGGTCCCATTCGCTGCTGATGCGGCCCCCCCTGCGTCACCCGACGTGCCCCCGGTGGTTGTTGTCTTTCTGAGTGTTCCCGTGGCTCCTGTCGCTGGTCACTTCGCTGTGCCAGTTGCTCCCGAGGGTCTTCCGGCTGGTCTCTGTGGGTCGTCTGCGTCTTCCTCGAATCTTGCGGCTGTGCCTGGTCCTGCACCCTCGCCAGGTGTCACGGCTATGCTGGGTGTTAGGGGGGCTGCGGAGCGTCCTGTTGTGTGCGGCCCAGTTCCCCATGTGGTTGAGGCTGCTGCCGTTCTGCGTCGGGCGTTGGTTCGCCCGGTTCGTGAGGCCCGTGGTTCTGGGTCCGCCTCCGGCTGTGAGGATGTGCGGCCTGTGCCCAAGCGTTCCAGGCGTTCTTCTACTGCTTGGGCTGATGCGTAGGATTACGACGCAGGTGGCGCTTTGGGAGATGATGTGGCGATTCCGGGTGCTTTGCGCTCTACGTCGCTGGTGGTGGCTGATGTACATGTGTCTGCTGTTGACGATGGGTGTGCGTCTGCTTTACCTCCTATTCTTTCTCTTGCAGAAGGTTCGACGCAGTGGGAGGTGGTTGCTCCTACAGACGTGGGTGGTGTGGGTTCTGGTGCGAGCCAGGGCATCAAGCTGGTGTTGAAGAAGGATGCCAAGCGTGGGGGGTCCCAGCAGGTACAACGTTCAGTGGTTGACGCGGGGCCCTGTGAGACAGCCGAGGAGGCTCCCAGTGCGATGCCCATTGCCCGGCCTCGTGGGAAGGAGCCTCTCCCTATCATCCTGGCCTCCGGAGTGGCGCATGATGATCAACATCCTTTGCGGTTTGACATTGATGACCACGTGCGTCCGGTTCCGTGGTGCCTTTCTACCATCTGGATTCGACGGGCTCAGTGTTTTATTGTGGGTGTGCCGGAGTCCATGCCTGATCCTCGTACAGTTCGTACTGAACCTATTTCGGAGGACCTCATGTTACTTTGGGAGGCGTATTGTATTCGCTTCCCGGCGGCGGAGTGGCCGGATAAGTATGAGACATTTGAGTAGTCTGTGTGCTTGGTGTGTGTTTGGTCCTGGGGTTTGTTTTGTAATGTGTTGTACCTATTGTGCGCCCTTCAGGCCGGTGCTTTGTTGTATTTCTTATATTTCCGGTATTGTTTCTTTTATTTTTGTTTCATTATGTTTCTGTTCATGGTTGTGTATGTTGTCGGCCCTTCGGGCCGGTGTTTCGTGTCTTTGAAAAATTTTGTATAAAGTTGTATTGTTTTGTTTTGTGTTGAAGTGTCTGTTTTTGTTTCATGATATACTTTGTTGTTTTATTCTCGGTCCTTCAGGCCAGTGCATGTTTGTTGTTGTGATTGTGCCTGTTTTGTTTTCAGGTGTGCGTGTTTTGCTTGTTTATTTTTATTGTTAACTTTTTATTGAAAATTTTTTATTGTTTATTTTGGCCTAGCCCTTTGTTTACGGGGCGGGTGGTTTGGTGTGTGTGTTTTTTGTTCCTGTATTGTTTGTGCTGTGCGTTTGACCTGGTGTTTTTGTATTGCTTTACCTGTTGTACGTGTTTGTCCTTTATGTTTTTTTGGACTGTATTGTGTTTGTCCTGTTATGTTTCCTGTTATGCCTCTTGTTGTATGGTTTGTTTTTCTGGAGGTTTTGTTTTGTGATGTTACTGTGTTTGCTTGTTTGTTATTGTATTATGTTTTGTGCTTTGATATATGCTGTCATTTTCTATGCTTTTCTCGTGTGTGTGCTTTGTTGTGCTCTGCTGTCGGCCCTTCTGGCTGGTGGTCTATTGTTTTCCTTTGTTACGTATTTTGTATTTGTTTTTATTGTATTTAATTTGCATGCTTTGCATGTAAAAAAAAAAAAAAAAAGTTCATTAAGTAACGTAAATAAGGAATTTATCATTAATTTTTGTTTGATTAATAAATACTTATAATTATTTCTTAGCGCCGTTGTTTGCGTCGGGCCTTAAGAGTTAAATAATTGTTGAAGTCTTAAACATCGCGCCAGTATTAACTAGTAACGTCTTCAGTCCTAGTGTGTTTAAGAGTTACAAAAGAAATAGTTAAGAAATTCAGTTACCGTAAAGTGTTGTACTAATTGTGCGCTGGTTAACAAGACTTAGATTATTTTGATAAATAATACAGAGTTTAAACTAAGTTATTTACAATAAATTCAGTGTAGTTCCTTTCACGATAATATTCACTGTATAGTTTCAGTATATTTGGTTCAAGAATGTGGTAATTATCAATATTTTTCTAAGATTTATATTGGTCTTGCATTTAGTGACAAGACATTCTTACTTTAATTTATTTATATTTGCGTTACCAGTCATCTTCGAGTGTCAAATAAATATAGTGAAAATTAATTACATTTTATCAAGTTCATTCTAGTAGTTTCGATCATTTAACAATTAACGTAACCTTTGTATGTAGTTATAATTGCGCATGTATTTTTTTAATTATACATCGTATACAGTGTTTTGCTTCACAAGTGATGAATGGTAGTCGATGTCGTCGTGTATTCTATCTGTGTGCATATTAATTTTACGAATGAGAGAAGAGGATAATATGACTTAAGAAATTCATTCATTGATGGATCGTAGACAGCGAGATTCTGCCGCTGTCATCTGTCATCGCCTTGTCAACGGGCGATGGTCCTCACTGGGGCTCGAGAAATTAATTAGGAAGGGTGGCAGTAAATGGTACTTCCGGTTTGTACACACGGAACATTTTTCCAAGGATTGAGGTTAGGAAACGTTTTGTGTTTTTACTAGAGGTTATTTATGAAACCAAATCGTGTGTTAAAATTTCACCCTGATCCGTCGACAGGTCTTGAAGTTACGTTTTGGGGTGAAAATGGTTTTTATCAATGAATGTACAATGTATACAGATGCACCCTCCCCAATACCCCATCCTTACCCAAGCACCCCTCCCTGCCTACAATCCTCAATTTCATACCCTCCTTACCCAGACTCCCCTTCCTGCCTACAACCCCCAACCTCAAACCATCCCTACCTACAACCCCGTTCCCCAACCTTACCTCCAGGCCAACCCATGTCCACCCCATCCCTGGCACACCCATACCAACCCCACCCAAATACCACCCAAACCCTTCTCGACGCGTTATTGGAATTGTGGAAAACTACATTTCCCTCTCAACTACCATCCTTACAACCCCCTGTTCAAAACCCCCCTCCACAACCCACCCTCCTTCTTATCTCCCCAACCCATCCAACCAACCCCTCTGTTACCCCACCCTACCCCTTCCATTAATCCTACACCTTGCTTCTCACCTTCCCTCCACCCCTCTTTCCCCCCTACCCCCATTCCTAGTGTCGCCTCTACAGAAGTTGCTGAGGAATTGAGCCAGCGGGCTTCTTGGACGCGAAAAATTGGTGATGAAATTTGTTGGAGGTGTCATGGCCGAGGCCATTACTGGTATGTGTGCACGAGCACACGGGTCAAGGGTGACCCAGAACAGGTCAGTACGTTGGCTGGCAGACCTACGTTTGAGATGACGGTTGAAGGTGTGAGATTGACAGTTTTTGTGGACACCGGAAGTCCAGCAACTCTCATTAAAATGTCAACCTTCAGCACACTTAAAGAGACACGCCTTAAGCGTTGTGGGAAGCATTTAACAGCAGTGAATGGTCAACATATTAATATCTTGAGCCAGGCTACTCTTAATTTTGAAGTGGTTAAGGGAGAAGCTTACCCACACAATTGCACGATTGTCGAGAATCTTGCATTCCCTGGTCAGATTTTATTCGGAATGGATTTTCTGGGACGAGTTAATTTTTCTTTGTCTGCTCAAGAGGGAGCAAGGAAGTGCAGATTGAAGTTGGGCCAGGTAGTTTATCCCATTAAAATGGTAGATCATCCTCCAGTAATTGCTTCCATTAGCAAGAAACAGAAGTACAACATTCACTATCCTAAGTTGTTGTTTAAGTCTCTTCCAGACGCAGATAAGAAATCATGTGGGTTACATGCCTTGATGAAACAATGTTGCCCACCACATTCAGTTAAATTCATTAAAGTATCAGTGGGACGTCACATTGCACCAGGTACCACCCTTCAGGTGGCTGGGAGATGTGACAGGTTGTTGATCCCTCATCATTTGATCACAGTGCTTGATAAAGGTGCCCTTATTCCAGTTGTCAATCTCTAGCACAAAACTTATCGTTTCAGGGCAGGTGATAGGGTGTCTCAGGCTACAATTGTAGAAAATTCAGGAATTTTTCAGTATCAAAGCCAGGAGGAGATGCCAGCCACCATAGCACAATGTAGTGCGCTGAAGGTTACAGATAGTATTACACAGGGGAAACACAAGACCGAGACAGGGAAAAGTAGTAATACTCAGGAAGTTGATAAGTTAATCTCGGCTCTGGATTTGCAACATGTGCAACAGTCAGATAGGAAACTTTTGAGAGGGATTTTACGTAACTTCCCTAGACTGTTTGCAACAAAAGATGATCAAATCGGGCTTCTGGATAGGATCGAGCATGTTATTCCTACAGGTGACCATCCTCCTATTTACACCCGCCAATGGAGGCTTCCGTTACGGGCGAAGGAAGTAATTAGGGATGAGTGTCAGAAGATGTTGAGGCAGAATGTGATAGAGCCTAGTACGTCACCATGGTTGTCGCCCATAGTGTCGGTACGTAAACCAGATGGTAGTTATAGGTTTTGTGTTGACTACCGAAAGATCAACGAAATTACTAAAGGTGATGTGTATCCTTTGCCACGGATACAAGAAACAATAGATCAGTTTTGGGCAGTCAAATACTTTTCCACTCTGGATGCGAAATCTGCGTATTGGGCCATCCCAGCACTGAGAAGGATAGAGAGAACACCGCCTTCTCTGATGGGGTTCATACTTATCAAATCAAGCGGATGCCTTTCGGGTTAAAGACAGCGCCTTCATTATTTCAGAGAGCAATCAATTACATCTTAAACCCAGTATTAGGAAGGCACTCATTAGCGTACCTGGATGATGTGGTTATCGTCTCCAGGACGTTTGATGAGCACTTGCGAGATTTGACTGAGACGTTGACACTGTTAGATAAGGCGGGGTTCAAAGTTAATGAGGGTAAGTGCACTCTGGCATCTCAGAAATTCAAGTTTCTGGGATTCCAGGTGTGCACAGATGGTATCCGACCTGACCCCGACTCCTGTCGTGCCATTGCTGACATGCCAACACCTAAGACAGCAAAGGGATGTTCCAAGGTTTCTGGGGGCAGCCGGGTATTTCCATCGCCACATTGAGGGTTTTGCAAGTACAACAGCACCGTTAACTGAGCTCACTAAGAAAAATGTTAAATTCATTTGGAAACCTGAGCATGATAACGCTTATGCAAAATTAAAAAGTCAACTCATTACAACCCCAGTCTTGGCAGTACCTGATTTCGATAAGGAGTGGGAAGTACACACTGACGCCAGTGGCATAGCAATTGGTGGGTGCTTAATGCAACGTGATAATGACAATCTTCCTCATCCAATAGCATATTTCAGCAGGAAGGTTAAGGGTCCGGAGGTCCGCTATTCTGCAACGGATAGGGAAGCTTCGGCTGTGGTAGAAAGTGTTAGGTACTTTGAACCATATCTTTTCCAACGTCACTTTGTCATTTATACAGATCACAGGGCTTTAACTCATATTTTTAAGAAAAGAACTAACTGCCCTCGCATGTCACGTTGGTCTCATGAACTAGCTGCTCACTCATTCCAAATACTTTACAAGCCTGGTCCATCACATGTTGTACCAGACACCTTGAGTAGAAACATTGCTACTATTAACGAAAATCTTAATACTGAAAAAATTTCCAGCGAAAAAATGCGAGAATTCCAGATGAACGAACCGAGGTGGAAGGAAATTATTGAACATTTGGAGGAAAGAAAATATCCGTCGAAGAAATGTAATCTAGCAATTCATGATTTTGAAATGAGGGATGGGGTCTTATTTTATGTAAAGGGACAGAGGGATCGTGCAGTTTTTCAGCTGGTTATCCCAGAGGTGTTGAAGAAGTCGGCGTTGAAACTCGCACATGCGTCTAAGATTGCAGGTCATCCGGGGATTTGCAAAACTCACATGAACGCCGTCACTCTTTTTCTTCCCCGGTATGTTAACAGAGGTCATTAACTTTGTTAAGTCCTGCGGTCACTGCCAAAGGAGGAAAGGTACACTTAAGGTACAAGCTCCATTGCAAAAATTCCCAGAAATTTTTGAACCTTTAGATCGGGTGGGGGCTGATCTGATTGATCTGCATCACAGTCATTCAGGAAACCGTTACGTATTGGTGTTGGTAGACCACCTTTCCAGGTACACCACACTGAATGCATTGCCTCAGAAAGATTCACGCACTGATGCAAAGACGTTCTTAGAGAGGTTCGTCACTGTATTCGGTCCCCCTAAAGTGTTAGTTTCTGACCGAGGTCAGGAATATAATGGGAATATTTTTTTAGAGAAGTATGTAAAATTGTAGAAACCACTTCAGCATTCACTATGGCTTATCATCCTCTTCTTCTTCTTGAGAATAGGTGCAGTTTGCATGAAGGGGTAACCCTCCCGATGACTGCACCAGGACAGATGTAAGGAGACGCGTTGATGGTCAGGAGGAGAAGAAAGTCAAAAGCGGTAGATGTGATGGGCCGTAGAGAGAGGAGTGGCGGCGAAAACAGAGGCGAACGTTAGAGGGAGACTCCCCGCACCGGGGGGCGGGGAGTCGTGGTCACGGCGGCAGCTGATCCAGGCACGGCGTAGCCGTGTGCGCAAGATGGGAACTAATACTTCTCCGGAAACTTGCGTATCGGAAAGCGCAAGCAGTACGCTTCCCAAATCACCCACAGGTCGGCTTGCAGCCGGCCATCAGGCAGTACCCTCGGCTGAGACATCCTATCCGGCACCCTATAAACAAACACCTTCTCAGACGATACCCAGATAGTGGACGAGCACCATGGGATCGGAAGCACCCGGGCATCCTGATAAGGGCCCAACTCCGGACCCTCACAGGGCACGACCCCAGCAGACGGGACTAGACAACCACCAGACCGGGGCAATGAAAGAGGGGGAACAGCAGGGGATGCAGGCGCGGCAGCGACCCCACCAAAGGGCACAGGAGCCGAGGCCCCCCGGCGCACATCTTTCCGCAACATCACGACAAGGTCCCGATCATCAGGGACAACCCCCCACTGCGGGGTCCAACAGCAGGTGACACAGGAAGGGGGACACAGGTAGCAACCTGTTACGAACCCGGATCCAGCGTCCGAGCCCGGAGCAGTGACGACCGCGCCATCTGTGGGTCAGCTCCCGAAACCCCCTCCAAACGGACGACGACACCTGGTGAGGACGACGTGTACTAGCTACGAGGGCCAGTTTCCAGTCCCGTTCAGCACTCAACACCGCCGCCGCTGACCTCTGGTGAGGTGATGCTCAGACACCAGCGCCATCTATGGAGTGGATAGGTGGGCGTTTGTGTCTGAGCCTGTAAGTGAGGTGTTTTAGTGTGTCCCAGTTATTGATGACGTGTCTGCTTACAGAGTCGACCTGGGACTGCTGTGATGGAAGTTGAGTCAGTCTACCCAAGGCAGCCGTCTCCATATCTTGTGCTTTGCTGCAGCAGCTGTGAAGTCGTCCCCCGGAAGAACACTGTGGTGTTACCCTGCCAGTGGAGTGGCAGTAGAAGGATTACCCGGGACCGACTGCTGGAGACGTTTATCCACTGGGGTATTGAGGACAGGAGAGTGATTTGTGATATCACACGAGACTCCTGTCTAGGGCGTTACCCTAATATCGCCCGGGGAGTGGCCTGACCAGCCTTGCTGATCCGGAACCTGCCAGCAGACCTGCTGGACGTGTGGTTGACGGCCTCCACGGCGGTGCCCCCAGTGGACCTGTGTTTTGGCTGACCTGTGGCCAGGGTAGGCTAAGCTTCCCAGAGGATTCGTTGTGAGGCCACGAAGAAGCACCGAGGATTTAGCACCGAGAGTCTGTGTCCAGAGTCTTCAACAGAAGACAATTGTGTATTCCCCTGTACAGTGTTAATACAGTGCACTTTATTTATATACTATTTATTTGGTGATGGTGATAATTATAATCTTAAGTTCTTAACTTTCTTTCCCTTCCCCCTTTAAGTTTCTTGCGTCACGAATCACATCCCTTGAAAGCCACTACTGGCTTGGGGTCGGATACAACTTACTCTAATAACATCAGAGTGAGAACCCCGTTGCGTCCCGAGAGGGCCGTAACACAACCTCGGAGCCCCGCACAGCACCATCATCCACGACGGGGGACGCCAGCTGAGCACCATACTCCCCCACCTCCTCCCAAGGCACACCACGAAGGGGAGACACACTCCAAGCCCGCCGCGAACGCTTCGAGACAGGCCGCACTACACCACGCCCAGCAGGTCCCTCCGCAGGCACGGCCACCATCTTTACATCCACACAGGCCACACCCGCACCGTCCGAAGAGTCCACAGAGGCCACATCACCCACACTGTCTACATCATCCACGGAAACAGCCTCAGAACACCGACGTGCACGCTTCTGCAAAGGAATGGAAAGAGCAGAACTACAGTCGTTAACACACACAGGCACGGCAGGCACCTCACCTTGCCGAAGCACCCCCTCCAAAACAGCAGAACCCGCGTCCCCGTGAGCCGTTACCACATCCACAGGCGGGGGTGGGACATGAACCTCCACCGGGACACCCGTCACTACAAGCAGCGCAGGCGGCGCCCCGTCACCCTCACACACACCGGCTCAACAACCCCAGGGGCCACAGCAGTCACCTGACGTGTCGCACGGGCCAGAGAACTCGCCTCAACAGGTGGAGCAGCAGACAGGCAGTCAGGCGCCTCAGGCACAGCACCCACACCGTCCGAACGCAACAGGGGCGGAAAATCCTCCGCACGAAGAACATGCACCCGACCAGTTGCTCCCACGTCGCACGCCGCAGCCAGATGACCCTCGTGACCACACCGATAACAGGTGCGCGGTTGACCCCGGTACTGGCAGCAGAGCGTGTAACCCAACACGGACATCGACGACGGTACACTACACTTCAGCGACATCGTCAGGGTGCGGGAGCCGTCAAGCATACCAACACAGCGCCCGGCAACGACCTTATTCCATCGAACACTTAACACAGCCCCAAACCGTTCGAAACAGGAGGTTAAAAAGTCGTCCTGAAATTCGAAGGGGGCACCATGCACCGCCACAGACGTCAAGGTGACACTGAGATTCACTACCTTAACGGAGCCAGCAGTATCAGGGAGAGGGTAAACACGCCCCTCACACCGCTCGAGAAACGCCTGAAAGGCAGCCTGGAGGCGGAACTTGACTACAGCACGGTGGCCCTGAAGCAGCTGGATGCCCACCAGGTCCGACAGCTCCACATGCAGCACGTCCACCAGGGCGACACCAACCAATGGATGGTCCACCGGCACCGTAAAAGCCAGACCAGCTGACAGCGTCCTCGTCATTGGAGGGCGAGACGTCCCCATGGCTAAGCAAACGTCACCCTGTCAGTGGCAAACCACCACTAGCAGGGCAAACAAGCGATCACCCAACGTAAACACTAGCCAGAAGCGGAGAGACCTCAGGAACGTCCGACCTGGCTGGCGGTCACCACGTAACTCCCCTTATCATCCTCAGGCTAACGGTATGACAGAACGGACGAACCGCTAGTTAAAGATATGCTTGCAATTCTTGCAGAGCATGATGCGAATGCCTGGGACGAACAGCTCCCCTCTGTCCAGCTGGCTCTGAACACTGCCATCCATCGGTCCATTAACACCCAACCCCTCTTGCTGTTCACAGGTCATTCATGTAATTTCCCATCAGGTCTGCTTAACAGACATAATATTGTTTATGGGGAAGATTACCCATCAGAAGTTTTAAATAAGATGAGAAATGCATGGAGAATTGCAGCTAGGGCTTCCAAGACAGCACGAGACCGCTATGCTCAGCATTACGACAAAAAGGTACGACCTCTTGAGTTGAAAGTCGGGAGTCTTGTGTTGAGAGTTTATGAGGCGGGTTTCGCCAATCAAAGTAGGAAACTTGCACCTAGATGGCGGGGCCCCTTACCGAGTAATTGAAAGGAAAAGTCCGGTTAATATTGTTATTAAAAGTATTTTTGAAGACTAAGTTGAGAGAACGATTCATATTAATAAATTAAAACCTTATCATGCGAGGGAGGAACTAGAGCGGCCTTCAGCAAGTCTAATTCCTGTCCTGTCTAATGATCCAAGTGCTGAGTCAGATGATGAGGATGACCTTCTGTCAGATCTCATCAGTAGTCAAGTTCAATCTTGTCACCCCATGGTAACAAGGTCGCGAGCTGTACAGTAAATTGTTAATGATCTCCCCTAGTCAGGTTTAGTAAAATTCATAATAATTATCCTGTAGAGGCAATGGTGTGTATTTACTGATGTGCATGACTCATGTAGCATACTGTGCCTTGCTCTGGGGTTTCCAACTTCCTATACCTCAGAGTAATATCCATGCTTCCGCCATTTGTTGTTGTCTGTCTTTCTCAGGCCTGATGGTACACCAGTTCTAGCCTCCCAGTCACACGTGAACCAAGGATCGAGATCAGCAGGTCTGGGGATGACCCACCTGGCTGATAAGATCAGGGTCTGAGGCACGTTACATAAAGTCCTCCCCCTTATGCCCGGTAACTCGTCAATTGGTTATCCGGAAGGGGTGACTGGTGTACAGTCACCCGGCCGACACCTCACGTCACTAACGAGGTTGTCCCAGTCCAGCCATGCTGTCTTCACAGAGCAGAGTCAGTCACCATCACAGCCGTGGGCTAGCTGTCTCAAGGTCACCAACCAAGCCCACCAGCCGCGTAGTCAAGACTGCGGGGAAACCGGAAGTGGAAGACGAGTGGTCTACGAAGAAGTACGCTAATTGCAACGACTTGTCACCTCTCTCAAAACCTGCGGGTGCGTCGTCTGTGGAAACCAAGATGCAACTCGGTGGTCTCGGGTACGAACAGCACTACCCCTACAGAGTGCTGTTGAATCGCCAGATGAGGTATAACCCTGTACCTCGGCCCAAGTTCAGCTGCACGAGGGGTTGCACGGAAGATGTACCGGCCCAGTAGTACCGGGATAACAAGTAAACGCCGGTAGATGACGTCGCCCAGGAGCTGAGGCAGGGCCCACCTGTCCTGTCACCATGCCATCCTCTTCAACGCCACTCGGACCTCACTACCAACGCGAGACATCGTGACACGTCAAAGCTGTGCTCTACTGTGGCAGCCATGGTTAACAACAATCCATCAAGACTGCTTGGGGAGCGATAAGAAGAGGTGAACCCGGGTCCCTGTTAGCGGGGTCCACCTGAGCTGACAGCCGCCAGCTGTCAGCTGTCACTCAAGTCAGGTGCGGGTAGTACGAGACCCCT
Organism: Procambarus clarkii; assembly: GCF_040958095.1. NCBI lineage: Eukaryota > Metazoa > Arthropoda > Malacostraca > Decapoda > Cambaridae > Procambarus > Procambarus clarkii. The sequence goes on from NC_091153.1 coordinate 17,364,958, forward strand.
GTACTGTCCGTAGTTGGCCGAAGCCGGAAATGGAACTTCCAGATGACCAGGATCTTCAAGCAACATGAGGTAGTCGCCGGAATCTACAGCAACGAGATGTCACCAGGAAAAAACTATAGAACTCCTTTATAGAAAAGGTAATATAAAAAGAAAGTACTTTAATTTAGTAAACGGTGTTAACTCGGAACAATTAGTTCAACTTTTAATTTCCCATCTGATAGTAAAGCACCTACACACACCTTTGGAAAGTTCTCTGGAACAGTATTAAATGTTGAAAACTAGAACTAGTGAAATAGAGAAATAAATCTAGAAAGTGAACATCTAGAAAATTGTTACTAGGAAATTACCCGGTCTCTATATAAGTTGTAGGAGTGAACTGGTTTGAGAACCATCTAGTAGGGTCTCTAGAAACGTTGATCAGTGGGGAACTTTATCTAGATTTTTCTAGATCCTAGATACTGATAGTTATATATTTTTATTCTTTATTTTCTTGTGGTTTTCTGAACAATAAGGGTGTGATACACAGTCTGAAAAATGTGTTCACCCGCTGTTGTTGTGGACTTGAGTATGAACTCTGGGATATCAGGAGTTGTGTGTGTTGTTGGTTGGTTAAGAGATATGTCTGTGGACATTGAATTTTTGTAATAAAAATATTTTTGTGTATTTTCTTTAGATTTTAAGGATCTAGATACGCTGTGGTGGGCAGTTGCCACAGGTGTGGAGTGGAACACTAGGACCCTGACAGGTAGTGTTCCTCTATTTTGATATAATTTTTTTAAATTTTTAATGACATTGATTTTTTTAATGCTTCTATGTGATGTGCTGTGATGTGTTTGATCTTTATTCCAGGTGGAATACTGGGATAGCTGAAGGCTATCGCCTGAATTTAGCTAGATGATAGTTGTTAGATTTGGATTTTTACAGTCATTTGTTCCTATATCAATACAGGTATAGGATGTTTTGTCTTCCAGGTAGTTGGAAGGGTACGGGGCTGCATCCAAGTGGACAGCCAGGATTATAGGGGCGGTCTCTGTCCTTATGTTTTATGTATTATTACTGTGGTTGATATGTATGTATACATGCTGGGACACACCTTTTGGGGGTGCCATTATTTGTTTTGGAGGATTGTATGGAATTAGCTAGGATTAGATAATTATTTTTGTTTTGTTGTGAGGCATTGGGTCATTTAATTTCTTAATTTCCGAGAGGGGGAGTTGTAATGGTACATGCACACCATAGCCCCTTTCCCCTTCCCCCATTCCCCCTTCCCCTTTCTCTTCTCCTTCCTCTTCCCCTTCCCTTCCCTTGCATGCCTTCCCTCCCTTTGGGTTATCCCTGCCTTTTGTCACGGTCTGACCCTCGTGGTCATAAACAGTTTGAAGCCACTTGCTCCCCTCGCTCTCCTGTCCATCTGTCCAGTGACGAATTGAAAATAGTACCCCAGGGCCAATAAACTTGTGATCTCAAGTTACATGGGGTGCCCAGCCGGCATTTCCACAGGAAAGTCGTTAGTGCCTTCCCAGTTTTTGGAGTTTCTGTCAAGAGGAATTGACCCTTATGGTCAAGCCTGATCCGGATTGGTTGAAGACATGTAGGCCTGTGGAGGCGGGGCCTCACAGGGTAGTGCCTGTCCAGCCCATTGGCCTGGATTCTAGATCAGCTGGTTATGTTTAAATCCATTGGCCATAGGCTTGGGATAGGCGGAGTTAATTTGGGCCTAGGAACTAGGGGGTGGAGCCTGTCCCACTGGTTGCATTATTAATAAAGAGTGTTTCTTGGGGCCTCAACTGAGGTACAGGTCAGGTGACCTGCGGACAGCCAATCAACATCCTTTGGCAAGCTGCAGTACTGAAGGTAATTGTGCCCTTGAGTTGTGTATATGAGTATTACATATCACTGCCTCGTAGGTTTTTTAGAGTAGGCTATGTTTCAATTTTGTTTTAAATATACGGGTTCCAATAATAAAGTAATTTTAATGTATTTGTGTTTAGCTCTCTGTTCGCTTTGATTTATGACGGTGTTATTCATTCTTGTGATTTTCATTTGCTGTGCTAGAAATTCCTCTGTGTTCTCCATCTTATGAATAGTAAAGTCGCTCTAGAATCTCCCGTTCAGTTCAGTAAGATTACAGTATTAATCCATTAAGATTCATTTACGTATCCTTTGAGTTCCCTAATTATTGAGTCCCTTCCTTCCTAGGGAACCAGTAATTTTGGACACATTCATTTATGTTTGGAAGGTGGTGGGAGTGTTTAATGATTTATTATTATATTTTATGAATTATTAACCCTTGTCCTCGATGTACCTTCCTCATTTAATATTCCTCTTATATTCGTGGCAGTCCAGTGAGGGACTGACTGAGTTACTGGACTGAAACAGTGTTAAGCTGGGGTATTGAGTGAAGAGAGAAAGAGAATTACAATAGGGATAGCGTTCAGAACCTTACGAGAGTTCAGGGTTATAACAACAAAATTGTAGTGGTGCTCAAGGTCTCTGTATTTACGTGACTTGACGCTTCCCGGTGATTGGCAGCTCCTCCTGCTTGTGTAGCACTGAAGTCAACATAGGTATTGGCTAAAGTTGAAACGCAAGTGTAGCCCCACACCAACTGTCTACCATTCTTCCAGGGGTTCACCATGATTCCGTCTGGGCGACCGACAGGCTCATCAGAGTTGCGGGACATTAGGTAACGGGGCTCTCTCTCTGCTGGACAACCGGCTGTGGTAAGGCTTCTCTTAATAATGTCATTGACCTCACCGTGTCTTGCATGCCACCCTCCAGTCCTTTGGCGGACAAGGCCATGCCGTCAGTATCTGTCGGCCTCTGCCTCGCCACAAATATACCTGTATTCAGTGTGGATTGGGGCAGCGAGGCGGAGAGTCACGGCAATTCGGAGGGCCTGCGGTGTGAAACGGGTGCCGGTTGCTGACATTGGGGTTGCTAATAGGAAATCACCTGCACCAGCTCTACATCGGGCAGTGTTATGTGGTGTTGTCGCAGCTTCTAGCAAAGAAAAATGTTAGAAACATTGAGAAAATTCGTGTTAGAATTATTAATCTTAGTTTTTCGGTCATATTTAATAATATATATATATATATATATATATATATATATATATATATATATATATATATATATATATATATATATATATATATATATATATATATATATATATACATATACTGCACTGTGCAATGTCTCCAAGTGCAGGGTTGAGCATTTGTTTGATGTGGTTGGGTCTTAGTCCTGTGAACCCACCTGCTGATCCTGGTGGGAAGGTTATATATATATATATATATATATATATATATATATATATATATATATATATATATATATATATATATATATCTATATATATATATATATATATATATATATATATTGTCGGGGTCCACCGTAAGAGGGGCGAGTAACAGTATACCCAAGGTCACTCACCGTTGCCCTGCGGGTCTTCACTTTATCCTCGCGGCGCCACTGTACGCCAGGAGAGTATCCCAGTCAATCCCAACCGGCCTCTGATCGAGAATGAGTGAGAACACAGCTTGTTCTCTTAACTGCTGTTAATATATATATAATCTTGTTCTCTTAATATATATATATATATATATATATATATATATATATATATATATATATATATATATATATATATATATATATATATATGTCGTACCTAGTAACCAGAACGCACTTCTCAGCCAACTATGCAAGGCCCAATTTGCCTAATAAGAAAAGTTTTCATGAATTAATTTTTTTTTCGACTACCTAACCTACCTAACCTAACCTAACCTAACTTTTTCGGCTACCTAACCTAACCTATAAAGATAGGTTAGGTTAGGTTAGGTAGGGTTGGTTAGGTTCGGTCATATATCTACGTTAATTTTAACTCCAATAAAAAAAAAATTGACCTCATACATAATGAAATGGATAGCTTTATCATTTCATAAGAAAAAAATTAAGGAAAATATATTAATTCAGGAAAACTTGGCTTATTAGGCAAATCTGGCCTTGCATAGTAAGCTGAGAAGTGCGTTCTGGCTACTAGGTACGACATTATATATATATATATATATATATATATATATATATATATATATATATATATATATATATATATATATATATATATATATATATATATATATATATATAAATTACAACAGTTTTGGATGAGGTGAAAACAAACTTTCAACACAAGCCAGAACACGAAACAATGGGTATTGAAGGTAAGAATGGAAGTAATTGCAAAGGGCCTATTGGCCCATATTTCTTGATGCTTCTATAGTGGTGCGGAGTCTTGAAGTGGGTAGAATATAGTTGGGCATTAATTGGCTGTTGATTGCTGGTGTCGACTTCTTAATGTGTAGTGCCTCGCAGATATCTAGCCGCCTGCTATCGCTGTATCTATCGATGATTTCCGTGTTTTTTATTAAGACTTCTCTGGTGATGGTCTGGTTATGGGAAGAGATTATATGTTCCTTAATGGAGCCCTGTTGCTTATGCATCGTTAATCGCCTGGAAAGAGATGTTGTTGTCTTGCCTATATACTGAATTCTTTGAGGCTTACAGTCCCCAAGTGGGCATTTGAAGGCATAGACGACATTGGTCTCTTTTAAAGTGTTTTGCTTTGTGTCTGGAGAGTTTCTCATGAGTAGGTTGGCCGTTTTCTTGGTTTTATAGTAGATCGTCAATTGTATCTTCTGATATTTGTCTGTAGGGATAACGTTTCTATTAACAATATCTTTCAGGACCCTTTCCTCCGTTTTATGAGCTGTGGAAAAGAAGTTCCTGTAAAATAGTCTAATAGGGGGTACAGGTGTTGTGTTAGTTGTCTCTTCTGAGGTTGCATGACGTTTCACCTTCCTTCTTATGATGTCTTCAACGAAACCATTGGAGAAGCCGTTGTTGACTTGGACCTGCCTTACCCTATAGAGTTCTTTATCGAATTGCTTCCATCCTGAGCTGTATCTTTGATTTTTCAGTTACCATCAACAGTGAAGAAAAATGTAAAAAACATTGAGAAAATTCGCGTTAGAATTATTAATCTTACTTTTTCGGTCATATTTAATAATATATGTCTACAGGAAAGACTGCTACCAAAATATACTAACATGTATATATATACATATATATATATATATATATATATATATATATATATATATATATATATATATATATATATATATATATATATATATATATATATATATATATATATATATATATATATATATATATATATATATATATATATATATATATATATATATATTTTGGTAGCAGTCTTTCCTGTAGACATATATTATTAAATATGACCGAAAAAAGTAAGATTAATAATTCTAACACAAATTTTCTCAATCTTTCGTACATTTCATTTCACTGCTGGTGGTAATTCAAAAATCAATTCTCCAAAATTCATTTTTATTTCTAGTCTGACGCGACACTTGAGCGCGTTTTGTAAAACTTATTACATTTTCAAAGACTTTAGTTTACACATACACAACTGAAAAGAACTTACACATCTCCGATTTGTTTATATCTACATTTGAGTGAGGTGGATGGGGTGAGGTGGTATTAATAGGGTATTAAATTCATCAACACAAGACGTAACACGAAACAATGGGTATTTGAATGGAAGTGATTGTAGAATGCCTATTGGTCCATATTTCTTGATGCTTCTATATTGGAGCTGAGTCTTGAGGTGGGTAGAATATAGTTGTGCATTAATTGGCTGTTGATTGCTGATGTTGACTTCTTGATGTGTAGTGCCTCGCAAACGTCAAGCCGCCTGCTATCGCTGTATCTATCGATGATTTCTGTGTTGTTTACTAGGATTTCTCTGGCGATGGTTTGGTTGTGGGAAGAGATTATATGTTCCTTATTGGAGCCCTGTTGCTTATGCATCGTTAAACGCCTAGAAAGAGATGTTGTTCTCTTGCCTATATACTGGGTTTTTTGGAGCTTACAGTCCCCAAGAGGGCATTTGAAGGCATAGACGACGTTGGTCTCTTTTATAGCATTCTGTTTTGTGTCTGGAGAGTTTCTCATGAGTAGGCTGGCCGTTTTTCTGGTTTTATAGTAAATCGTCAGTTGTATCCTCTGATTTTTGTCTGTACGGATAACGTTTCTATTAACAATATCTTTCAGGACCCTTTCCTCCGTTTTATGAGCTGTGGAAAAGAAGTTCCTGTAAAATAGTCTAATAGGGGGTATAGGTGTTGTGTTGGTTATCTCTTCAGAGGTTGCATGGCGTTTCACTTTCCTTCTGATGATGTCTTCGAAGAAACCATTGGAGAAGCCGTTGTTGACTAGGACCTGCCTTATCCTACAGAGTTCTTCGTCGACTTGCTTCCATTCTGAGCTGTGGCTGAGAGCACGGTCGACATATGTGTTAACAACACTCCTCTTGTACCTGTCTGGGCAGTCGCTGTTGGCATTTAGGCACATTCCTATGTACGTTTCCTTAGTGTAGACTGCAGAGTGGAAACCTCCGCTCTTTTCCATGACTGTTACATCTAGAAAGGGCAGCTTCCCATCCTTTTCCATCTCGTAAGTGAATCACAGCACGGAACTCTGTTCAAATGCCTCCTTCAGCTCCTGCAGATGTCTGACATCAGGTACCTGTGTAAAAATGTCGTCAACATACCTGCAGTATATGGCCGGTTTCAAGTTCATGTCGACTAAGACTTTTTGCTGGATGGTACCCATGTAGAAGTTTGCAAACAGGACACCTAGGGGAGAACCCATGGCGACCCCATCTACTTGCTTATATATGTGCCCATCCGGGCTCAAGAAGGGTGCCTCTTTAGTCCAAGCTTGGAGTAGTTTCCTTAGAATTTTTCTGGTATGTCAAGAGGAGTACAGGCTGGATCACGATACACTCTGTCGGCTTTCATCCCGATTGTCTCGTCCACAGGTACGTTGGTGACAGTGATTCTACGTCCAACGAGGCTCTTATCCCTGTGGCCCGTGTGCCCCGCAGTAAGTCAACAAATTCCTTTGGAGACTTCAGGCTGAATGCGCAAGGAACATAAGGAGTCAGCAGGCCATTGAGTCGCTTCGCCAGTCTGTACGTGGGTGTGGGTATCTGGCTAATGATTGGCCGAAGTGGGTTTCCAGGCTTGTGTGTCTTGACATTTCCATACGCATATCCAGGTTTATATTCCCCAATAATTTTTGGCAGGTGGAGTCAAATGCCCTCTTGGGGACTGTAAGCTCCAAAAAACTCAGTATATAGGCAAGACAACAACATCTCTTTCTAGGCGTTTAACGATGCATAAGCAACAGGGCTCCATTAAGGAACATAAAATTTCTTCCCACAACCAAACCATCGCCAGAGAAATCCTAGTAAACAACACAGAAATCATCGATAGATACAGCGATAGCAGACGGCTTGACGTTTGCGAGGCACTACACATTAAGAACTCAACACCAGCAATCAACAGCCAATTAATGCACAACTATATTCTACCCATTTCAAGACTCCGCTCCAATATAGAAGCATCAAGAAATATGGACCAATAGGCTTTCTACAATCACTTCCATTCAAATACCCATTGTTTCGTGTTCTGTCTTGTGTTGATGAAATTAATACCTTATTAAATACCACCTCACCCCATCCACCTCACTCAAATGTAGATATAAACAAATCGGAGATGAGTAAGTTCTATTCAGTTGTGTATGTTTAACCTAAAGTCTTTGAAAATGTAATAAGTTTTACGAAACGCGCTCAAGTGTCGCGTCAGACTAGAAATAAAAATGAATTTTGGAGAATTGATTTTTGAATTACCACCAGCAGTGAAATGAAATGTACGAAAGATTGAGAAAATTTGTGTTAGAATTATTAATCTTACTTTTTTCGGTCATATTTAATAATATATGTCTACAGGAAAGACTGCTACCAAAATATATATATATATATATATATATATATATATATATATATATATATATATATATATATATATATATATATATATATATGTATTGTGACGATAATCTCTTTCAAGAGAGATTGAGCCTGCTCTTCTCTACATGAAGTTACGTATTTTATTCAAGAATAAGATGCCACCTTCAAGATACGTCTCTCAGTAGCACAAAACCTTTTGACCAGGAGGCAAAACGTACCCAAAATTCACCCCCTACTCCACTCCCTCCACGCCGCTCGTCATCAACCAGCCAACTACCCTTCCCAGCCTGCCTGCTCCTGATTGGTGACTCGCCGACTGCACACCTGCACACTGCACCTCAGCGCCCTCTACCTGAGTCGATGTCTTGGCTTGATCCAGCCATTGAAGTCAGAATATCCTTGTGCTCTCAAGCAGTGAACAACTAACTGGTATACATTGTGTACCTGCTGGATGTTTCGCAGCTAGTGCTAATATTCTCAGCACATGATTATTTTTCTCTTTTAACTTTATTATTATTGTAGAGTAACTTCATCCCTATTATTCATTTATGTTATATTGTTTTTGACTTGTTCTTTTGCACTGTACATTGCCAAGGGATTGTCTTTGTTTTTAATTTGTTTTCTAGATTAATTAAAGTTTCATTGTTCATACTATGTGTTTTGCGTGTCTTCCCTTGCTTTAACACAGACAACAGGCAAGCAGTCTATCTTTTTTTTTGTAAGTGTAACTAGGCATTGACACCAGCCATTGGAGGACTGCCGAACATCAACATCCAACACTTTCCCGTCACATTTAATGGGGGCTTGTCCACGGAGCTTCCCTCAGGTACTAGTACCAGAACGTCAATTTGTGGTAAGCATACTTGGCTTTGATACAGTTGCTTTTCAATATTTTCATTACTTTTAATATTTATATGGTGCTGTGTGTATTGTGCATTCCGAGAGTAGCATATAGTGAGTGTTCGATAACTTTGGATTACGTGGTGACTGGAGGCCTCAGTCATTCTCTTAATTGGTCATCCCTCCCTCCGTGTTATTACTCGTGTTTACCACCTTTTGTCCCTAGGATATTTCTCAATCTCAGACAGGTCATCATTTTGGGTACCCTGGTACTTTGGTTTGTCTTCAGGTCAAAGCACCCTATCTTCTGCAATCCGACCGAAGGAGGATAAAGAGGGCCATAGTTCCTCTAGTACGGACTACGTTGCTGAGTTGGGACCTCAGCAGCAGTTCTCGTCACCAGTTGACACTCGCACCCCTACCCGTCGGTCAGAGATGATGATATTTACTTAGGTAGGGAATTAGCTTTCTTTTTTTTCAGAGCACAAAGTTCGCTAATTCTGTAAGTATCATATTTCATTTAGTGGGAAAACCCTTGCTTCTGTCCTATAGAGACTCGACAAGGTATGCCTACATTCTTGGACTACCTTATTCACTTTTGGAACAATTAAATGTTTCATTTGTTTTAGAAACTCAGTTTTATTTATTTAGTAGGATTTTCTTGCCCTTATTCTCTTACATTGAGTACCGGGTACAAGATTTCCTGCGCTTTTGATTGACTAATCATTTACCATTCTAAAATTAACATTAATTGTTAAATATTAATTTCCACAGGATAGTTACCAGTTGCCACGTTATCCTGTTACTGACACTTACCATATCACAAGTATTTGTTGTACATTTATTTGCTATTTTTCACCATGTTTCGTCTCCCAGCTTTTCGTAACAATCCAGCAGGTGAAATAGGAACCTTAAGTCGTGCCAAGAGGACCGAATTACAAACTCTTGCACACGAGTACCAACTAGATGTTCCCCATGGAGCCAACAAAAATGAATTGCATAATTTAATAATGGATCACCTCTTAGATGAAGGGAAGATTGACTCTGAAAGTCACGAAATTTATTCTATTGCAGATAAACATGATCTGGCAAATATAAAACTCAAGCTCGAACTTGCAAAATTCGAGCGGGAGCAACAGCAAGAAGCTATCCACATGAGAGAACGAGAGGCTGCCCTGGTGAAAGAAGCTCTCCAAATAAGGGAACGCGAGGCGACCCTCTGGAAAGAAGAGCAAGAACGAGAGGCTACAATCAGGAAAGAAGAGCAAGAACGAGAGGCGGCCCTAAAGGAACGTGAAATGGCCCTATTCAGAGAGCGTGAGCGAGTATAGCTTGAAGCGAAACAACGTCACCTGGAGATACAACGCGAGCATGACAAACAGCAAGCGGAGATGGCTATAACATGTCGTCAACGAGAACTCACGTTGGAAACTACACACCACACTCAGCGCCAACAAGCTACTGCTAGTCTTCCCGTAAGTTTCAATGTCTCCCATGCAAGTAAGTTAATGCCACCATTCGTTGAGACAGAGATTGATGTCTTTTTTACCACTTTTGAGACCCTAGCTAATAAACTTAGCTGGCCTGCAGATCAATGGTCTACCCTTCTCAGAGTACATCTCACAAGTAGAGCTGCAGTTACTCTCAGTACCTTAGCATCTGAGAATGAATACCAGACCCTGAAGCAAGCAGTTTTGGACGCCTACCTTCTCTCCACCGAAAGCTACAGACGAAAATTTCGAGATCATCTAAAGGCAAGTACCACCACCTTTCTAGAATTTGCCAATATCAAGAAAAGATATTTCATGAAATGGCTGGAAGCAGCACATGTCTCTACATTTTCAGAGCTCATCAACCTCATGCTAGTTGAGGAATTCTTGAGACGTGTTCCCCCTTCCGTCCGTTTATATTTAGCAGATAAAGAAGAAATCGACTACATCAAATGTGCGAAGTCAGCTGACACCTACAGCCTCATCCATCGGCTAACACCAGATCCACCTTCCAGTAAGAAGTCTTGGTATAGTTATGATAAAGTGAGTACCGATCAAGCGAGCTCTCAATTGTATTGTAAGTATTGCAAACTCTATGGACATACCATAGATAGATGTGGGAAAGCTAAATACAAAGGCAATTAAACAACTAAACCCAAACCGACTCCTCCTAAGTCCGGTAAGCCTGTGATGAATGTTGGTGTTCCAATTAATGATCTTTCTCTCTTCAGCAAACACCTGTATCCTGGAACTGTCTCTACCAACGGTACAGATTCGGAGGGACGTTTCAAATTGAAGATCTTGAGGGACACAGCGGCTCTTCAGTCCATAATATTGAAATCAGCTGTGCCTAACATCACCTACACTGAGGAAACCGTCCTTATCACTGACCTCACTGTTACCACCCCGTATCCACTCGCCAGAGTCCACCTGGATTGTCCTTTTGTGACCGGTGAAGTCAAAGTCGCCATCAGGGAGAAGCCTTTTCCCATGTCTGGAGTGCAACTTCTCCTGGGCAACGACTTGGCAGAAGATTTGCAACCATCCAACCTGATCATCATGGACAAACCCCAGGTGTGTAACTCTGTAGTGGACAATCCCATCTTTGAGTATGTTTCAGCAGAGGTCCAAGAAAGTGAAGTTTCTCCTCCGGTTTTGGTGACCACCCGTGCACAAGCTGCACGCCCGCAACCAGCTGACTCTACTGCTACCGCTGTCCCTCAAGACCCTCAGAATCTACCACCGAATCTTACCAGTTTGGAGTTCCATAAGTTACAGCGGGAAGATCAATCATTAACACCATTATTCTTCCACGCTGAGACTCAACCTGACAGTATCCCTGGGTTCTTCCTAGGGAATCAGTTGCTCTACAGCAGGTACAGACCCAGTAAGCTAAAGGAGGACGACAATTGGGCAAATGTCAAACAACTAGTGGTTCCCACCAGCCTACGGCCCGATATTCTACACTTGGCCCACGGAGCTCTTTCTCACTATGGTTTTAACAAAACCTACCATGGAATCAGACAAGACTACTACTGGCCAGGTATGGTTAAGGATGTCAAAAAGAACGTGCAACAGTGTCATACATGTCAGATGGCAGGTAAACCTAACATCTCTATTCCCCAGGCCAGATTGACTCCTATTCAGGTGCCTGCGGAACCTTTCTACAGACTCATCATAGACTGTGTTGGTCCTTTACCCCGGACCAGTTCTGGCAACGCCTATATACTAACTATCTTGTGTCCTACCACCAGATTCCCCACAGCAGTTCCAGTAAAGAACATTACGACTGCTACTGTGGTGAAACACCTATTGAAGATCTTCACCCAGTATGGATTTCCAAGAGAGGTTCAAAGTGACTGTGGCACCAACTTCACCAGTGATCTCTTCAAGAAGACACTGGAGGAGTTCAACATCACACAGGTACTGTCCAGCCCCTATCATCCTGCTTCACAGGGTTCTCTTGAACGTAGTCATCAGACTATTGAAGCACTCCTAAAGAAATTTTGCAATGAAACCTTGAAGGACTGGGATAAACAACTTGACCTCATTATGTGCATTTTCAGAAGGCTCCCCAATGAGTCTCTAGGAGTATCTCCTTATGAGATCCTCTACGGACGTAAGTGCCGTAATCCTCTCAAAGCTTTCAAAGACTCTCTACGTAATGCACCTTCAGTGACCCTCAGAATGTGCCCCAGTTTCTTCAAAACTTAAAACACATTCTAGAGAGAGAGAGAGAGTACGTAAATTTGCTAATGACAATCTACTGAAAGCTCAGGAGAGGATGAAGACTCATTTTGACCAACGCAGCAAACTAAGGAAATTTAAACCAGGAGACTTTGTGTTGGCATATTTGCCTATCCCAGGTTCTCCATTGCAAAACAAGTTTTCAGGACCTTACCGTATCAAGGAGTGCAGAAACAATCACAACTATGTTCTTGAGTCTCCAGATAGGCGGCGGAAGACCCAGTTGTGCCACGTCAACCTCCTGAAGCAGTATCAAGGTACTCCCCCTACTGTGTTGGTATCATTATCCACCTTTAAAGGTCCATACCTTCACAGTGAGACCTGCTCTGCTTCTCCTCCTGAAACCACTAACACTGAGTCAGTGCCTTCGAACTCGTAAATCCTTAATGATCTTCATACCTATTTGCAGGACAGTAATAGTGCTCCTCTCATCAGAATCTTCAAGGAACGTCAGAAGTTATTCAGCGATGATCCACAGGAGTGTAATGTGGTTCAGCACGACATCCAGCTACTCCCTGACACCCGGCCGATTCGTCAACCTTTCTACAGAATCAGCCCGAGCAAAAAGGAGGTCATGCATGCTGAGGTACAGTACCTCCTGGATCATGGGCTGGTCACCCCTTGTGAGTCCCCTTGGGCCTCACCCTGCATCTTGGTGCCGAAACCGCAAGGTAAAGTGAGGTTGTGTACTGATTACCGGAAATTGAATCTTGTGACTATCAAGGATGCTTATCCATTACCTAGAATAGATGACATCCTTGATGCCATTGGTAATGCTCGGTATCTATCAAAGCTAGCTTTACTCAAGGGATACTACCAAGTATATTTGACTGAGCGAGCTAAAGAAATATCTGCCTTTACCACTCCCTTTGGCCTTTACAGATACGAACGCCTTCCATTTGGACTATGTAATGCCCCGGCCACCTTTCCAGTGAACTGTCAACCGAGTCATCCAGGGCTTAGATAACACCTACGCCTACTTGGATGACATCATTGTGGCAACCAACACCTGGAGCGAACATCTGCTACAGCTGCAACGATTGTTTGCCAAGCTCCTGACAGCCGGCCTCACCATCAACTTGGGCAAGTCCACCTTTGCCAAAGGTAAAGTGCGGTATCTTGGTCATGAGATAGGGAGTGGCAGCATAGCTCCGTTAAACATACATACCCAAGCCATCCAGCATTACCCACAGCCTACCACCAGGAAGCAGCTCCTGTGCTTCCTTGGTCTTGCCTCCTATTACCGTAGGTTTGTGAAGAATTTTAGTACGGTGGCGACACCTTTGATCACTTTAACCAGCCCCAAGCAACGGTATAATTGAACCATTCAGCAGACCATTGCTTTTGAACAACTTAAATTCCTACTCTGTTCTAATCCTATTCTCGCCTCGCCAGATATCACGAAGCCTTTCATCCTCCATGTCGACGCCAGTGGTACCGGCATCGGGGGTGTCCTGATGCAACAACGAGGCGAGGATGTTTTACCTGTTAGCTATTACAGCTACAAGATAAAACCACACCAGAAGAATTACAGCACGATCGAAAAGGAGCTAGTCTCCATCGTCCTGAACTTGCAGCACTTTGAATCATACCTGCAAGGTGCTCGGTCTACCACCATCTACTCGGACCACAATCCCCTACGCTTCCTGCAGCAAGCCCAATTCAACAATCAACGGCTTCTACGATGGGCTTTATATCTGCAGAATTTCAACCTGGAAATCTTCTACGTCAAAAGGTTCTGACAACATCATAGCAGACGTCCTCTCCAGAGTTTATGAAGTAGAGACAACTCCACCTACTACTCTTCCACCTGAAGACGTAACTTCACCCGTAAGTGCAGGCTTCGGGGGAGAGTTGGGACGATAATCTCTTTCAAGAGAGAGTGAGCCTGCTCTTCTCTACATGAAGTTACATATTTTATTCAAGAATAAGATGCTACCTTCAAGATACATCTTTCAGTAGCACAAAACGTTTTGACCAGGAGGCAAAACGTACCCAAAACTCACCCCTAACTCTACTCCCTCCACGCCGGCTCGTCATCAACCAGCCAACTACCCTTCCCAGCCTGCCTGCTCCTGATTGGTGACTCCCCGACTGCACACCTGAACACTGCACCTTAGCGCCCTCTACCTGAGTCGATGTCTGGGCTTGATCCAGCCATTGAAGTCAAAATATCCTTGTGCTCTCAAGCAGTGAACAACTAACTGATATACACTGTGTATCTGCTGGATGTTTCACAGCTAGCGCTAATATTCTCAGCACCTGATTATTTTTCACCTTTAACTTTATTATTATTGTAGAGTAACTTCATCCCTATTATTCATTTGTGTTATATTGTTTTTGACTTGTTCTTTTGCACTGTACATTGCCAAGGGATTGTCTTTGTTTATAATTTGTTTTCTATATTAATTAAAGTTTCATTGTTTATACTTTGTGTTTTGCGTGTCTTCCCTTACGTTACCACAGACAAACAGGCAAGCAGTCTATCTTTTTTTTGTAAGTGTGACTAGGCATTGACACCAGCCATTGGAGGACTGCTGAACATCAACACTCCAACTCATTGAGTCTCATTGAATATGACTGCATATTCTGTATTTACTGTCTTCTGATTTAGAGCTTCTATCGCTCAGGAAACACATGAGACAAGCCCATGACATCACCCTAACAAAAGCAATGTTGAACAAAAATACCAGTATAATATACAAAACCCAAGATGTAAGATTACAAATTCTTGAAGCAATTCACATAAGAATAGAACAACCTACCATGAATATCCAAACCACGGAACTATTTACTCTACTCATCATGAGAGTAAGGACAAGACCGAAATATAACGATGCCAACACAAAGACACTGCTCAACATAACAGGCCTATTACACCTGATTAATCTTTGTATGTGTTTCGTCCCCCATTAATCCCCTATTTATCCCCTTGCCGTTTTTCTTTATTCCACTTGTTTTATCACCTGACCCTGTACTGGTATAAATTTAACGAGATCTGTAATTTCTTTTCACTTGAGAATGAACCATGGAGGTTCAAAACGTTGTGCAAATTGTGTAAATAAGTTTAATACATTCTATAGTAATTAACTTTTTCTTCACCTTAAAATAACGAATATGACTTTTGGAGAACTCCTCTTTTAGTTAAGCCCTGATGATTGAAAAATAATTAGAGGGTATAGACGCCCGAAATCAGAAGATAGTAAATACAGAATATGCGGTCATATTCAATGAGACATGTTTAAAAGAAAACCTGCTGCTAGTTTACTCCAATATATATGTATATATATATATATATATATATATATATATATATATATATATATATAACAACTTTAAAACACTTTCCCACCAGGAGACTCGAACCCTAACCAGCACAGAAGCCTTACAGCCACTGGCGTAACAAATACGCCTTTAACCCACTGCACCAAACTCAGACCCTTAAAAGAGATGGTAATTTCGAGGTATTTAAACCCCCCAAAGATCACCACTTCCCAAGGGCAACTAGAGCTAGTGAGGGGTAACTCGCGTTCTTTCATCAAGTCCCTGTTAATATGGGAGAACTCTGTGTCCTTGCTTAATGCACAACTTGCCTAAACACGCAAGTGAAGTTTTACAACTTTAGAAAACTTTCCACCAGGAGACTCGAACCCTAGCATGCACAGAAGCCT
The DNA here is from genome assembly GCF_040958095.1 of Procambarus clarkii. Classification (NCBI taxonomy): domain Eukaryota; kingdom Metazoa; phylum Arthropoda; class Malacostraca; order Decapoda; family Cambaridae; genus Procambarus; species Procambarus clarkii. The sequence goes on from NC_091153.1 coordinate 17,381,124, forward strand.
TACAGCCACTGGCATAACAGGTACGCCTTTAACCCACTACACCAAACTCAGACCCATAAAATAGATGGTAATTTCAGGGAATTTAAACTCCCCAAAGATTACCACCTCCCAAGGGCAACAAGAGCTAGTTAAGGGTTACTCACATTCTTTCATCAAGTCCCTGTTGATATGGGAGAACTCTGTGTCTATGCTTAATGCATAACTTGCCTGAATGCTCTAGTTGCCCTTGGGATGTGGTAATCTTTGGGGGTTTAAATTCCCCGAAATTACCATTTATTTAACGGGTCTGAGTTTGGTGCAGTGGGTTCCCCATCATCCCACTGGCACACTGATGGTTATCTTGGGCATAGTATTTTATCAAACCACCTCATTTTTTGTATCACACGTGAGGAACACAAATGCGAACAAGCCTGAATGGTCCCCAGACATATATGCAACTGAAAACTCACACCCTAGAAGTGACTAGAACCCATACTGCCAGAAGCACTCTGCAACTGGTGTACAGTGCACCTTCTCCGCTCGACCATCATGACCAAACAAAAGATGATGGTAGCCAAGGCTAATTCCCCATCATCCCGTCGGCACACTGATGGTAATCTTGGGCATAGTATTTTATCAAATCACCTCATTCTTTGGGGCACATGTGAGGAACACAAATGCAAACAAGCCTGAATGGTTCCCAGGCATATATCCAACTGAAAACTCACATCCCAAAAGTGACTTGAACCCATACTGCAAGAGGCACTCTGCAACTGGTGTACAGGGCACCTTCACCACTCGACCATCATGACCAGACAAAAGATGATGGTAGCCGAGGCTTCCATCAATATATATGTATAGAACTGTAGTCATGAACAACATCAACATCAATTACTTCAAGACGTCTTGACAATACCACCAGTCTACCTACCCCACTGCCCATCACCCCACCTCGCATCTGGGTCGCTGGGAGGCCACACCCTCCAAAACAAGCAGTTTAAGTGAGCCGGTTCATAGTTAAAGAATACATCAGCACCATCTGCCCAGCCGATATTCTATATAAATAGGGCTGCCAAGCTCTCCAAGATTCAGATTACTCCTGTGTGGTCAATTGAGTAGACCTGTTGACACATCTCAGTGTTGTAACGGATTTAGTCAGACTAGCTAGCAGCAATCTGCACAATATTTTATTTTGCACCTTAACGTAACGTAAATTTGATTGTTCATCTTGTTTGTTTTGCACAATTTGTATTAAAGCCAAGCCTGCATATTTTTTTGTAATTTGTTTAATTTATTTTTAAAGTAAAGTATTTTTAAATGTTTCTCCCTCTGCTTTATCCTACAGTTTATATCACTGTGTAGACACTTTTGCAGTTTACCTTTTTTTTCTCCTTTTTAAAAATATTTTGTGACTGGCATTACAGACTCTGCACAACCACTAACGGTTCCCATCACAAATTGGAGGGCTGACATAGGAGCCTCGCTCAGGTAATGCTTCTAGACCCTTCACTTAAAGTTGTGGTAACTGTACTTGGCTTTATTACAAATTTAATTTTTCAGAACTCTTATTCTTTGACTAATTTTAATGGTGCTTCATACTGTTTGCTTTCCAGATGTAGCACTTTATGATTGTTGGATGACTTTGGATTACGTGGTGTCTTGTGGCCACAGTCATACTTGTGATTGGTTGTTCCATAATCTTTGCTATATCCTGTGTTTCCACCTTATTCTCGTCCCTAGAGGAGAGTTCTCATTCAGACAGATCACCCTCTTTGGTACCCTGGTACTTTGGTCTGTCTTCGGGTCAAGTACATCCACATCTTTGCAACCCAAACGTAGGAGGATAAAGAGGGCCAAAGTTCCTCTCGCACGGACTATGCTATAAGGTTGGAACCTCTACAAGCAGCTCTCGTCATTAATTGACACTTCACACCCCTACACGTCGTCCAGACATATGGTACTTACACAGGTAGGGAGTTAACATTCTTTTCCAGAGCACAAAGTTTGTTAATTCTGTAAGTACTATCTAGTTTTAGTAGGAAACCTCTTACCTTTGCTCTTGTCTTTAGAGACAAGGTAAGAAATCCCTACATTTTTCGAACTGCCTTCGAGGCAATTGTCTCAACATTCAAGTAGGATCCCTCTTGTCCTGATCCTCGTCATATAGAGTACCGGGTACAAGATTCCCTACTTTCTTGAAACAGTTTCATTTTTTATTTTTTTATTGTAACCTTGATTATTAAGTTTAACAGGATAGTTTACCATTGCCACGTCATCCTATCACTGACATTTCATATTTTGGTTCATCCACCTGAGTATTCTCTTGCATATATTTGCTATCATTCACCATGTTTCGTCTTTCCACATTTAGACAGAATCCAAACGATGAAGTGAGCACACTAGTTCGTGCCACCAAGGCGGAGATGCTGACTCTAGTAAATGAGTACAACCTTACAGCCCCACATGGAGCCACTAAAACTGATTTGATCAACCTCATCTTGGACCACTTATTAGACAATGATGCTATTACTCCTGAATCTCATGAACATTACTTAATTGCAGACAAGAACGCCTTGGCAGCCATGAAATTGAAGTTAGAACTCTCTAACTCCGAACGTGAACGTCTGAAAGAACAAGCTGACTTTGAAAAGGAAGCTCTCCAAAGGAACGAGCGAGAAGCTGAACTTCAACTTAAGCTCGCTGAAAAACAATCAGAACTTGAGAGAGAACAAGCTGCCCTACAACGTGAGCAGATTGAATTCCAACTTGAGCGTGAGAGGGAACAGCTTGAATTAAAAGAACTCGAGCTAGAGATACAACGTGAACACGATAAGAAGCCAGCTGCCAGTGCTCTAGACCACCGTAAGAAAGAACTTGACTTATAAATCACACACCACACTCGGCGTCAACAAGCTGAAACTAAACTTCCGGTACGTTTTAACCTTTTACGTGCAATTAAGTTAATTCCATCTTTTGTTGAGGCAGAAGTATATGTCTTTTTTACTTCATTTAAGACTCTAGCTACCCAACTTTGCTGGCCTCAGGATCAGTGGTCTGTACTTCTCAGGTCTCATTTAACAGGTAGAGCTGCAGTAACTCTCAGTGCTATAGCGTCTGAAACCGACTACAAGGTACTGAAGCAAGCAGTGCTCGATGGTTACCTCCTCTCTAGCGAGACCTACAGACGTAAGTTCAGGGATTACCTTAAAGCAAGTGCTACCACTTATCTAGAGCTTGCAAATAATAAAAAGAGATATTTTATGAAGTGGCTGGAAGCCGCAAAAGTCTCCACCTTTACAGATCGCGTCAACCTTATCCTGGTGGAAGAATTCCTTAGGCGTGTACCTAATCCAATACGTCTCTACCTAGCCGACAAGGAAGAAAACGACTTTACCAGGTGTGCTCAATTGGCTGACTCCTACAGTCTTATTCACAGAGTACCAGCCGACCCGCCATCTAGTAAAACCTCCTGGTTTAGTCCTGAAAAAGTGAGTACCAGTAATGTGAACTCCTCATTGTATTGCAATTATTGCAAAGGCTATGGGCATACTGTAGAAAAGTGTACCAATCCTCACTGTTAGGTCAGCAGTGAAAATAAGCCCAAATCACCTCCTAAAATTCATAAGAGTTCTAAGCCTGTATTGAATATTTTTCTTTCTTCCACTGATCTTTCTCTCTTCAACAGACACCTGTACTCCGGAACAGTCTCTGCCAGCCGTGGAAATTCGGAGGAAAGATTCAAAGTGAAAATCTTGAGGGACACAGCTGCTCTACAATTCATTCTTCTGAAGTCAGCTGTACCCAACGTCACCTACACTGGAGAAACTGTTCCCATCATGGACCTAACTGCTATTACACCATATCCACTTGCCAGAGTTCGCCTGGATTGTCCGTTTATGCAAGGTGAAGTCCAAGTCGCCATCCGGGAAAGCCTTTTTCCCATGTCAGGAGTTCAACTTCTCCTGGGTAACGACTTGGCAGAAGATCAACAACCTGCGAATGTAATCATCAAGGAAGATCCCCAGGTATGTGACTCGGCAGTGGAAAATCCTATCTTGCAGTTGGTTGAAGAGATCGAATCAAAAGATTCTGACAACGTCTTCCCTCCTGTTATGGTGACGAAGCTGGCCACAGCTGCTCGCCCGAAACCAGCTGCTGCAGCTGTTCCTCAAGATTCTCAGAGTCTCCCATCGAATCTCACAGTGCTGGAGTTCTGCAAGTTGCAGAGAGAGGATCCCTCCTTAACATCTTTATTCCTTCAGGTTGAGACCCAACCTAACGCTATCCCTGGTTTCTTTGTAGAAAATAATGTGTTGTACCGGCATTATAGAACCAAGAAATTGAAGGAGAACGACGATCGCTCCAACATCAAACAACTGGTAGTTCCCTACAGCCTACGATTAGAGCTCTTGCGTCTGGTCCGGGGATCTCGCTCACACTACGGCTTCTACAAGACTTACAAGGCCCTGAAACAGGACTACTACTGGCCAGGTATGATTCGAGATGTCAAAACCTTCGTAAAAAATTGTCGCATGTCTCAGATGACATGTAAGCCGAACGCTCCTCTATTAAAAACATCCCTAATACAGGTACCAGTGTCTTCCGAGCCGTTCAACCATATCATCAACAACCATGACGAGCCTCTGTCCCAGACAAGCTCAGGTAATATTCTTTAATATACTTTTCCGTGTTCTACCATCAGGTATTCTACAGCAGTTTCCGTCCAGAACAGTACGGCTCCTAACGTTGTGAAACACCTCGGGAATTAGTGCCCGCAGTATGGACACCATCAGGAAAGTCAGGAAAAGTGTGATACCATCTTCTCCAACGACCTGAGTAAGACAACCACCATCACCAAGGTATTGTGTAATCCTTCTCGCTGTACTCGTCTTGACGACAATGGTTCTGAATTCTCGATCAATTCCAACACCAGGAAAGATACTTCGCTCTATGAACCAAATCCAAATAAACGTGCTCCTCCAGACAACTTTATCAGCTTTCAGCTAAAATATTGTAAGACAAACTTGCCTTCCATTGCTTTTGAAAAGCGTAAATCCTTGTTTAGTACTATTATGTTGCGGATTGGGTGCTGTCGTCGTTGATCCTTCTCTACGGACAACCCAACCCACAACTCGGTAGAGTGCTTATACTTTACGAGGAGATCACCCTGGGCGCTTCTGGCTCTTGGAGAGGGGCTCAGCGTCACACGTTTAGAGGATTCGGCTCACATACTTAGCCTCATTGTCACGTGCACACAACCACTCGAGCCGCTGTGACTCCCCACTCTCTCCTTATGTGATGTGATCTCCTCAATCCCCTTTGACTTATTAGTTTTCTGTTCTACCCTGTCCACAGCGGTGGTTCTTGGTTCTATCTCTCTCTCTCTCTCTCTCCTTCTTTACTACATCCTGGGAAGCCTCACTAGGACAAGAGCAAACACCAGCAAATTTGAATACATTTACTGGACAAAGCACATACACAATACATACACACATATAATAATAATGAATCCTACACTCTATACTATTTCAGTCAGGTTGCACTCCAACGCCATCAGAACTCTATCATCTGCTTATCAAGTGGTATTCTATCTCCTGATTCACCACTTAATACTACCAACCTCCTCAAGTAGATCAAGTCTTATAACACAATGTTGCACTATCAGCAAGAGAATATACATCTGTAAACATGTGCAAGGAAAATTGGCGTATGATTGCAATAATATAAATATCATTATAAATGTTCCTCGATATACAGCAATGATCCATTGATCACCCTATCAGTCCTAGAACACATACAACTGTAGGTAATCCAGCCTATGACTGTAACTCTATACTTCAGTATAAACACTCCTCGGCACAAGAATGGCAAACAATCACTCACCTTTCACTGCATCTTGCACGCTAATGACAACCAAACACTATCACCTCCCTACAAGTAATCATTTAGAACTTCCCTTCCACATCTGGAAGTTCACTGCCCTGATCTCTTCAGGTTCTTTAGGGTTTAACTACCAGGATCCACTGCTTTTCCTCCAGGCTACTACACCATGAAGTTTTCCTTGGGCAACTATGGTGCTTCGCAACTTCTACTTGCGTCCTCCACAGCTCTCCTGGTTGCTACAACATGAAGTTCCCTCGAGCAACTACTGTGCTTCACCACCTCAACAGAAGCACGTGACACTCCTCTTCACTGCTTCTCCTCACAGCTCGAGGTCCTCTCCTCCACTACCTTGGAGTCTCATCAACAACTCCCTCTGTGCTGGCTTCGAAGTTCTCAGCAACTTCTTCCCCAAAGACAAACCTGCAACCCATTGACACTCCAATAAAAACGTTTCCCCTTAAACACATAAACGAAATAATCCACACAATATGTTTGCATACAACATCTATCTGCTCTCTACATACTGTGAGAATAGACTCCCCCGTTTGGGCGGGTCCATGCTCCGCCTTGCCCGGCGGGCGGCTCCTCAACTCTGGGAGGGTCCTCCGCCGCCAGTGAGTTGGCTTCAGGTGGTCGACAGGAGAGGACGTGCTGCTCGTTCCTCCAGCTGTCTCTCCCATCTCCGTCCTCTTATTTTGGCTTCCAGCATTACCAAAACATGTCTAACTAATCAATAAACATTCGCTACTGTCGCTGGGCACACGACCAACTACAAGTAATCACTATAAACTGGCATAAATCGTGCTTACCACAGATGAGTCTGATCAGGGCGCTCCCACGGCCCACGATAATGTCTCTGGGCGGCTTAACAAACTCTCCTTGCCGTCCAGGATTTGAGACCTCACGTTCCCAGCTCGATTCCACAGCTGGAACGTCTGCACACTTCCCTTCTCTTGGAGATATACCACTCGGGGTCCCTCTCTGACAAGAGCTCACATGGAGCGCAGCTTCCCCTCACGATGTCTGGTACTTAAGTGACTTAAGCTTTTCTCTAAGCGAGCCTCACACCTCCAGCAAATTATCCACATCTCCTAACCAGTCATTTATCTATTTTCTTATTCACTGCCCATAATCTCAAATTGTTTATCAAATCCAACCAACTATTTTATGCCTGTGTCTTCACCTCTATATTTCCTAAACCTTCTAGTCAGGTCTGGCTTGATAGAATAATTCTCAAAGGGAAGACTTGTTTTTCGGCTACCTGGGATCATAACAGTACTTACTCCATTCTCGCCCTGGAAGGTATTAGTAAACCTTCAGTCTTCCACCCTGGTGATAGGAACACCATCACACCACCACGAGATGGGATCATGTACTAAAGCTACAGTCATCAGAGAGGAGCCACTCAACATCCTGCTCAACGTGCCACACAACGAATCATCCAATCTACTAGGTTACATCTTCAACCTCACCTCGGACTTCAACATTCTTCGGTCCCTCAGTCAGGATCAGTTCTCCAAACTTCGCTGAATCCTGCATCATCATGTGAACATCATGTATGACAATCTCCTCTGGTTCCTACTGCTAGCCCAGTTCTCCAGTCAACGGTTGCTATGCTGGGCCTTGCATCAGAGGAACACTCTCACCCTCTCCTTGGATCACCATTCTCGTTGATCCATTCAGCAGGCTCAATTCTACAGCAGATTCATACTTCTCAAAGTCCTGCAGTGCTACCTCAACATCTTCAAGCACCATCCTCTCCAGCTTCTGCAGCAGACCCAGTTCACAACCAACATCTGCTTCACTGGGCCCTGTACTTTCAGTACATCAACATCACCATCAACTTCATCAAAGACTCCAACAACGTCGTCGCCGACGCACTTTCAAGAGTCCACGGGGTGGACTCATCCACTCTTACTATTCTACACTCTACTGCAGTCAAATAGGCAATAGGAGCAGGCTTCGGGGGAGAGCTGTCACGGTAAAATCTCTAGGAAGAGATTCGGCTTACTCCATTATCACCTATTCTACTCATTCATGTCTATTTAATCAAGTACTGCAGCCAAGAACAACAACAACTACTTCCAGACGTCTAGACGCTACCACCAGTCTACCAACCCCACTGCCCATCACCCCACCTCGCACCTGGGTCGCTGGGAGGCCACACCCTCCAAAACAAGCAGTTTAAGTGAGCCTATTCATAATTAAAGAAGCCATCAGCGCCATCTGCCCAGCCGATATTCTATATAAATAGGGCTACCAAGCTCTCCAAGATTCAGATTACTCCTGTGTGCTCAATTGAGTAGACCCGTTAACACATCTCGGTGTGGTAACGGATTTAGTCAGGCTAGCTAGCAGCAATCTGCACAATATTTTATTTTCCACCTTAACGTAACGTAATTTTGATTGCTCATCTTGTTTGTTTTGCACAATTTGTATTAAAGCCAAGCCTGGATATTTTTTGTAATTTGTTTAATTTATTTTTAAAATAAAGTATTTTTAAATGTTTTTCCCTCTGCTTTATCCTACAGTTTATCTCATTGTGAAGACACCTTTGCAGTTTAACTTTTTTTACTTTTTTTTTTAATATTTTGTGTAAATATTTTTTATTTTAATATTTTGTAAATATTTTTAATATTTTTTATGATGTCTTCGACGTCGAAGACATCATAAGAAGGAAAGTGAAACGCCATGCAACCTCTGAAGAGACAACTAACACAACACCTGTACCCCCCTATTAGACTATTTTACAGGAACTTCTTTTCCACAGCTCATAAAACAGAGGAAAGGGTCCTGAAAGATATTGTTAATAGAAAAGTTATCCCTACAGACAAAAATCAGAGGATACAACTGACGATTTACTATAAAACCAGAAAAACGGCCAGCCTACTCATGAGAAACTCTCCAGACACAAAGCAGAACGCTTTTAAAGAGACCAACGTCGTCTATGCCTTCAAATGCCCTCTTGGGGACTGTAAGCTCCAAAAAACCCAGTATATAGGCAAGACAACAACATCTCTTTCTAGGCGTTTAACGATGCATAAACAACAGGGCTCCATTAAGGAACATATAATCTCTTCCCACAACCAAACCATCGCCAGAGAAATCCTAGTAAACAACACAGAAATCATCGATAGATACAGCGACAGCAGGCGGCTTGACGTTTGCGAGGCACTACACATTAAGAAATCAACACCAGCAATCAACAGCCAATTAATGCACAACTATATTCTACCCACCTCAAGACTCCGCTCCAATATAGAAGCATCAAGAAATATGGACCAATAGGCTTTCTACAATCACTTCCATTTCAATACCCATTGTTTCGTGTTCTGTCTTGTGTTGATGAAATTAATACCCTATTAATGCCACCTCTTGTTCTGTCTTGTGTTGATGAAATTAATACCTTATTAATGCCACCTCACCCCATCCACCTCACTCAAATGTAGATATAAACAAAAATCGAAGATGTGTAAGTTCTATTCAGTTGTGTATTTGTAAACTAAAGTCTTTGAAAATGTAATAAGTTTTACGAAACGCGCTCGTGTCGCGTCAGACTAGAAATAAAAATGAATTTTGGAGAATTGATTTTTGAATTACCTCCAACAGTGAAAAGAAATGTACGAAAGATTGAGAAAATTCGTGTTAGAATTATTAATCTTACTTTTTCGGTCATATTTAATAATATATATATATATATATATATATATATATATATATATATATATATATATATATATATATATATATATATATATATATATATATATATATATATATATATATATATATATATATATATATATATATATATATATATATATATATATATATAAATATTGGTGTATACTGGCAGCAGGTTTTCTTTCAAACATGTTTCATTGAATATGACCGCATATTCTGTATTTATTATTTTCTGGTTTAGGGCTTCTATCCCTCTAACTATTTTCTTAGCATCAGGGCTTAATTGAAATAGGAGTTCTCCAAAACTCATTTTCGTACTTTTAAGGTGAAGAAAAGAAGTGATTTACTATAGAGTGTATTACACTTATTTGTATAATTTGCACGACGTTTCGAACCTCCATGGTTCATTCTCAAGTGAACAGATCTTACAATACTAGTTGATTTTATACCCGCATTAGGTCAGGTGATAATACAATGAAGGTGAAAACATGGGGGGATACATAAGGGATAAACATAGGGGCTGCAGAAGGCTTATTGGCCCATACGAGGCATCTCCTATCTAAACACAAAGATTAATCCAGTGTAATTGGTCTGTTATGTTGGACATTGTCTTCTGTGTTGGCATCGATATGTTCTTGTCTTGTCCTTACTCTCATGGTGGGTAGAGTAAATAGTTCCGTGATTTGGGTGTTCATGGTAGGTCGCTCTATTCTTATGTGAATTGCCTCAAGAATTTGTAATCTTCTTGAATCTTGGGTTTTGTCTATTATGCAAGTATTCTTGTTCAACATTTCTCTTGTTAGAGTAATGTCATGGGCTTGTCTCATGTGATTCCTAGGGGCACCAGATTGAAGATGGCATGTCAAACGCCTCGTCAGCTTGGTCGACGTCATACCTATGTACTTACATTGAAGGTTACATCCTTCGTGGGGGCAAGTGTACATGTATACAACGCTTGACTGCTGTAGAGGGTTCTCCGTCGGCTTCGGGCTGTTTTTGATAAGGAGTTCGGAAGTCTTCTTGGTTTTGTAGAATATTATCAGGTTTATGTTTTGGTTAGGAGTAGTGCTTTTTACTCCTTTACGGATTATTTCTTTCATTATTCTTTCCTCTTTTATATGTTCACTGTGCATGGTTGATTTGTAATATAATTTTATTGGGGGTGTTGTGGTTTCTGTTCTAGGTTCTGAATTATACCAACGGTCCAAGTGTCTTCTTATAGCAGCGTTTATTTCCGCGTTGCTATATCCGTTGTTCACCAATACCTGAGTTACTCTTTCAAACTCTCTACTCACGTTGCTCCATTCAGAGCAGTGGGTAAGCGCTCGACGAATATAAGCATTGAGAACACTGGCTTTGTATCTTTGGGGGCACTCACTTCTACCGTTCAGGCATAATCCTATGTTGGTGGGCTTGGTATATACGTTGGTGCTTAAAGAGGTTCCTGTTTTTGTTATTAGTACATCCAAGAATGGCAGACTGTTATTTTCACTATTTTCATGTGTAAATCGGAGTACTGACTCTCTCTCTAGGTGTCTTTTTAGGTCAATTAGTTCATCTGAGTCTTTTACTATTACGAATATGTCATCTACATAACGGCAGTATACAGTTGGTTTTTGTCTGCTACTGAAGACCCTATCTTCGATGGTTCCCATATAAAAATTAGCAAATAAAACTCCTAAGGGGGAGCCCATTGCTACTCCGTCTATTTGTAAATACATGTCTCCTTGTGGACTGATGAAAGGGGCTTCCTTTGTACATGCTTCGAGAAGACTTTTCAAGTGTGGCTCAGGTATGTCTAATTTGGGGGTGCTCTCGTCTCTGTATACTCTGTCCAGTATCATTCCTATGGTTGTGTCGACTGGGACGTTGGTAAAAAGAATGGTATCTGTCCAGTATCATCCATAGGAATGATACTGGACAGAGTATACAGAGACGAGAGCACCCCCAAATTAGACATACCTGAGCCACACTTGAAAAGTCTTCTCGAAGCATGTACAAAGGAAGCCCCTTTCATCAGTTTCAGCCCCAACATAGGATTATGCCTGAACGGTAGAAGTGAGTGCCCCCAAAGATACAAAGCCAGTGTTCTCAATGCTTATATTCGTCGAGCGCTTACCCACTGCTCTGAATGGAGCAACGTGAGTAGAGAGTTTGAAAGAGTAACTTAGGTATTGGTGAACAACGGATATAGCAACGCGGAAATAAACGCTGCTATAAGAAGACACTTGGACCGTTGGTATAATTCAGAACCTAGAACAGAAACCACAACACCCCCAATAAAATTATATTACAAATCAACCATGCACAGTGAACATATAAAAGAGGAAAGAATAATGAAAGAAATAATCCGTAAAGGAGTAAAAAGCACTACTCCTAACCAAAACATAAACCTGATAATATTCTACAAAACCAAGAAGACTTCCGAACTCCTTATCAAAAACAGCCCGAAGCCGACGGAGAACCCTCTACAGCAGTCAAGCGTTGTATACATGTACACTTGCCCCCACGAAGGATGTAACCTTCAATGTAAGACCATAGGTATGACGTCGACCAAGCTGACGAGGCGTTTGACATGCCATCTTCAATCTGGTGCCCCTAGGAATCACATGAGACAAGCCCATGACATTACTCTAACAAGAGAAATGTTGAACAAGAATACTTGCATAATAGACAAAACCCAAGATTCAAGAAGATTACAAATTCTTGAGGCAATTCACATAAGAATAGAGCGACCTACCATGAACACCCAAATCACGGAACTATTTACTCTACCCACCATGAGAGTAAGGACAAGACAAGAACATATCGATGCCAACACAGAAGACAATGTCCAACATAACAGACCAATTACACTGGATTAATCTTTGTGTTTAGATAGGAGATGCCTCGTATGGGCCAATAAGCCTTCTGCAGCCCCTATGTTTATCCCTTATGTATCCCCCCATGTTTTCACCTTCATTGTATTATCACCTGACCTAATGCGGGTATAAAATCAACTAGTATTGTAAGATCTGTTCACTTGAGAATGAACCATGGAGGTTCGAAACGTCGTGCAAATTATACAAATAAGTGTAATACACTCTATAGTAAATCACTTATTTTCTTCACCTTAAAAGTACGAAAATGAGTTTTGGAGAACTCCTATTTCAATTAAGCCCTGATGCTTAGAAAATAGTTAGAGGGATAGAAGCCCTAAACCAGAAAATAATAAATACAGAATATGCGGTCATATTCAATGAAATATATAAATATATATATATATGTCGTATCTAGTAGCCAGAACGCACTTTTTGGCCTACTATGCAAGGCCCGATTTGCCTAATAAGCCAAGTTTTCCTGAATTAATATATTTTCTCTAATTTTTTTCTTATGAAATGATAAAGCTACCCATTTCATTATGTATGAGGTCTTTTTTTTTATTGGAGTTAAAATTAACGTAGATATATAACCGAACCTAACCAACCCTACCTAACCTAACCTATCCTATCTTTATAGGTTAGGTTAGGTTAGGTAGCCGAAAAAGGTAGGTTAGGTTAGGTTAGGTAGGTTAGGTAGTCGAAAAACAATTAATTCATGAAAACTTGGCTTATTAGGCAAATCGGGCCTTGCATAGTAGGCTGAGAAGTGCTTTCTGTCTACTAGTTACGACATAAATATATATATATATATATATATATATATATATATATATATATATATATATATATATATATATATATATATATATATATATATATATATATATATATATATATATATATATATATATATATATATATATATATATATGCAAACAAGCCTGAATGGTCCCCAGGACTATATGCGACTGAAAACTCACACCCCCAGAAGTGACTCGAACCCATACTCCCAGGAGCAACGCAACTGGTAACTACAGGGCGCCTTAATCCGCTTGACCATCACGGCCGGACAAAAGGAAGTGATAGCCGAAGCTATTTGAACCACTTCCCCGCCAGCAACTCGGATGGTAATCTTGGGCATAGCATTTCACCAAATCACCTCATTCTTTGGGGCACACGTGAGGAACACAAATGCAAACAAGCCTGAATGGTCCCCAGGACTATATGCGACTGAAAACTCACACCCCAGAAGTGACTCGAACCCATACTCCCAGGAGCAACGCAACTGGTAACTACAGGGCGCCTTAATCCGCTTGACCATCACGGCCGGACAAAAGGAAGTGATTGCCGAAGCTATTTGAACCACTTCCCCGCTGGCAATTCGGATGGTAATCTTGGGCATAGCATTTCACCAAATCACCTCATTCTTTGCGGCACACGTGAGGAACACAAATGCAAACAAGCCTGAATGGTCCCCAGGACTATATGCGACTGAAAACTCACACCCCAGAAGTGACTCGAATCCATACTCCCAGGAGCAACGCAACTGGTAACTACAGGGCGCCTTAATCCGCTTGACCATCACGGCCGGACAAAAGGAAGTGATTGCCGAAGCTATTTGAACCACTTCCCCGCCGGCAATTCGGATGGTAATCTTGGGCATAGCATTTCACCAAATCACCTCATTCTTTGCGGCACACGTGAGGAACACAAATGCAAACAAGCCTGAATGGTCCCCAGGACTATATGTGACTGAAAACTCACACCCCAGAAGTGACTCGAACCCATACTCCCAGGAGCAACGCAACTGGTAACTACAGGGCGCCTTAATCCGCTTGACCATCACGGCCGGACAAAAGGAAGTGATAGCCGAAGCTATTTGAACCACTTCCCCGCCGGCAACTCGGATGGTAATCTTGGGCATAGCATTTCACCAAATCACCTCATTCTTTGGGGCACACGTGAGGAACACAAATGCAAACAAGCCTGAATGGTCCCCAGGACTATATGCGACTGAAAACTCACACCCCAGAAGTGACTCGAACCCATACTCCCAGGAGCAACGCAACTGGTAACTACAGGGCGCCTTAATCCGCTTGACCATCACGGCCGGACAAAAGGAAGTGATAGCCGAAGCTATTTGAACCACTTCCCCGCCGGCAACTCGGATGGTAATCTTGGGCATAGCATTTCACCAAATCACCTCATTCTTTGGGGCACACGTGAGGAACACAAATGCAAACAAGCCTGAATGGTCCCCAGGACTATATGCGACTGAAAACTCACACCCCAGAAGTGACTCGAACCCATACTCCCAGGAGCAACGCAACTGGTAACTACAGGGCGCCTTAATCCGCTTGACCATCACGGCCGGACAAAAGGAAGTGATTGCCGAAGCTATTTGAACCACTTCCCCGCTGGCAATTCGGATGGTAATCTTGGGCATAGCATTTCACCAAATCACCTCATTCTTTGCGGCACACGTGAGGAACACAAATGCAAACAAGCCTGAATGGTCCCCAGGACTATATGCGACTGAAAACTCACACCCCAGAAGTGACTCGAATCCATACTCCCAGGAGCAACGCAACTGGTAACTACAGGGCGCCTTAATCCGCTTGACCATCACGGCCGGACAAAAGGAAGTGATTGCCGAAGCTATTTGAACCACTTCCCCGCCGGCAATTCGGATGGTAATCTTGGGCATAGCATTTCACCAAATCACCTCATTCTTTGCGGCACACGTGAGGAACACAAATGCAAACAAGCCTGAATGGTCCCCAGGACTATATGCGACTGAAAACTCACACCCCAGAAGTGACTCGAACCCATACTCTCAGGAGGAACGCAACTGGTAACTACAGGGCGCCTTAATCCGTCATATATATATATATATATATATATATATATATATATATATATATATATATATATATATATATATATATATATATATATATATATATATATATATATATATATATATATATATATATATATATATATATATATATATATATATATATATATATATATAGTCATATATATATATATATAGTCATATATATATATATATATATATATATATATATATATATATATATATATATATATATATATATATATATATATATGTATATATATATATATATATATATATATATATATATATATATATATATGTATATATATATATATATATATATATATATATATATATATATAGTCATATATATATATATATAGTCATATATATATATATATATATATATATATATATATATATATATATATATGTATATATATATATATATATATATATATATATATATATATATATATATGTATATATATATATATATATATATATATATATATATATATATATATATATATATATATATATATATATATATATATATATTAGCAACCACAATGTCGGCAACTTGCAAGTGCCTCACACCACATGCCCTCCGAATTGCTGTGGCCCTCCGCCTTGCTGCCCCAATCCACACCAGATATAGGTGTATTTGTGGCGAGGTGGTGGCTGACAGGTACGGCCACCATGGCCTACTCTGCCAAAGCACAGGGGGATGGCACTCGAGGCACAATGAAGTTAACGACATCATCAAGAGGAGCCTCACCACAGCTGGATGCCCAGCTGAAAGAGAGCCCCGTTACATAACGCCCCGTAACTCTGATGCTCTTATTGGTCGCCCGGATGGTATCACAGTGAACCCCTGGAAGAATGGCAAGCAGTTGGTATGGGACTACACGTGCGTATCAACCCTGGCTAACACCTACATTAACCTCAGTGTTGCACAACCAAGTGGCGCTGCCACCCACAGGGAAGCAGCCAAATCCCGTAAGTATAAAGAACTGGATCACCACTACAATTCTGTCCCCATTGCTTCTGAGACACTCGGCGCCTGGGGTAAAGGTGCAACCAGTTTTTTGAAGGAACTGGGTTCTAGGCTCATTGAAACAACAAGGGACCCAAGAGCTGCAAGCTTTCTTTTCCAGCGCCTCAGTGTGGCGATACAGAGGGGAAATGCGCACTGCATCCAGGGTTCCTGCCCGCCATCTGAAGAGCTGGAGGAACTCGACAACCTATGATAACCATCTTTGTAACCCATATGTAACTCCTTTTTTGTAACAAAGTTCAAATAAAGTAAATATATATGTGTACATACAAAAGAATGGGGGTGGTAGGAGAAGATAATATTAGTGTTCAGTGAGAAACCACAAGGTCTCCTCTGAATACTTTTTATTTTCTTCTCCGAGGCTATGGGTCCCCACATTGGCACCAGAGGTGGTACCCTCACAAACTTTTATATATAAATATATATATATATATATATATATATATATATATATATATATATATATATATATATATATATATATATATATATATATATATATATATATATATATATATATACACAGATATATGTAGGCTTAAGGTGATGTGGTAGTCAGTTGAACCCAAAGATTAGTCACCGTTTGTCGAATACAAGAACTAATTACGTAACTAAGCTTAGAGCTTCACCCTTATGTAGAGGAACATCCAAATGTTTAACCAGTTTTTTGTCTCCAACAGTGCCTTACCAGTCAATAAATGCGTGACTCGTTGAAATAAAAATATATGACTTTTACAACATTTTCATATCGCAGAAGATGGCATCATCCTGAAACTCTGAAGTGTGGAACTCACATCGGTAAGTCTGGCTTATGAGGTTAACCAATAAGCCCACATTGCGTACCCAATAGACAAACACTCGCACAGGCTTCTAATCAGATCTCCCAACACCTTAATCCTGATAAAAGTCAGCGCACTCTGACCTATGCACCAGAGTTTTCACACTCACCACCAGGGAGAGAGAACTTACAATACCTTACAATACATTTTTAGAGCGAAATTTACGATCATCTTAAACATTGTGTATTGTTAATACACATATTATTATTCATAGTTGTATTACCACGTATAATTTGTAAACTAGTATTTATATATATATGTAATTTAATATTTTATTTAGATTATTCAAATGAACTTTTTAATAGTTTGTCTCATGAAGGATTGCAGGTTACAAAGACATGTTCTCTAAACAGTAAATCTTTATCCATGTGGATCCTGATGTTACATGATATTCACTAACAATCAGGTTAATTTAATAACGTGCCAGCTTATTTTGGTCGATAGAAAAATCAATAGAAAGACAGAGAACCCAATATACAGAAAAACCAACAGACAGACAGACAGCCAGACAGACAAACCAACAGCCAGACAAACCAACAGACAGACAAACCAATAGACAGACAGACAAACCAACAGACAGACAGACAAACCAACAGACAGACAGACAAACCAACAGACAGACGAACAGACAAACCAACAGCCAGACAAACCAACAGCCAGACAAACCAACAGACAGACAAACCAACAGACAGACAAACCAATAGACAGACAGACAAACCAACAGCCAGACAAACCAACAGACAGACAAACCAACAGACAGACAAACCAACAGACAGACAAACCAACAGACAGACAAACCAATAGACAGACAGACAAACCAACAGACAGACAAACCAACAGACAGACAAACCAATAGACAGAGAGACAAACCAACAGACAGACGGATAGACAAACCAACAGACAGACAAACCTACAGACAGACAGACAAACCAACAGACAGACGGATAGACAAACCAACAGACAGACAAACCTACAGACAGACAGACAAACCAACAGACAGACGGATAGACAAACCAACAGACAGACAAACCTACAGACAGACAGACAAACCAACAGACAGACGGACAGACAAGCCAACAGACAGACAAACCAACAGACAGACAAACCAACAGACAGACAAACCAACAGACAGACAGACAAACCAACAGACAGACGGACAGACAAACCAACAGACAGACAGACAAACCAACAGACAGACGGACAGACAAACCAACAGACAGACAGACAAACCAACAGACAGACAAACCAACCGACAGACAAACCAACAGACAGACAAACCAACAGACAGACAGACAAACCAACAGCCAGACAAACCAACAGACAGACAGACAAACCAACAGACAGACAGACAAACCAACAGACAGACGGACAGACAAGCCAACAGACAGACAAACCAACAGCCAGACAAACCAACAGACAGACAAACCAACAGACAGACAAACCAACAGACAGACAGACAAACCAACAAAACAGACAGACAAACCAACAACCAGACGGACAGACAAGCCAACAGACAGACAAACGAACGGCCAAACAAACCAACAGACAGACAAACCAACAGACAGACAAACCAACAGACAGACAGACAAACCAACAGCCAGACAAACCAACAGACAGACAGACAAACCAACAGACAGACAGACAAACCAACAGACAGACGGACAGACAAGCCAACAGACAGACAAACCAACAGACAGACAAACCAACAGACAGACAAACCAACAGCCAGACAAACCAACAGACAGACAAACCAACAGACAGACAAACCAACAGACAGACAAACCAACAGACAGACAGACAAACCAACAGACAGACGGACAGACAAACCAACAGACAGACGGACAGACAAACCAACAGCCAGACAAACCAACAGCCAGACAAACCAAAACCAACAGACAGACAGACAAACCAACAGACAGACGGACAGACAAGCCAACTGACAGACAAACCAACAGACAGACAAACCAACAGACAGACAAACCAACAGCCAGACAGACAAACTAACAGATAGACAAACCAACAGATAGACAAACCAACAGACAGAAAGACAGACAAACCAACAGACAGAAAGACAGACAAACCAACAGACAGAAAGACAGACAAACCAACAGAAAGACAGACAAACCAACAGCCAGACAATCCAACCGACAGACAATCCAACAGAAAGACAAACAAACCAACAGAAAGACAGACAAACCAACAGACAGAAAGAAGAACCAACACACAGACAGACAGACAATCCAACAGACAAGCAGACAAACCAGCAGAAAAACTGACAAACTAACAGACAGGCAAACCAACTAACAGATAAATCAAAGGCAGAGAGACAGACAAACCAACAGGCAGACAAACAAACCAACTGACAGACTAGCCAATAAGCAGACAGACAGACTGTTTCTCCAATAGATACAGAAAAACATTAAAGTTTAACACCGCAATATAATTAGTGAACCAGATCATATACATGCACGAATATAAGTGGTCCACAGGTAACACAATTATAATAAAATTTGATATTTTAATAAAGGGGGGGGGGGCGAATGTATTAATGCAAATCCGTTTTAAAAGTCTAAAAAGATTTCACTCCGGTTATAAAATTTCTTCTTATTAAGAAGTAAGCTACTGTCATGCTTCTTACAAATTATAGAATGAAAACGGATATATATATATACAATATAAAATAAAACGAATTACCTACGTTTCAAAACATCCTTTCCAATTACAGTTGATATAAATAATTAAAAATTAGAATTTACATGTGAATAAGAATTACTGACAAGATGATTCTCACTCCCGTAAATATTAAACTTTTCTGGAAAATCACCTACATATGCCAAACCTTCGTTCTTAACAAACTACACACTAACACAATACTTCTCCTTGCAATCAAAATAGTAATAGACACATTGATGATAACCTGGCCTCTTCGTCCATAATAATTGAAGACATGATCACTTGCAGGTGATACAAGGGAACTTTTGTTCTAAATAATTTGTTAAAATCGTTTCCTCGTAGCTTAGGGCTGCTTAGGAAACACCTCCGCTCCTTGCCCTTCTTCCCTGAAAGCTCTGGCATAACCAAACCATCGACAATTGAGACCAGCGAGAGTCCCGTTGTATTAAGATTTTCTCCCTAAAGAGAATCACCTGCATCAGAACCTCAGGATCTTCTCAATCTTTTCTTAATCGAGGAAGGAATTGATGGAAGCCGAGATGTTGTTGGAGAATGTTACGGAAACTAGCCGATAGCTTTCTCTGGAACGTCATTATTCAGAGACCTGGAGCAATATCTACCTGGAGGAATATTTACCTGCAGTAATATCTACCTGGAGGAATATTTAACTGGAGGAATATCTATCTGAAGCAATATCTGCATCCAGGTATATCTAACTGGAGGAATATCTATCTGGAACAATATCTATCTGGTGCAATATCTACCAGGAGCAATATCTACCTGGAGCAATATCTACCGGGAGCAAAATTTACCCGGAGCAGTATCTTCCTGGAACAATATCTACCTGCAGCAATATCTACCTGCAGCAATATCTACCTGCAGCAATATCTACCTGCAGCAATATCTACCTGCAGCAATATCTACCTGCAGCAATATCTTCCTGGAGCAATATCTATCTGGATCAATATCTACCTGGAGAATTTGACTGTAAGGTACATTTCCGGCTAAGAAAACATAGACGATATCAATAAGAAGATTACGTGATATCGCAACTAGATAAGGTATACAAATTAGTGGCAAAAATCTACTTATCACTGATGAAGTGGAAATCTTTGGATTTAAAAATTGTCATCGTCTTGAAGTGAGAGTAACTATAGTTTCTATCTTTTCAGTAACTTATGCAACAACTGTTATATAAGCTTACCGCAGAGTCTGTGTCTCGAGGGCGCTCAGGTCCTGGTCCTCACAATGGCTCCAACACAGGTCGCTCACAAAATCGCTATACGACTGCCTCACAAGGCTTCTACTAGTCCTGACTGAGCACTTTAAGTCGTCCTCAGGCTTCACACATAAACGCCTGCTTGATTACCTCCTCTTGTAGGAGCACACAACTAGGGGTTCCTCCTTTGCCAGGAGTTCAGCACAACGCGACACTCTCTCACGACCTCTGTTGCTCAAGTAAGGGTCAAGACGTCCTCGCGAGCCTCACATCATGTTAACATAATATCGACATCTCACTTCATGTCACTTATTCATATGCTTATACTCGGCTCATATTTTAAAATTAATCACCGACATTTATTGCATAGATATATATTTATCTTTTCTCTGACCTCTCAATTGGCTCTGGTGGGTGGAAAAATTCTCTGACATTTAGACTTGTTCTTTAGGCTACCTGGGGGTCATAACACTTATAGTAACTATTTAGTTAAAGTAACAAATTTGTAGTGATGGACCACCAGTAAACCGCTTTTTGTACTATTAATTTATAGAGTACTGAAAAATTAAAGCAAGAAACCCAATTTAAATATTCCTCGGCTTAGTATTGCACATACAAAAACGAAATTAGTCCTAAAATAACGAGTATTAGGTCTTGGATTACTACCAGAGGTTAGGTTTAGCTAGGTAAGGTATTTTCTATCATTTAAGTTGAAGTTAAAAATATTTCCTATTTGTCTAAATTCCACTAACCAAAAGAAATTGTTCTGGTGGTCTATCGCTACATATTAGTACTTTCGACCAAATAGTTACTATAAGTGCAGACGATGAGTCACAGTAACTTGGCTGAAGATATGATGACCAAACCATACATCAAAAGATTAAGAAAAAAAATATCTTTTTGGTCTTTCCTGGACCATTGTCAAGTCACACGACGTGGTAATGGTCCAGGACGGACCGAAACATCATATTTCTCCATCTTCTGATGTGAGGTTTGGTCATCAGTTATTATACTGATATAAGTACTTTCATTTTAGGAGGATGGGCTTATATATGACTTCTCAATATAGCTTGCAGGTCCAGAGTGAACTTCGTTTCTTCTCGTCAGCAGGGATTACAAAACCCTACAGAAAGCCCAATTTCGCTATCATCACGAGTATTCACCGCTCTCGTGGTTGGTGTCCTCCCCATCACTTATTCGAACCCTAAACAAGACTGAACAGTGCAAGGAAACTCACTTGTTGTTTTAATTTGTTTTGTTGGCACCGTCAGTACATACCTTAAACACCGGAGAAATGTTGGTAGCCTTGTTTTTTTGTAAAAGGCTGATGTGCTCAACGGTTCTAAAGTTGGTGGAAATTTGTGTACACCCTGAAATTGTCAAACACTGCAAAGGCGCCCAGAAATTAACAGTCTGGAGCTAACTGCAATATTTTCAAGAACGTCCTTTCATCAGTGATGTTTCACTCCTAGGTTGGTTTGCATTTGGAGACACTAGGCGTTTTAGTGGCTCTTCAAGAACGTAATGTGTAATCAACCAGCGAGCGAACCTTCACGACTCATAGTTCCTTCTTGTGTATACTAATCACTAAGCAAATAAAATGTTCGCTCAGCATGTCGATACGCATGAAATTCAGCCAACCGACAATATGAAGGTTCTTGCACACACTTTAGTGCAATTCTGTATAATTACTGACGACTGTAACATATCAGTGGAAAAAAGTATATTTATAATGAAAAATAATTTTAAGCTTATCCAATAAATGGGTTTCTAGGGGGCAAATTTTAGCTAAGCTGATGTAGTGTATCCCCTCCTAGCTTCCAGCTTCACTACGAACACCAGTACAATTCCTAATCAACTCTAGTCTTAGTTAAATAAATATACAATGGATAAAATTAAAGTCGTTGAAGACTTCCCGTCTCTATTCTGGTTATGAATGCCAAGTTCCTTGAGAAGCGAAGTATTGCAGCGTTATCACCACGTCAGGAGCCTACACATTCCTTCCCACCTTCCTCTTGATGACAAAACAAATGAAGTTCCTCAAGAGGGAGCTGCCACAGACGTTTCCCATTTGCGGAGGCTTCGCATTGTGTTAGGCTGAAGATAAATGACCAAATGTTGGAAATAAAAACAGAACTCACTGTGGCAATGGAAGTCTAATTGTAAATGAAATTTCACTCGTAATGTTGATTGAGATAACTTATACGATATGTGTGATGTATGGCCGCCTAAAATGTGGAGTATACAGAAGTATACATCATTTAATATTTATAACGCGTTTACATAGCATGACGTATATTTCAAAATATTATTTAAGCTTAAAATATTAAAAGATAATGTTTATGATGTTTTTTTGCATTTGCATATTCCACTTGATGGGGGTGCCCGGTGGTGCCCGGGTATTGCCCCTCTCTTCCCCTCTTCGATCCCTGCCAATACCCCCCTCTCACTATCCCCTCTCTCACTTTTCCACAGGTCCTCCCCTATCTCCCCCTATCTTCCCCTATCTCCCCCCTTCTTCTCCCCCCTCCTCACTACCGCCACACTTTCCCTTTTAAACTCCTCTCACACTAATTCCAACCGTCATTTTCTGTCTTTCCTCCCTCTG
This sequence comes from Procambarus clarkii, assembly GCF_040958095.1. Lineage (NCBI taxonomy): Eukaryota > Metazoa > Arthropoda > Malacostraca > Decapoda > Cambaridae > Procambarus > Procambarus clarkii. The sequence continues at coordinate 17,404,793 of NC_091153.1, forward strand.
CCGCCTTCTCTCTCTCTCTCTCTCTCTCTCTCTCTCTCTCTCTCTCTCTCTCTCTCTCTCTCTCTCTCTCTCTCTCTCTCTCTCTCTCTCTCTCTCTCTCTCTCTCTCTCTTTCTGTCTGTCTGTCTGTCTGTCTGTCCGTCTCTCCGTCTCTCTCTCTCTCTCTCTCTCTCTCTCTCTCTCTCTCTCTCTCTCTCTCTCTCTCTCTCTCTCTCTCTCTCTCTCTCTCTCTCTCTCTCTCTCTCTCTCTCTCTCTCTCTCTCTCTCTCTCTCTCTCTCTCTCCCTCTCTCTCTTTCTCTCTCTCTCTCTCTCTCTCTCTCTCTCTCTCTCTCTCTCTCTCTCTCTCTCTCTCTCTCTCTCTCTCTCTCTCTCTCTCTCTCTCTCTCTCTCTCTCTCTCTCTCTCTCCCTCTCTCTCTTTCTCTCTCTGTCACGACCAACCAGGAGCCTTCAGCTTTAACCCTTGACCTACTGAGTGCACCACAATCGAGGAGATCACAAATGAGTATCCAATAGAGACTTAGACCTCCCCTTCGGGTAGCACTTGAGCACCGAGGAATTAGGTAATCCTCGCCCCAGTCACATAAATTAATATATTTATATATGCAGTTTTCACCCCCTCCCCCCAGCTAAGTCCATTTGAAGAAGACAGTAGCGACAGTGGCAGCTAGTAGTGTTAGAAGACAGTAGTGACAGTGGCAGCTAGTAGTGTTAGAAGAAGACAGTAGTGACAGTGGCAGCTAGTAGTGTTAGAAGAAGACAGTAGTGACAGTGGCAGCTAGTAGTGTTAGAAGAAGACAGTAGTGACAGTGGCAGCTAGTAGTGTTAGAAGAAGACAGTAGTGACAGTGGCAGCTAGTAGTGTTAGAAGACAGTAGTGACAGTGGCAGCTATTAGTGTTAGAAGAAGACAGTAGTGACAGTGGCAGCTAGTAGTGTTAGAAGAAGACAGTTGTGACAGTGGCAGCTAGTAGTGTTAGAAGAAGACAGTAGTGACAGTGGCAGCTAGTAGTGTTAGAAGAAGTCAGTAGTGACAGTGGCAGCTAGTAGTGTTAGAAGAAGACAGTAGTGACAGTGGCAGCTAGTAGTGTTAGAAGAAGACAGTATCGACAGTGGCTGTGGGACCGACCTGTGAGATTTATATTTATTTAATTTATATGAATTTATATTTACGTTAATTTATATACTTCGATAGCAATTTGTATAATGATAAGTGGACTGTATTTCTGCAATAATCTCAAATCTCACAAATCGATCCTCTACACATTAGGGGGGGGGGGGGGGGTTTATTAGTTTATATATATGCAGCCAATCAAACTACAAAATTAACTACATACATTGATGAGGTTCCTTATCTTATAGTACAGCAGGTTAGTCCACCAGGTATAACTAGGGTGTAGACACCAAATTATCCTCTTTGAGGTAGCTTCCTCACCCAGTAACTGGTGCACAAAGTCTTCCATCCTCGTCTTGACCTTTAGTTTGAGGCGATTTCGCGATCTAACCGGGTCACCCTATATCCTGACATTAATGGCCATAAATGAATGATAAACGGGTTTCGGATAGACTTAACTTGAATTTGTAGACAGCGTGTTGACAATGGTACACCTTTGGCTTCCATAACACTACGTCCAAGTAAATTTAACAGGAGCCGAATTTGCTCCCGTGTGAGCCTCTGGTCTCAATATACAATGGCTGTTTAGCACTCCATACTATTGACGTTACTGGCCGACATTGTCCAGAATGATAGGAGCCGAATTTGCTCCACACGTCTCGGAGGTGACACAACAATGGCCTCCCTCCTTCCCCACTCTCGCCTGGCCTACTTTGTCCAGATTTCAGAAAGTGATAGAAGGGTCACATTTACTCTACTTTAATATTGATAATTAAGTTAATTTATATAAGATGTTTTTATGATGGTAAAGTCCAAAGACTAATGTATTTAAGAACAATTCCCAGCAGAATAGCTGGTGAATTATAATAGTATGTGGTGATGATATCCCGTTTTCTTTAGACGGTAATTCCACTACAAGTTACGTTTTCTATGGGTAACTTGTTGGTAATACAGCAGCAAATGTTATCTGTCTGTATGATATATTAAATGGTGTCGGATTTTCCGACATAATTCCCCAGGGGGCTGCTCACGGGTCGAAGTCCTCTTTAGAACAGACGAACACCGATACTCCTCCTTCGAATTATTAGATTAATTTGCTGTTAGTAGTTAGTAATCACATATTTGTGCGTCTGTTCGTACAGGACGGATGTCCCGTACTAGAGTTGTAGGGGTTAGAAGTCTAATGCGATTTCATTTCCCTGTCAACTCTTGAAAGGCTAATATTCAAGCCTAATTACATATTATTTAACCCAGAAGACTGAATGTGATCAAGTACTACAGTCAAGTATGATTCAGGGACTGCAGTGAGATCAGTGACATTAGATATAACTTGAAGTTTGTTCAGGTAACTGGTCACTGATATATAAACACTGAGGCCCATGGAATACATCTTGATTAAATAATAAATGTATCAAATCAGTCATCAAATTTATTGGGGTTTAATTTAGTTAATTGATTCAGAAGATTGAATAGCTCATCATTAAAGTAAAGTATGGTTCTGAGACTGCAGTGGGTTCAGTGACATTGGTCGCAGTGACTTGTAGCTGTTTAAGCTACTGTTCACTGATTTTCCACTGAGGCCTCATGAACTCATCTCCAGCTTTAAATGATGATACTAACATCAACCTCTGTTACTATAGTCAGCTGTAATCTCCTAGTATAATGCTACTGGAGAAATATAATCAGCTGACAAATTTAGATTTCTACTGGTATTGTTTATCTGCAGGCATAGGTCTCCTCAGGCTTGATACTGGGCCTGAGAGTAATTTACCTCCTGCAGAGTTTAACATGGTTATACCCTGATATTTAGTAGGGCTACCGATGAATCGATGGTAGTAGTCTGTCCCCACAAGGACAGCCATTTGGCATTTGATTTGCTCAAATTTACCTGCAGCTGCTTGTTAATAGCTTTCCAGGTCAGCATAATCAACTTGAGATTGTTGTGACAAATCTTCACATTTCTTGATCTGTCTTGTTAAGTGGCCTTTAAGACCTGCAAGGGTTCTTTTCATTCTCCCTGCATTATCCATACTGGCTAGTTGGTAAAGCCTTGTGGGACTTGTACTTGGGCTGCTCATAATACTGAACAAGCTCTAATGGTAGCCTAGGGTAAATTCCGCACTCACTAGGCAATAATCCTACCTCTACTAGAGGTTAGCACTTAAAATTAATACACATTATATATATATACAATCATCCACACTAATGATTTGAGTGATAAACCAGTGTCACTGGAAGTACCTTTAGGTTAGCTCTTCTATATCACCCCAGGATGGTAGAGACACTAATTAATCACTCAAAGGTGTAATGATCATAAGTAAATTATTATATATACACAACTCAACTCGAGTTGATAAAAATTACACCCAAAATAGGGTCTGCACCATTCATTAATGGTGTTAGGTTATTCAATATAGTACAACTGACTATGGTAATAATGGGACTAGGATGAGCAATAATAGTTCAACTAGTCATATCCTACCCTGTTGTGGGTTGGCAATTAGTAAATATTATATTGAGAACACTAGTGCAGTATATTAAATGATTCTCTATTTTGGAGAAATAATATACACAATTATTGATAATAGCCTCTTAATTGCCTCTATGAAACTTCTAATACTATCTAGAAGTATTAAATATTATTAGTGACCTCGCGAAATAAACTCCACAAAATTCGTAGATAATCTCTCGCGAAATGTAACACCACGAAATCCGTGAACAATATCGCGAAGACACAGTCACTAATTAGGCTGGCTTCTAATATTAGCGCTGTCATTTCACAGAATAACACTCCACCAAATCTGTGGGTGTGCATGAAACCGCTGACGAAGCTGATCTGGGCTGAGGGAGGCTCCTGAGCTCCCACGAGGCTTCGCCGCTGTCTTTGACTGGCTGGCCTTGTTTAAATAACACTGCACTAGTATATTTAATGAATCCACTGGTTAACTGGTTCATCCGGTACTAAGATGACCAAATGTGGGTTCAAAGGATCAAATAATCCGTCATCCGGTTCGAAGATGACCAATTAATCCGGTTCTGAAGGTCCAAATAATTCGGGAACCGACCTGTGAGATTTATATTTATTTAATTTATATGAATTTATATTTACGTTAATTTATATACTTCGATAGCAATTTGTATAATGATAAGTGGACTGTATTTCTGCAATAATCTCAAATCTCACAAATCGATCCTCTACACATTAGGGGGGGGGGTTTATTAGTTTATATATATGCAGCCAATCAAACTACAAAATTAACTACATACATTGATGAGGTTCCTTATCTTATAGTACAGCAGGTTAGTCCACCAGGTATAACTAGGGTGTAGACACCAAATTATCCTCTTTGAGGTAGCTTCCTCACCCAGTAACTGGTGCACAAAGTCTTCCATCCTCGTCTTGACCTTTAGTTTGAGGCGATTTCGCGATCTAACCAGGTCACCCTATATCCTGACATTAATGGCCATAAATGAATGATAAACGGGTTTCGGATAGACTTAACTTGAATTTGTAGACAGCGTGTTGACAATGGTACACCTTTGGCTTCCATAACACTACGTCCAAGTAAATTTAACAGGAGCCGAATTTGCTCCCGTGTGAGCCTCTGGTCTCAATATACAATGGCTGTTTAGCACTCCATACTATTGACGTTACTGGCCGACATTGTCCAGAATGATAGGAGCCGAATTTGCTCCACACGTCTCGGAGGTGACACAACAATGGCCTCCCTCCTTCCCCACTCTCGCCTGGCCTACTTTGTCCAGATTTCAGAAAGTGATAGAAGGGTCACATTTACTCTACTTTAATATTGATAATTAAGTTAATTTATATAAGATGTTTTTATGATGGTAAAGTCCAAAGACTAATGTATTTAAGAACAATTCCCAGCAGAATAGCTGGTGAATTATAATAGTATGTGGTGATGATATCCCGTTTTCTTTAGACGGTAATTCCACTACAAGTTACGTTTTCTATGGGTAACTTGTTGGTAATACAGCAGCAAATATTATCTGTCTGTATGATATATTAAATGGTGTCGGATTTTCCGACAGTGGCAGCTAGTAATGTTAGAAGAAGACAGTAGTACAGTGGCAGCTAGTAGCGGTAGAAAAGACAGTAACGACAGTGGCAGCTAATAGTGTTAGAAGGAGACAGAAGTGACAGTGGCTCCTACTAGTGATATTGGAAGACAGTAGAGACAGTGGACGCTAGAAATGAAAGTTGACACTGGTAGGGAGAGTGGACGCTGAAGGTGACATTGGACACTAGTAACGACAGTGGACAGTAGGAGGTTACTAGTAGAGTCAGTGAATGCTTGATGAGACGGAAGACGTTAGAGGAGGCACTGGACGCTAGTAGCGACAGAGGTTAGGCTAGAGGTTAGAGAGGAAGCTAAAAGCTAAAGTAGACGCTACTAGCGACAAAGAACACTTGCGGTGACAGTGTACGCTAGTAGAAACAGTGGACATCAGAAGCGACAGTTGCGATAGTGGATATTAGTAACGACAGTGGACGCTCTGAACTATTTTGAACGCTATTTGCATCAGTAGACGCTAGTAACGGAGATGAAAATGATCACTTGCAACGACAGTGGACGTTAGGAGCGATAATGAACGCTAGTAGTAACAGTGGACGGTAGTAGCGACAGTGGACGGTAGTAGCGACAGTGGACGGTAGTAGCTACTGTGGACGGTAGTTAGGACATAATAGTAGTCACTATTAACGATAGTGACTACTATTATGATCGGTCTCGTGGGAAGCTAGTAGCGAAAGCGAACGCTAGCTGTGACCGTGAACTCTTCTATTGAAAATGGGCGCATGTAGTGATATTGCAAGCTGGTAGCGACCGTTCACACTAGTAAAGACGGTGGACTTTTGTATCGACAGTGGACACTAGTAAAGAAGGTGGACTTTTTTATCGACAGTGGACACTAGTAAAGATGGTGAACTTTTGTATCGACAGTGGACACTAGTAAAGATGGTGAACTTTTGTATCGACAGTGGACACTAGTAAAGACGGTGGCCTTTTTTATCGACAGTGGACACTAGTAAAGATGGTGAACTTTTGTATCGACAGTGGACCCTAGTAAGGACAGTGGACTTTTTTTATCGACAGTGGACACTAGTAAAGATGGTGAACTTTTGTATCGATAGTGGACACTAGTAAAGACGGTGGACCTTTTTTATCGACAGTGGACACTAGTAAAGATGGTGAACTTTTGTATCGACAGTGGACACTAGTAAAGACGGTGGACTTTTTTTATCGACAGTGGACACTAATAAAGATGGTGAACTTTTGTATCGACAGTGGACACTAGTAAGGACAGTGGACTTTTTTATCGACAGTGGACACTAATAAAGTTGGTGAACTTTTGTATCGACAGTGGACACTAGTAAGGACGGTGGACTTTTTTATCGACAGTGGACACTAGTAAAGATGGTGAACTTTTGTATCGACAGTGGACACTAGTAAGGACAGTGGACTTTTTTTTATCGACAGTGGACACTAATAAAGATGGTGAACTTTTTTATCGACAGTGGACACTAGTAAGGACAGTGGACTTTTTTTATCGACAGTGGACACTAGTAAAGATGGTGAACTTTTGTATCGACAGTGGACACTAGTAAAGACGGTGGAGTTTTTTTATCGACAGTGGACACTAATAAAGATGGTGAACTTTTGTATCGACAGTGGACACTAGTAAGGACAGTGGACTTTTTTTAATCGACAGTGGACACTAATAAAGATGGTGAACTTTTTTATCGACAGTGGACACTAGTAAGGACAGTGGACTTTTTTATCGACAGTGGACACTAGTAAGGACAGTGGACTTTTTTTTATCGACAGTGGACACTAATAAAGATGGTGAACTTTTTTATCGACAGTGGACACTAGTAAGGACAGTGGACTTTTTTTATCGACAGTGGACACTAGTAAGGACAGTGGACTTTTTTTATCGACAGTGGACACTAATAAAGATGGTGAACTTTTTTATCGACAGTGGACACTAATAAAGATGGTGAACTTTTTTATCGACAGTGGACACTAATAAAGTTGGTGAACTTTTTTATCGACAGAGGACACTAGTAAGGACGGTGGAAATCAGTAGCTATTTTGGATGCTATTTTGGATGGACATTATTAAAGAGAGTGGAAGGTAATAAGGACAGTGGACGTTTGTTGCTACAGTGGACGCTAGGTCCATTATCTGCTAGCTCCACGCTCTCACTCTTGCTATTTCTAGTTCATGATAACAATTTCCCTGTACCGTCGATTGCTGGAGCTCTCCATGACGCGACGCGAGAAATATAACTCAACAATTATATTGCACAGACAGACAGACAGACAGACAGACAGACAGACAGACAGACAGACAGACAGACAGACAGACAGACAGACAGACAGACAGACAGACAGACAGACAGACAGACAGACAGACAGACAGACAGACAGACAGACAGAGAGACAGAGAGACAGACAGACAGACAGACAGACAGACAGACAGACAGACAGACAGACAGACAGACAGACAGACAGACAGACAGACAGACAGACAGACAGACAGACAGACAGACAGACAGACAGACAGACAGACAGACAGACAGACAGACAGAGAGACAGAGAGACAGACAGACAGACAGACAGACAGACAGACAGACAGACAGACAGACAGACAGACAGACAGACAGACAGACAGACAGACAGACAGACAGACAGACAGACAGACAGACAGACAGACAGACAGACAGACAGACAGACAGAGTCGGAGACCCCAGCTACAGCCCGAAACCTATTTAATCTATCTACAGTATCTAAGAGAATGAGTGTGAGTCTGTCTCTCCACGGTTGGAAGACAAACACAACATTGTACGGTGGTATGAGATTCTATGGAAAGTCTCATCGGATGGTCGGGGTTGGACCATATGACACCTGAGTGAAGCAGACTCCAAACCCTCTTCACGAAGTTGAAAAATTTGAACAGTGCAATCAAACGTCCGTAGAATTTTCTGGGGAGGAGTCACAATAATGTGGCTGAAGATTTGATGACCAAATCACACATTAGAAGATGAAGAGCCGACGACGTTTCGGTCCGTCCTTGACCATTATAAGATCATATGTGTCCCAATCGACTCTTCATCTTCTGGTGTGTGGTTTAGTCATCCATAGAGCTTAGTTAATATATAAATATAATTGTATTCAGAAATTGACATGCAAAGCGAATGTTCAGATAACTAACAGATTTGCATTCTGGACAAAACATTTTGATAATGATGATGTAGTGTGTAGTGAAAAGGGTTACACTGATAGAGTGTGTGAGTAGATTAGTATTCATGTAAGTGATAATTCAGATTGTGTGAAGTTATTTACAGTGATTAAGGCAGTTATGTGAAATGTGTTACAGTGTTAAAGCGAGATGAGGATGTTGTGTGAAGAAAAGGGGAGGACGAGGAAGGTTTATTCTGGATGTGATGGGGAGGGTGGGTGTCGGGGTAAAAAGGGAGAATGGGTTTGGGGGGGAAATAAGATCGATCATCACAATTCGAGAAACTGAATAACACAAGTGCAAACAATGGCGATTAAAGGTGACGCGAGGAACAAGAAAATATATTGTAAGTTGATCTGTGAAAAGTAAAGCTGGATGGGTCATATGAGAGTATTAACAACCATAAGATGACTACACACAACCACTAACTGCTTTGACGTCAATGTTGTAACAATCACTGTGGAAGAATCCGAATTTCATATATTTGACTTTGCTGTAAGACTCAAATCACAGTGCCAGATTATTTTCTTCTTACTGTCACTTTTTCCACATAAATTCCTAATTGTCTTCCCTGCAACACGACAGAAGAAAAACGAGAAAAGTTGCTCTTGAGAGATGTTAACACGTCACTAAGACGATGTTCTCTACATCCATGACAACTGACCGTGCCCATTACAGTACTCCTGGCTGCACTCCTCCAAGCCTCCATTGATCACAACATTTTTCGCTCATAATTATGAGAAAGTCAGCGCAATGGTTGTCCACAAGGATACCTATAGACCCATATTCCTCCTTAATTATTGGTTAGAATTTTGTACAAACTCTTGTCAAAATTGAAGCCTACCTTGGTAACAATTAAATATATTATAATTGACGAGTAATTTGGATTTAAGGATAAGAACATAAGAATATCATACGAATAATCCAATGTGCTGAAGGCCTATTGGCCCATTCGAGGCACTACCTCATTATATCCACCCAAACTAGTTTACATATATGTCTGACCTTCGCTTAAAACATTCCAACGATTTCACATCTGTTATGTTACCCGAATTGCAACCGGGAGTAAAAGAATTGCAACCGGGAGTAAAAGAATTGCAACCGGGAGTAAAAGAATTGCAACCGGGAGTTCAACTGTTCTATAATTCAACAATCCTGTTTCGAAATTAATTTTTAACCAGGTGTTTCCTAAATATAAATTTATCCAATTTATATCCATTGTCTCAAGTCCTATTTTATTTTGATATGTTTCAAACCTTATTTATAACTCTTTCATTTTCATTATCAGTTACCTGATCTGCCTTAGCATCACTTTCTGTCAGGAACACGTCCCACCACCAGTGTGTAAGGACCACTTATGTAGAAAATTTTCTTCCAGAACGTTCACATATTTCCAGTCACATGAGCCTTTGCTGGTGATTACATGCTTTGCTTAATAGGAGAAATGACAACTAAAGTTAATCATTGTAAAGTTGCCTTAAAACATTATAAATATACACACAGAATTCTCAGTAGTGTGATATATCAAATGAACAAATCCACAAGGGCCGTGATGAGGGTTCGAACTTACGCCCGGGATGATCCCAGACGCGCCTTAGTCGACTGCGCCACGACATGGTAAAAGAATTGCAATCTGAAGTTCACATGACCTCACTCGGACCCTGCAGCCTCTCCGAGGCACAAACCAGGGTTTTACACAATTTTCATATGCAACCGGGCTCTATCAACAAGCTGTTCTACTTCTTCGCCCATACTTCAATGCACACAGACTTACTTCAAGACTAAGGCAGCGTCTGGGATCATCCCAGGTGTAAGTTCGAACCCTCATCACAGCCCTTGTGAATTTGTTCATTGTAAATATAGTTTGGGTGTGACGTTTGCAACTTATTGTTGCAAAATTTAAAAAAAAAACTTATGTGATTATGTCTTTCAAAACGGTACTAAATCTAACAGCCATACACAAAGTTACCTTTTGAATAACATGACTTACAACCCATCGATCACCATAATATGCGAAGACATTTATGATAATCTCTCCTTTGCAAGACAAGTGAAAAATGCTGCAGCTAAATGAGGTAGAAAATATGCTTGCCAGCGAAGGGTCGTGCATCACCCAAACTTCAAAATGTAAGGCGTATTTAATGCTCTATAAACCCACAAGTTAGTTTTTACTGTCTACTAGTATTGGATTCATGAGCGCTGTCGTACATAATGCTAGAGGCAATGTGTATCCAGTGAACGCAAGTCATAATCGAACTGTCCTCAATGTCATGTACCAGGATCTCCGCAACAGAAGAGATGCAATCATGCATGACTGAGTTCCTAAAATGAATTGAAATTGAAATAAGTTTATTGAGGCATAAATGCACACAGAGGGATGAGGTAGGTCAAGCTATTCTCACCCCGTTAAAAAGGAGATACATTCATTGTTCTTATAATAACGCTTAACACTAGTTTTGTGTTGTTGAGGTCTGTCATTAAGAGCACGACACAAACAGAACAATTGCGACGTTTATGTCTCCCGAAATACGCTCAATTGTGGAACTCATTTAGGCATTTGGCTCTTGGGCAAAACATACTATCACGAAAAATACTCTCTTCTGCTATGCCAGGGACTCCAACCATCTTGTTACCTTTTTGTTTTGTTTTTTCCAAGTATTATTCCCTGCCTCTGCTCTCTACAGACGGTGGTTGAATCGGCTCTCATACTGACTTTGTTACTCTTCACTCCAGTGATTTTCAGTAGATAATCATGTTTTCTATTCATCTTAGAAAGCTGAATCTCAATTAGCTATTTACCTCCGCTGTGCTCTCGTATCTCCTCTTTGTGTCTCTAATTTTGTTCCCCATCACATTTCAACTATTTATCTTTTCAAGTTTCTCTTGTAATCTATTCTATTTTGATTAGTTTTCCTTTCTTCTCGTAGGTAGCTACTATTAGGTCGGTTTCTATGCTATACGTTTCCACTTAAATTTCACCTCTTGCGTGTCACAGGTTACAGCCCCGCTCCTGTGTCTGGTAAGTCCACTACGGGCTCACTACACCCCGTGCTACTTGCCCCGCTCCTGAGTCTGGTAAGTCCACTACGGGCTCACTACACCCCGTGCTACTTGCCCCGCTCCTGTGTCTGGTAAGTCCACTACGGGCTCACTACACCCCGTGCTACTTGCCCCGCTCCTGTGTCTGGTAAGTCCACTACGGGCTCACTACACCCCGTGCTACTTGCCCCGCTCCTGTGTCTGGTAAGTCCACTACGGGCTCACTACACCCCGTGCTACTTGCCCCGCTCCTGTGTCTGGTAAGTCCACTACGGGCTCACTACACCCCGTGCTACTTGCCCCGCTCCTGTGTCTGGTAAGTCCACTACGGGCTCACTACACCCCGTGCTACTTGCCCCGCTCCTGTGTCTGGTAAGTCCACTACGGGCTCACTACACCCCGTGCTACTTGCCCCGCTCCTGTGTCTGGTAAGTCCACTACGGGCTCACTACACCCCGTGCTACTTGCCCCGCTCCTGTGTCTGGTAAGTCCACTACGGGCTCACTACACCCCGTGCTACTTGCCCCGCTCCTGTGTCTGGTAAGTCCACTACGGGCTCACTACACCCCGTGCTACTTGCCCCGCTCCTGTGTCTGGTAAGTCCACTACGGGTTCACTACACCCCGTGCTACTTGCCCCGCTCTTGTGTCTGGTAAGTCCACTACGGGCTCACTACACCCCGTGCTACTTGCCCCGCTCCTGTGTCTGGTAAGTCCACTACGGGCTCACTACACCCCGTGCTACTTGCCCCGATCCTGTGTCTGGTAAGTCCACTACGGGTTCACTACACCCCGTGCTACTTGCCCCGATCCTGTGTCTGGTAAGTCCACTACGGGTTCACTACACCCCGTGCTACTTGCCCCGCTCCTGTGTCTGGTAAGTCCACTACGGGCTCACTACACCCCGTGCTACTTGCCCCGCTCCTGTGTCTGGTAAGTCCACTACGGGCTCACTACACCCCGTGCTACTTGCCCCGCTCCTGTGTCTGGTAAGTCCACTACGGGCTCACTACACCCCGTGCTACTTGCCCCGCTCCTGTGTCTGGTAAGTCCACTACGGGCTCACTGCACCCCGTGCTACTTGCCCCGCTCCTGTGTCTGGTAAGTCCACTACGGGCTCACTGCACCCCGTGCTACTTGCCCCGCTCCTGTGTCTGGTAAGTCCACTACGGGCTCACTGCACCCCGTGCTACTTGCCCCGCTCCTGTGTCTGGTAAGTCCACTACGGGCTCACTGCACCCCGTGCTACTTGCCCCGCTCCTGTGTCTGGTAAGTCCACTACGGGCTCACTACACCCCGTGCTACTTGCCCCGCTCCTGTGTCTGGTAAGTCCACTACGGGCTCACTACACCCCGTGCTACTTGCCCCGCTCCTGTGTCTGGTAAGTCCACTACGGGCTCACTACACCCCGTGCTACTTGCCCCGCTCCTGTGTCTGGTAAGTCCACTACGGGCTCACTACACCCCGTGCTACTTGCCCCGCTCCTGTGTCTGGTAAGTCCACTACGGGCTCACTACACCCCGTGCTACTTGCCCCGCTCCTGTGTCTGGTAAGTCCACTACGGGCTCACTACACCCCGTGCTACTTGCCCCGCTCCTGTGTCTGGTAAGTCCACTACGGGCTCACTACACCCCGTGCTACTTGCCCCGCTCCTGTGTCTGGTAAGTCCACTACGGGCTCACTACACCCCGTGCTACTTGCCCCGCTCCTGTGTCTGGTAAGTCCACTACGGGCTCACTACACCCCGTGCTACTTGCCCCGCTCCTGTGTCTGGTAAGTCCACTACGGGCTCACTACACCCCGTGCTACTTGCCCCGCTCCTGTGTCTGGTAAGTCCACTACGGGCTCACTACACCCCGTGCTACTTGCCCCGCTCCTGTGTCTGGTAAGTCCACTACGGGCTCACTACACCCCGTGCTACTTGCCCCGCTCCTGTGTCTGGTAAGTCCACTACGGGCTCACTACACCCCGTGCTACTTGCCCCGCTCCTGTGTCTGGTAAGTCCACTACGGGCTCACTACACCCCGTGCTACTTGCCCCGCTCCTGTGTCTGGTAAGTCCACTACGGGCTCACTACACCCCGTGCTACTTGCCCCGCTCCTGTGTCTGGTAAGTCCACTACGGGCTCACTACACCCCGTGCTACTTGCCCCGCTCCTGTGTCTGGTAAGTCCACTACGGGCTCACTACACCCCGTGCTACTTGCCCCGCTCCTGTGTCTGGTAAGTCCACTACGGGCTCACTACACCCCGTGCTACTTGCCCCGCTCCTGTGTCTGGTAAGTCCACTACGGGCTCACTACACCCCGTGCTACTTGCCCCGCTCCTGTGTCTGGTAAGTCCACTACGGGCTCACTACACCCCGTGCTACTTGCCCCGCTCCTGTGTCTGGTAAGTCCACTACGGGCTCACTACACCCCGTGCTACTTGCCCCGCTCCTGTGTCTGGTAAGTCCACTACGGGCTCACTACACCCCGTGCTACTTGCCCCGCTCCTGTGTCTGGTAAGTCCACTACGGGCTCACTACACCCCGTGCTACTTGCCCCGCTCCTGTGTCTGGTAAGTCCACTACGGGCTCACTACACCCCGTGCTACTTGCCCCGCTCCTGTGTCTGGTAAGTCCACTACGGGCTCACTACACCCCGTGCTACTTGCCCCGCTCCTGTGTCTGGTAAGTCCACTACGGGCTCACTACACCCCGTGCTACTTGCCCCGCTCCTGTGTCTGGTAAGTCCACTACGGGCTCACTACACCCCGTGCTACTTGCCCCGCTCCTGTGTCTGGTAAGTCCACTACGGGCTCACTACACCCCGTGCTACTTGCCCCGCTCCTGTGTCTGGTAAGTCCACTACGGGCTCACTACACCCCGTGCTACTTGCCCCGCTCCTGTGTCTGGTAAGTCCACTACGGGCTCACTACACCCCGTGCTACTTGCCCCGCTCCTGTGTCTGGCAAGTCCACTACGGGCTCACTGCACCCCGTGCTACTTGCCCCGCTCCTGTGTCTGGCAAGTCCACTACGGGCTCACTGCACCCCGTGCTACTTGCCCCGCTCATGTGTCTGGCAAGTCCACTACGGGCTCACTGCACCCCGTGCTACTTGCCCCGCTCCTGTGTCTGGTAAGTCCACTACGGGCTCACTGCACCCCGTGCTACTTGCCCCGCTCCTGTGTCTGGTAAGTCCACTACGGGCTCACTGCACCCCGTGCTACTTGCCCCGCTCCTGTGTCTGGTAAGTCCACTACGGGCTCACTGCATCCCGTGCTACTTGCCCCGCTCCTGTGTCTGGTAAGTCCACTACGGGTGCACTACAGCCCGTGCTACTTGCCCCGCTCCGGTGCCAGGTAAGTCCACTACGGGCTTTAGAAGCTGAATCTAAAACAACAACCACTCTTGTTCACCACTACCCATGGAGGGTGACAGGCCCGTGTGGCGGCGCCCGCGAGGGCATAGATGGTTATAACGTGATAATGGTCCATGACGGACTGAAATGTTTGTTGTTTCATTTCCTTTGTTCTGTGTGGGATGAGTTATTGGTATTCTATTACGCTATTCTGACATTCTGTTTATAACAATAATAATATACTATACATTTTCATTATGTAGAAACGCAAAAAATAATTCATATGTAAAAATAGAATGGATCGTGTGAACGATATAGGTGTTAATACAAATGTGTCTTTTGGAAGATATTGCAGTATAATGAGCTTAGATATATGCATATCGTCTGAGAGTTACGCACTCTACCTTCATTTTATATTGAGTTTAAGTCTCCATCTCACAAAATAGGACGATCAAGGAGGAAAGTGTATAACTTGGGATTCCTGTCTGTGATCTTATCTGAAGTAATTAAATCAAATCCATGGTAAGCCTCGACATCAAATCAGGGTTTTCTCATTTTGCACGACACAATGCGGAAAGTTTAGCTTTTCTAACTTAGAAGAGCAGTGGTAGCATACTCGCTTCGCACTTCACCACCGTTTCCAGGCGGGTTCGAAACCGAGCAAGAGATACTAAGCATCGATCTAATCCGTTCGCCTCTGACCACCCAGCAGTAATTTTGGACTGTGTTGTAAATAGATTGTCGGGTTGTATTGTAGAGAAAATGATTAGGGTAAAACTTATTATAGGCATTGGAAGGACGAGCTCAAAGCCTTGTAACAAGAGGCAGCAGTCATGAGATCATGTGCTCATCTCTGAGCCCATCATCACAGCAAATTCATTACCTTAAACCCCCCCCCCCCTTCAAACAACCTGGATAGTTATCCAGATATTTGTGATGATCTGAAAGCCTATTATGGTTCCATTAATAGTCTACGTGTAAAGTGGAAAATGAACTTTTGCGTCAACTGTGATTATTCTCTAGATATAATGTTAATGAATTATAAATCGTTGCTTTAAAATATAAAAATGTGTATGCTGGAAACGTTTTCTTTGAAGAGTTGGATTTTTTGTAAACAGAATTCTCGGACACACTGAAATAGTATTCAAATTCATATTTTATAATATCGTCTATAATACACTATTATTTACATAACTAAACATAATGAAGCCGTAACCTAACCAAACACTAATCTAACCTAACCAAACATTAACCTAAAGTAATCTTAACCTAACCTAACCATGCATAGAGTAGATAATAGCAATAATTATGTATTTGTTCCCAGTCCATTCCCTTGAGCAAATCTCCTTCCTAAGGAATGGTTGCACCTCTGTAATAAAGAACACAAAAAGAGAGAGATGAGGCTGATCTGCATATTTGTCGACAGAATTTAACTGTGATACCAATAAACTGAAAAACGATAGTTTACCAGGTGTTGAAGAAGGACTGACGTTCTGGGATCATTGCTTAGTTCAACATTTAGTGTTTAGTGTTAGCGAGGGTGAAGGTTCTTCACTTAATTGTCCATACTCCTGTGAAACATCCGACGATGCTCTTCATGTAAATTATACTTAAGTAATGTTTCATAATCACAGTGAATCCCAAGTATTAATTTATTATTATATTTACATTATTATCTATTTAAATTAAATTGACCTTAATTATTATATATATATATATATATATATATATATATATATATATATATATATATATATATATATATATATATATATATATATATATATATATATATATATATATATATATATATATATATATATATATATATATATATATATATATATATATATATATATATATATATTATTAAATATGACCGAAAAAGTAAGATTAATAATTCTAACACGAATTTTCTCAATCTTTCGTACATTACGCTTCACTGTTGGAGGTAAATAAAAAATCACTTCTCCAAAATTCATTTTTATTTCTAGTCTGACGCGACACGGGCGCGTTTCGTAAAACTTATTACATTTTCAAAGACTTCACAAATACACAACTGATTAGAACTTGCGTTTCTCTGATTTTATATCTACATTTGAGTGAGGTGGGAAGGGTGATGTGGCATTAACACAAGACAGAACAATAGGGGATATTAATAGGGTATTAAAAGTATCAACACAAGACAGAACAGAAACAATGGGTATTGAATAGAAGTGTTTGTAGAAAGCCTATTGGTCCATATTTCTTGATGCTTCTATATTGGAGCGGAGTCTTGAGGTGGGTAGAATATAGTGGTGCAATAATTGGCTGTTGATTGCTGGTGTTGACTTCTTGATGTGTAGTGCCTCGCAAACGTCAAGCCGCCTGCTGTCGCTGTATCTATCGATGATTTCTGTGTTGTTTACTAGGATTTCTCTGGCGACGGTTTGGTTATGGGAAGAGATTATATGTTCCTTAATGGAGCCCTGTTGTTTATGCATCGTTAAACGCCTAGAAAGAGATGTTGTTGTCTTGCCTATATACTGGGTTTTTTGGAGCTTACAGTCCCCAAGTGGGCATTTGAAGGCATAGACGACGTTAGTCTCTTTTAAAGCGTTCTGTTTCGTGTCTGGAGAGTTTCTCATGAGTAGGCTGGCCGTTTTTCTGGTTTTATAGTAAATCGTCAGTTGTATCCTCTGATTTTTGTCTGTAGGGATAACGTTTCTATTAACAATATCTTTCAGGACCCTTTCCTCTGTTTTATGAGCTGTGGAAAAGAAGTTCCTGTAAAATAGTCTAATAGGGGGTATAGGTGTTGTGTTAGTTGTCTCTTCGGAGGTTGCATGGCTTTTCACTTTCCTTCTTATGATGTCTTCGATGAAACCATTGGAGAAGCCGTTATTGACTAGAACCTGCCTTACCCTACAGAGTTCTTCGTCGACTTGCTTCCATTCTGAGCTGTGGCTGAGAGCACGGTCGACGTATGCGTTAACAACACTCCTCTTGTACCTGTCAGGGCAGTCGCTGTTGGCATTTAGGCACATTCCTATGTTTGTTTCCTTTGTGTAGACTGCAGTGTGGAAACCTCCGCCTTTTTCCATGACTGTTACATCTAGAAAAGGCAGCTTCCCATCCTTTTCCGTCTCGTAAGTGAAACGCAGCACGGAACTCTGCTCAAATGCCTCCTTCAGCTCCTGCAGATGTCTGACATCAGGTACCTGTGTAAAAATGTCGTCAACATACCTGCAGTATATGGCCGGTTTCAAGTTCATGTCGACTAAGACTTTTTGCTCGATGGTACCCATGTAGAAGTTTGCAAACAGGACACCTAGGGGAGAACCCATGGCGACCCCATCTACTTGCTAATACATGTGCCCATCCGGGCTCAAGAAGGGTGCCTCTTTAGTACAAGCTTGGAGTAGTTTCCTCAGAATACTTTCTGGCATGTCAAGAGGAGTACAGGCTGGATCACGATACACTCTGTCGGCTATCATTCCGATTGTCTCGTCCACAGGTACGTTGGTGAACAGCGATTCTACGTCCAACGAGGCTCTTATCCCTGTGGCCCGTGCGCCCCGCAGTAAGTCCACAAATTCCTTTGGAGACTTCAGGCTGAAGGCGCAAGGAACATAAGGAGTCAGCAGGCCGTTGAGTCGCTTCGCCAATCTGTACGTGGGTGTGGGTATCTGGCTAATGATTGGCCGAAGTGGGTTTCCAGGCTTGTGCGTCTTGACATTTCCATACGCATATCCAGGTTTATATTCCCCAATGATCTTTGGCAGGTGGAGTCCGGATTTCTTGGCGTTCACAGTTTCGATCAGTTTGTTGACCTTTGCTTTTAATTCGGCTGTTAAACGATGCATAAACAACAGGGCTCCATTAAGGAACATATAATCTCTTCCCATAACCAAACCGTCGCCAGAGAAATCCTAGTAAACAACACAGAAATCATCGATAGATACAGCGACAGCAGGCGGCTTGACGTTTGCGAGGCACTACACATCAAGAAGTCAACACCAGCAATCAACAGCCAATTATTGCACCACTATATTCTACCCACCTCAAGACTCCGCTCCAATATAGAAGCATCAAGAAATATGGACCAATAGGCTTTCTACAAACACTTCTATTCAATACCCATTTTTTCGTGTTCTGTCTTGTGTTGATACTTTTAATACCCTATTAATATCCTCTAGTGTTCTGTCTTGTGTTAATGCCACATCATCCTTCCCACCTCACTCAAATGTAATGCCACATCACCCTTCCCACCTCACTCAAATGTAGATATAAAATCAGGGAAACGCAAGTTCTAATCAGTTGTGTATTTGTGAAGTCTTTGAAAATGTAATAAGTTTTACGAAACGCGCCCGTGTCGCGTCAGACTAGAAATAAAAATGAATTTTGGAGAAGTGATTTTTGATTTACCTCCAACAGTGAAGCATAATGTACGAAGGATTGAGAAAATTCGTGTTAGAATTATTAATCTTACTTTTTCGGTCATATTTAATAATATATGTCTACAGGAAAGACTGCTACCAAAATATACTAATATATATATATATATATATATTAAAGTGAACTTTAATATGTATAAGTCTTGCAATTTATTATACTTTGATGAAATAAATTTATTTCCAATTGTATTTTAATTTCAAATTTAATAGCAGTTAAAATATAAAAATAAATAAATGAAAGATAATTACGTAAATTAACATTCCCACGTGCACGTTGTAGCAGGAAGACAAATGTTTGGTAAATTAAAAAAAAATTATTCGTTGGTTGAAAGCTCCAGTCTGACGCCTGAGAATATCCCGCTAGTGGATAGCCAGAGTCAACCTTTATATTCTTGCCTATTATTTGTACCATTAATCATTAAACAGGAAGGATCGAGCAAGTATTCTTTTATCCCAAAAATAGTCCAATAATATATAAATAATAATAATATATAAACTCGCAGTCAATATACACCAAGAAATGAGGTATACATCTCTCGGGGTATATATTCCTATGTCCTCTCCTTGTTTTCATTGTGTAACTCAGATCAGGATTCCACTCGAGGCTGGCCCAGGAGACGACCAGGGGCAGGAGTCGCCAAACATTTACTAATGTACTAATGAACCTGTGCATCTTCTCTCAATCCTTGGCGGCCTTGTTTGCGTACATTAAACAGTTTCCGAGCATTCGAGAGTTCCTAATCAAATATTAATATTGTTACAAGCAGCTACTTGGTGCTTCGGAGCTCATAAGTTGTTTATTAAACGTAAATAAGGAAAGTATGTGCAGGTTTGTAAGTTGATGGGTAAATGCTTGATGAATCGGGCTCTAATCAGGTCATAGATAACACATGGTACAGGGAGGTGGTTATGCATGTCTGGTGCCCCCGCCTGTGTGTGTCTGTGTGTCAGCCCGTCCTCCAAAAATGGGGAGGTAAATGTAACAGCACAAGTAATTGCAATTATGTACTATTCCTTGCAGTTAGAAATTGTACCTATTTTTACTTAGTATTAAACTGTATTGTCAAATATATTGTGAATATTTGAGATTACCTGAAAAGCTAAATAGAAAACCACGACCTAGCCTAACCTTCTTAGTGTTTCAAGACAAGCATTTTATTGCTTGTTAATTACAATTAGTACTTAACCTATAGCTATATTGATATTACAGTTTTATAAAACTAATAAAACAAAACAAAAATATTTCCATAAATTGTAAAGTTACTCAGCATATTTTCAAATTTTGTAAAAAATCTCTATTGTTTAATAAAACTGGAAAAAATATGGTATTTAACACTAGTGTCTAGCAAATTGAACTTGAAAATTTCATCCTAAAATTCTGAGTGTCTTGACAGAAAACGAGGAGAATAAATGGGGAGGTAAGTGTAACGGCACAAGTAAGTGGAATTACGTACTATTCCTAACAGTCAGGATATGAACTAATTATACCTAGTATTAAATTGTACTGTCAATTCAGATGATGAGTTGTAGGGTGAATCAAATGACAATCTTAGCAAGAGCATTTGGGAATTTCAAGTATTTAAAAAATAGTCTGTGTACTAATTAGGTTTATCATTTGATATTGTGTGTTCCGTGGCCTAAATCTGGTCTAGACGAAATAGTTGACTACATAATCCGAATGTACTCGGGCATGGGGGTTGGGAGAGTTTACAAAGACTCTCCCATGCTGTTTGTTATGTGATGGTACAGTGGTGCAGCATGCAGCTTTGTAGTGTGGTTGTACAATACTACAGCACTCAGCTTTGTAGTGTGGTAGTACAATGGTACAACATTCAGCTAAGCAGTGTGGTGGTATAATGGTCCAGCATTCAGCTATATAGTGTGGTGGTGCAATGGTGCAGCACTCAGCTTTGTAGGCTGGTGTTACAGTGGTACAGTACTCAGCTTTGTAGTGTGGTGGTACAATGATACAGCACTCAGCTTTGTAGTGTGGTGGTACAATAGTGCAGCACTCAGCTTTGTAGTGTGGTGGTACAATGATACAGCACTCAGCTTTGTAGTGTGGTGGTACAATGATACAGCACTCAGCTTTGTAGTGTGGTGGTACAATGATACAGCACTCAGCTTTGTAGTGTGGTGGTACAATGATACAGCACTCAGCTTTGTAGGGTGAAGAGGCTGGAGCGTCATGCTTTAAACCCAGGTTGGGTTATGTAGATCTTGATACTCCTTGTGGTTTATGATCAGACTTTCTAGCACTTATGCAAAGATTTTCAAGGTGGCGCACACTTCCATGTTAATGCTGTCTGTCTTGATTTTGCCTTTACTTGTCTTCTTCCTTAGTGGAGTGGCGCGATCTCTGCAATTCTTAGTGTATCAAGGGTCCAGACTCTGCCTCCAAATGATGTTTACATCCTGTGTGTTTTCTTTTATTTGTGCAATTCTTGATGAAGTCGGGTTTGGGGAATTGGAGCCCGGTCCGGAGTAAATGGACATGATGTTTATGGCTATCTCAAAGTTCACTGGGGTTAGGGTTATATCAGATATATTATTCGATGTTGGCATCGCTTCATGGAGAGTTTTCTTATTATCGGTCTTCAGTACGTTCAGAAGTTTCTTTTTAATTATATTTATTTATTATGCACCCTATACCCATCCCGTGGGCTGTGGTAGAAAGATTTCCAGTTGCATATAATCAGTTCAGGAACTGAACCCCATAATTCGGTTAGCAGGGGCTCTCTGTAAACAGAGGTATTCTAAAAACAACGTGTAATCCGTTCCCTGTATTCTATATACATTAAGAATATCAACTACCAACAACAAGAAAATATCCCAACGTATCGTCCTGATAAGATGTGCCTATGTGAACGATCGTATAAATATCGATGTGATGGACGAATAGAAAGTATAATTTGGTCCTTGTTATGGGCCCTCACTTAATTGTTAATATGGATGAGCGTACAACATCGCTGGAAAACAAACTCTGGCTAATTATTAGTAGGAATCTAGGGAGTTAAAGGGAGTTTAAAAATATTCCAGTTTACTGGGTATAAAACATAAATCACCATAACACCATAAGAAATGACAATCTCTATAATTCACATTCTACTACTTAATCCAGCTCCTTAAAGCTTTGCATGATCATCAACAGGCCTCAAAACTGGTTACACTCAGCACCAGCTGACACCAGGCTCTATCCTGGCGCAGTGGGACACTAGCGCCTATTATGCTGCTAATACCAATAACAGGATGGTGGTGTCACAATCATTAACAAAATAAGGTTAATAGTTCCCTGATTGACAGGGTGAGACACCTGTTATCGCGCCAGATCTAATGTAATTGGTGTTGTTATCAGATGTGAAATCTTAGGAACATGCTTAGTGCATACATAAGAGGGCTTATCAGTACTTAATCGATAATTAAATGCGATTATCAGTGATGGGCATCTGTGTTTGTGTGGTGTAACCCTAATTGTGCTCACTTGGGGGTCGAGCTTCAGTTCTTGGGCCCCGCCTCTTAGTGGATAAGTGTGCATATCACTACTTAATCGCTACTTAAATGAGATTATCAGTGATGGGCATCTGTGTTTGTGTTATGTAACCCTAATTGTGCTTACTTGGGGTCGAGCTTCAGTTCCTGGGCCCCGCCTGGGCATCTGTGTTTGTGTGTTGTAACCCTAATAGTGCTTACGTGGGATCGCGCTTAAGTTCTTGGGCCCCGCCTCTCAGTGGATGCGTGCGTGAGCTCACCAAGTTGTAGTGCTTACATAGGGTTGAGCTTCAGTTCTTGAGTCCCGCCTCTCAGTGGAAGAATGTTTTTGTGTGTGCGTGCACACGTGTGTGTGTGTGTGTGTGTGTGTGTGTATGTAAGCTCACCTAGTTGTTCTCACCTCAGTGTTTGAGGTGTGTAACCCTACTTGAGCTTTAGTTCCTGGGCTCCGCCTCTCCAGTGGAAGAATGTACTCACCTAATTGTACTCACCTAATTGTGCTTGCGGGGGTTGAGCTCTGACTCTTTGGTCCCACCTCTCAACCATCAATCAACAGGTGTACAGGTTCTTGAGCCTATTGGGCTCTATCATATCTACACTTGAAACTGCGTATGGAGTCAGCCTCCACCACATCACTTCCTAATGCATTCCGTTTGTCAACCACTCTGAAACTAAAAAAGTTCTTTCTAATATCTCTGTGGCTCTTTTGGGCACTCAGTTTCCACCTGTGTCTCCTAGTGCGTGTGCCCCTTTTGTTAAATAGCCTGTCTTTATCTACCCCTGTCGATTCCCTTGAGAATCTTGAATGTGGTGATCATGTCCCCCCTAACTCTTCTGTCTTCCAACGAAGTGAGGTTTAATTCCCGTAGTCTCTCCTCGTAGCTCATACCACT
>NC_091153.1:17433363-17468363 GCF_040958095.1 Procambarus clarkii
GGGTTGGTTTCCAACAAGGGTGAAAGAACAGCAAGGGCCAGTACCCAGTCTGGATGATTTAATTAGCGTTCATTTAGAGATGGACGAACTACCTTATGTTAAGTTTTTAATTCAACTGCAGAGACCATCCTGATATTGTCTGGGACTTGGGGATAAATGTATTAAGTCCTGTGCAGAATTTAAATATTTTGCATATAAGTAAAAAAAAAAAATAGATTATTCTCAGGCAGTCTTCAGAAAAAACTGAATTGTCAGATGAACGAAAAGTATTGTAAACCGTCGAAATAGAGCCGACCGTCGCACGAAACGCGTCACCTGTCCTATAAGTATGGCCTCTATTACCAGTCAAATTACGGGCTCACCATAGCCCGTGCTACATGGACAATTCGTCCTGAGTAGCTAAATCTTTAACAACAACAACAACCAGTCATCGCCTCACTACCTGCCTTCACCGTAAACAAGGACTATTCCATCCCCTAGGAGCTAGTCTAACTAGCAGCTACTGTTTCACAAGTCGAACCTGTTAACGGTAGTGAGTGTGGCGTTAATCCAGGGCAACTCCTACAGTGAGATTTACCTGTTCAGTATGTGAGTATTTAATAATTGGAGTTTTTTTTGTATATATATGTAATATATATATAACAGTGTTGGGCATCTGTGTTTGTGTGGTGTAACCCTAATTGTGCTTACTTGGGGTCGAGTTTCGGTTCTTAGGCCCCGCCTCTCAGTGAATAATTGTGCTTATCAGTACTTAGAATATTTACTATTTGAGTGTAATTGTACTCTCCTCCTGTTACTCACCTAGTTGTGCTTGTGGGGGAGTTAAACTCTGACTCTTTAATCCCGCCTCACAACTGTCAATCAACTGGTAGGGTGTGTGTGTGTGTACTCACCTATTTGTGCTTGCGGGGGTTCAGCTCTGGCTCTTTGGTCCAGCCTCTCAACTGTCAGTCAACTGGTGTACAGGTTCCTGAGCCTATTGGGCTCTATCATATCTACACTTGAAACTGTATGGAGTCAGCCTCCACCACATTATTGCCTAATGCATTCCATTTGTCAACTACTCTAACACTAAAAAAAAATCCTTTCTAATATCTCTGTGGCTCATTTAGGCACTCAGTTTCTACCTGTGTCCCCTAGTGCGTGTGCCCCTTGTGTTAAATCTTTATCTACCCTGTCAATTCATCTGAGAATCTTGTACGTGGTGATCATATCCTCCCTAACTCTTCTGTCTTCTAGCGACGTGAGGTTTAATTCCTGTAGTCTCATCCTCGTAGCTCATAACTCTCAGCCCGGGTACTAGTCTGGCGGCCAACCTTTGAACTTTTTCCAGTTTGGTCTTATGCTTGACTATATATGGACTCCATGCTGGGGCTGTATGCTCCAGAATTGGTCTGACATAGGTGGTATTCAATGTTCTGAACGATTCCTTGCACAATTATCTAAATGCCGTTCTTATGTTAGCCAACTTGGCATATGCTGCTGATGTTATCCTTTTTATATGGGCTTCAGGGAACAGGTCTGGCGTGATATCAACCACCAGGTCTTTCTCTCTCTCTGACTCGTGTAGAATTTCATCTCACAAATGATACCTTGTAACTGGCCTCCTCCTCCATACACCTATTTTCATTACATTACATTTCCTTGGGTTAAACTCTAACAACCTTTTGTTCGACCATTCCTTTAGTTTGTCTAGGTCTTCTTGAAGCCTCAAGCTGTCCTCCTCTGTCTTAATGCTTCCCATAATTTTGGCATCGTCAGCAAACATTGAGAGGAATGAGTCTATACCCTCTGGGAGATCGTTCACGTATATCAGAAACAGGATAGGACCGAGTACAGAGCCCTGTGGGACTCTACTGGTGACTTCACGCCAATCTGAGGTCCCACCCCTCACTGTAACTCTTTGCTTCCTATTGCTTAGGTATTCCCTTATCCACTGGAGCACTTTACCAGTTACTCCTGCCTGTCTCTCCAGCTTATGTACCAGCCTCTTATGGGGGACTGTATCAAAGGCTTTCCGACAGTCCAAAAAAATGCAGTCTACCCAGCCTTCTCTTTCTTGCTTAATCTTTGTCACCTGATCGTAAAATTCTATCAAGCCAGTAAGGCAAGATTTACCCTCCCTGAACCCATGTTGGCGATTTGTCACGAAGTCCCTTCTCTCCAGATGTGTTACTAGATTTTTTCTCACGATCTTCTCCATCACTTTGCATGGTATACAAGTTAGGGACACTGGCCTGTAGTTCAGTGCCTCTTGTCTGTCACCCTTGTTGTATATTGGTACCACATTAGCCGCCTTCCATATTTCTTGTAGGTCTCCCATCTCCAGTGACCTACTATACACTATGGAGAGTGGCAAGCAGAGTGCCTCTGCCCACTCTTTCAATACCCATGGTGATATCCCATCTGGACCAACAGCCTTTCTCACATCCAGATCCAACAGGTGTCTCTAGAACTCATCTCTCATAATTTCGAACCCTTCCAAGGCCGCCTGATTTACTGCCCCCTCTCCTACCGCAGTGACCTCACCATGTTCTATTGTGAAGACCTTCTGGAACCTCTTGTTGTGTTCCTCACCCACCTCTTTGTCATTCTCTGTATACCTGTCCTCGTCTGTTCTAAGTTTCATTACCAGTTTTCTCACTGTTGATTTCCTCCTGATATGACTGTGGAGTAGCTTTGGATCGGTCTTGGCTTTGCTTGCTATATCATTTTCATAATTTTTCTGTGCTTCCCTTC
Organism: Procambarus clarkii; assembly: GCF_040958095.1. NCBI lineage: Eukaryota > Metazoa > Arthropoda > Malacostraca > Decapoda > Cambaridae > Procambarus > Procambarus clarkii. The sequence continues at coordinate 17,436,103 of NC_091153.1, forward strand.
TCACACTAACATACTCATTCCTGGTTCTCTGGTATCTCTCTCTGCTTTCTGGTGTTCTGTTATTTCGGAAGTTCCTCCACGCCTTTTTGTTTAGTACTTATGCTTCCATACATGCCCTGTTAAACCATGGATTTTCCCTTTGGGCCGAGATAAACCTGTTTACTGCCTTCTGACTCTTTTGGGTGACATAGTCCATCATGTCTTGTACCGTCTTAGCTCTGAGGTCTGTGTCCCACGGTATATCCCTTAGGAAACTTCTCATCCCCTCATAATTCTCCTTTAGGTATGCCAGTCTTTTGTTTTCTTGTTCTTTTGGGGGGCAGATAAGTCCTAGCTCTACCAAGTACTCAAAGATCAATACACTGATCACTCATTCCTAAGGGTGCTTCCATCTTAACCTCCCTTATATCCAACTCATTAAGGGTAAATATCAGATCAAGCATAGCTGGTTCATCCTCCCCTCTCATTCTTATTGGTCCCTTGATATGCTGCGTAAGAAAGTTTCTTGTTGCTGTGTCCAGCAGCTTAGCTCTCCATGTATCTGGTTCTCCATGTGGGTCCCTATTTTCCCAATCAATCTTCCCGTGGTTGAAATCCCCCATGATTAGTAGTCCAGATCCATTCCTACTAGCAAGAGACGCTGTTCTCTCTATTATGTTAAATGGTGGCCATGTGTTTTCTATCATATATCTGTCTAGGTCTTCTGTCATTTGGTGGCGGGTTATATATGACTGCGACTACAATTTTTTGTCCTCCAGTTGCTATTGTACCTGTTATATAGTCACTGAAACCTTCACAGCCTTGAATAACCATTTCCTCAAAATCCCAGCCTTTTCTTACCAGCAGAGCTACACCACCACCACCTCTTCCTTCTCTCTCTTTCCTCAGAACACAGTAGTCCTGTGGAAACACTGCATTTGTTATGGTTTTCGTTAGCTTTGTTTCTGTGAGTGCTACTATATCTGGGTTTTCTTCAAGTACTCATTTTCCAAGTTCATCTGTTTTATTTGTAATCCCATCTATGTAAGTATACTATGCCTTGAGACTCACTTTTTTCTGTCCCTTCTCATGTTCCCTTCTTGGTGAGTGTCCTGCTGATGGGGGAAGCTGTTCCATGGGCGTGAGATGTGGGATGGGTAACGGGGTGTCAGAGGATACTGGAGTGAGGGGTGGGGGGGGGTCAAGTGAAGGGGGGACAGGGAGGGTATGGGATGAAGGGGGAGGGAGGACAGGGGGTAAAGGGGAGGAGTGGGATATGGTGGGAGTACTGGAGGGGAAGCAGGGTGAGAGTTGGGTGAGGGGGGGAGGGATTGGTGGCTGAACATTTGAGTGGGGGCAGGGAGGGTTCGGGGAAGGGGAGGGTTCTATGCAGAGGAGGGTGGTGGAGTTGCCCTCCCCTCTGGTGTTACTAGGTTGCTGGTTGTAGGTTCCCCCCTCACCCCTGGGGATGTTGTATTGGGAACTGTGTTTTCCTGGTTTTCTCCTCTCTCCTGGCACTTCTTTCTTGCTTCTGCAGTCATAGCTCTCTCCTCCCTCGTCATGTCCCTCTGCAGAAATACTTTTTTGAATTCTACCACATATTGCAGGTGGCTCTTCCTTGTTAGAATCTTATTCTTTGTAGCCTCGTTTGCAAACACTCTCTTTAACACCCGGTCTCTGTCCTTGTTGTACCAGCCCATCCTGAAAACCTTCTCAATTCTATGTTCAGTCCCTTCCATCTCGAGCCTCCTTAGTATTTCATTTGCTGCTGATCTGTCCTTATCATTCCATTCTGTCCTATTAGAGTGTGTGTGTAGGGGGGGGGATCTTATAAGACTAACAAGTCTTTTTGCTTATATTTAAATAAAATGAGTGGATAGCTGGCATATTGTGAAGTGTGTAGAAGACGAGCACTATCCTGGGACCGACATTTGTAATTCACGTGTTCCTACTGCAGTCGAGATGTGTGTCTGGAGTCGTGTGAGGTGCATTTGCGTCGATGTAATTGGCCGAGGACATCATACAACACACGACAGACCCTTCAGTGTGCTGCGTGTGGCCTTGCATCTTCCAAACCTCACACATCTTTCATCTTTAGTTTATGTAAGACGCCCGGGTTTCAACATGCTTCCTTAAAACACACTCAGATTTGCACTAGAGGTACTGATGACCGGTGTAAAAGTCCTCAAGTGGAGCCTAATGGTGATGACATGTGTTATAGCCCTCAAGCCGGGCTTAGTGGTGATGACATGTGTTATAGCCCTCAAGCAGGGCCTAGTTGCGATGACATGTGTTATAGCTCTCGAGCGGGGCCTAGTGGTGATGTCATGTGTTATAGCCCTCAAGCAGGGCCTAGTTGCGATGACATGTGTTATAGCCCTCAAGTGGAGCCTAATGGTGATGTCATGTGTTATAGCCCTCAAGCCGGGCTTAGTGGTGATGACATGTGTTATAGCCCTCAAGCGGGGCCTAGTGGTGATGTCATGTGTCATAGCCCTCAAGCGGAACCTAGTGGTGATGTCATGTGTCATAGCCCTCAAGCAGGGACTAGTGGTGATGTCATGTGTCATAGCCCTCAAGCGGGTCTTAGTGGTACTGGTGTGAGTCATTATCTCCAAGAGAGACCTGGTGGCATTTTCACACAAGGTAAAAGTTGAGACAGATAACTCAGATGAAAATCTCAATTCAAGCGATGAAGAAGAAAATACAGTGATAGAAGCGCTACATATTATTGATAGACAAGGGTCTCTAGAGGATCTGTTCACCAGACTGCAGTACTCTATACCCCGAGAATATGTAGCAGACCCTATAGGTTTATTGAGTAATTTTCGGCAGCATTTCTTAGAACAAATACACTCATATATGGATTCCCTGTCTAAACATTGCAATTTTACTCCATCTTTCAAAATACAGCTAGAGGTGAAATTAACCCTTTTAAAACAAGGAGTCGTTAATGATGAGTTGGGAGATCATTACAAAACTACCCCCACACACATAGTTACAATTGAATATATATATATATTTATATATATATATATATATATATATATATATATATATATATATATATATATATATATATATATATATATATATATATATATATATATATTGGTGTATACTGGCAGCAGGTTTTCTTTCAAACATGTTTCATTGAATATGACCGCATATTCTGTATTTATTATTTTCTGGTTTAGGGCTTCTATCCCTCTAACTATTTTCTTAGCATCAGGGCTTAATTGGAATAGTAGTTCTCCAAAACTCATTTTCGTACTTTTAAGGTGAAGAAAAGAAGTGATTTACTATAGAGTGTATTACACTTATTTGTATAATTTGCACGATTTACTCTACCCACCATGAGAGTAAGGACAAGACAAGAACATATCGATGCCAACACAGAAGACAATGTCCAACATAACAGGCCAATTACACTGGATTAATCTTTGTGTTTAGATAGGAGATGCCTCGTATGGGCCAATAAGCCTTCTGCAGCCCCTATGTTTATCCCTTATGTATCCCCCCATGTTTTTCACCTTCATTGTATTATCACCTGACCTAATGCGGGTATAAAATCAACTAGTATTGTAAGATCTGTTCACTTGAGAATGAACCATGGAGGTTCGAAACGTCGTGCAAATTATACAAATAAGTGTAATACACTCTATAGTAAATCACTTCTTTTCTTCACCTTAAAAGTACGAAAATTAGTTTTGGAGAACTCCTATTCCAATTAAGCCCTGATGCTAAGAAAATAGTTAGAGGGATAGAAGCCCTAAACCAGAAAATAATAAATACAGAATATGCGGTCATATTCAATGAAAAATATATATATATATATATATATATATATATATATATATATATATATATATATATATATATATATATATATATATATGTATATATATATATATATGTATATATATATATATATATATATATATATATATATATATATATATATGTATATATATATATATATATATATATATATATATATATATATGTATGTATATATATATATATATATATATATATATATATATATATGTATATATATATATATATATATATATATATATATATATATATATATATATATATATTAGTTGATTTTTATACCCGCATTAGGTCAGGTGATAATACAATGAAGGTGAAAACATGAGGGGATACATAAGGGATAAACATAGGGGCAGCAGAAGGCTTATTGGCCCATACGAGGCATCTCCTATCTAAACACAAAGATTAATCCAGTGTAATTGGCCTGTTATGTTGGACATTGTCTTCTGTGTTGGCATCGATATGTTCTTGTCTTGTCCTTACTCTCATGGTGGGTATATATATATATATATATATAATGAAGGTGAAAAACATGGGGGGATACATAAGGGATAAACATAGGGGCTGCAGAAGGCTTATTGGCCCATACGAGGCATCTCCTATCCAAACGCAAAGATTAATCCAGTGTAATTGGCCTGTTATGTTGGACATTGTCTTCTGTGTTGGCATCGATATGTTCTTGTCTTGTCCTTACTCTCATGGTGGGTAGAGTAAATAGTTCCGTGATTTGGGTGTTCATGGTAGGTCGCTCTATTCTTATGTGAATTGCCTCAAGAATTTCTAATCTTTGAAGATTACAAATTCTTGAGGCAATTCACATAAGAATAGAGCGACCTACCATGAACACCCAAATCACGGAACTATTTACTCTACCCACCATGAGAGTAAGGACAAGACAAGAACATATCGATGCCAACACAGAAGACAATGTCCAACATAACAGGCCAATTACACTGGATTAATCTTTGCGTTTGGATAGGAGATGCCTCGTATGGGCCAATAAGCCTTCTGCAGCCCCTATGTTTATCCCTTATGTATCCCCCCATGTTTTTCACCTTCATTGTATTATCACCTGACCTAATGCGGGTATAAAATCAACTAATATATATATATATATATATATATATATATATATATATATATATATATATATATATAAGGCCGATTTGCCTAATAGGTAAAGTTTCCCTGAATTTATATATTTTTCTAGTTTTTTTTCTTATGAAATGATATATCTGTCCATTTCATTATGTATAGGTCAATTTTTGTACATCAGTCGGTCAGGTGAAGTCACAGTGAGAGGTTGTGTTAACCGGAGCTCCTGAGTGTTGTTATATTATCATAGCAATATGGAAGTTGTAGTTAAGGACCTGGTGACTCTAGTGGGAGCCCTGAGGACAGAGTTGGACACTCTGCGGGAGGAGGTGCGTCAGCTTAAAGAACAACGAGAAGTAACGAAGGAGGAGACCAGCAGTAAAGGGACCTCGTCTTGGAGAGTTGCGAAAGACAGGGGCCTTAAGAAGACTTTGATAAAGCCGCCTTCAAACGCCATAGCAACTTCAAATTCATTTGACGTTTTGGAGGACGAGTGCTGTGGAGAGACTGTGGATCGCGCAAAAGGGAAAGCAACGAAGAGAAAGGAAGCGCAGGCCCCTCAGAAAGTAAAGGAAGTACCTAAGCAAACATTAGTTGTGGGAGATTCCCAGATAAGGTATTTGGATAGAACGTTTTGTGCTAGAGATAGGGGGAACAGGTTAAGGGTTTGCTATCCCGGAGCTGGCATTGGTGATATTATAAACAACATGAATGATATTATGGCTGGTAATGGGAACAATCCCATTATTTGCATTAGCGTGGGAGGAAATGATGTTGGTCGAGTCAGGAGTGAGGAACTGATTCAGAGGTATAAAACAGCCATAGAGTTAGTTAGGAGCAAGGGAGGAATCCCGATCATATGTGGCATTCTTCCAAGAAAGGGAGTGGGAAATGAATGGATATCGAGGGCACTTGGTGTCAATTGCCGGCTGGAAAGATATTGCAAATCAAATGCAATATCTTTCATAGACAACTGGGAACACTTCTATGGAAGAAATGAAATGTATGCTCGTGATGGGGTGCATCTATCGAGAGCTGGGGTTGTTGCTGTTGCGAACTCGTTAGAAGAAGTGGTTAGAGGTGTTTGTTTGGGTTTAAACTGTTAGTAGATAGAGGTATGGGAATTGATTTGGAGGAAGGAGGTAATAAAAGTATGTGTTTGTGGGAGAAAGGAATTGGCAAAACGATCAGGGAAAGAGAAGGTCCGCAAAATAACAATTCACTTAGGGTATATTACACTAACAGTAGAAGTCTAAGAAATAAAATTAACGAATTAAATGCTCTTGTCTGCACAGAAAAAATAGATATTATTGCACTTACCGAAACGTGGATGAATGTAGAAAATAGAGAACTATTAGCTGAATATCAAATATATGGATTTAAACTATTTCACACAGATAGATATATTAGACGAGGAGGTGGAGTAGCCATATATGTTAGGGACAATTTGAAATGTAGTCTCAAAGAGGGAATCAAAACAGAGCCACACACAGAAACTATTTGGATTGAATTAAACGAAAAAGCTAATAATATTATAATAGGAGTAATATATAGGCCACCAAATTTAGACAGAATGGAAGCAAAGCATCTATGGGATGAAATATCTAGAGCATCTAGATCTAACAGTATTTATGTCATGGGTGACTTTAATTTTAGCGGAATAAACTGGTTGAACAAAACAGGGAATAGTGAAGCAGAAGATTTTCTAGAATTAATTGACGATTGCTTTCTTACGCAACACATTATGGAACCAACACGGGAAAATAATATTTTAGATTTAGTGTTAACTAACAGGGAAACGCAAATTAATGACATCGAAATAGGGAGTGAGCTAGGGAGCAGTGATCACAAAGAAATCAGATTTAGCATAGAATGGAATAGACCAGTAGGAGAAAATTCTGTTAAAGTGCCAGATTTTCGAAAAGCTGATTTTAATAGCCTAAGAAATTTTTTGGGTCAAATTGATTGGAAAGTCTTGGGTATGGGGTGTGGGCCGGTCTTGGAGCGAGACATGAACCCAGCGATAGGTGACTTAAATGGGGATTTCGATGTGGATTCAATATATAACTTATTTAAGAATATTCTAAACAAAGCACAGGAACGTAGTATACCATACAAATTGAATAGATCGAATACTAATGACCCAAAGTGGATAACAAAGAATTTGAAGAACCTTATAGGTAAAAAGAGAGCTTGGTACAAAAGGATTAAAAATGGGGAGGTCACTTTAGAACAGGAATTCGTACAACTGGTTAGAAATGTTAAAAAAGAGATAAGGAAAGCAAAAAGAAACTATGAAGTTCGCATAGCAGGGCAAGCAAAGACAAATCCTAAAGGGTTTTTTCAGTTATATCGTACTAAGACTAGGGAAAGGATAGGTCCATTAAAAACTGAGACAGGTCAAATAACAGATAGTGATGAAGAGATGAGTAGTATTTTTAATAAATATTTTGTATCTGTATTTACTAAAGAGGAACTTAACAATATGCCTTCAGCCGAACAAGTCTATGTGGGTGGGGACGAGGACAGGTTGACGAGTTTAGCAGTTACCAGGGAGGATGTTCTTAAACAAATAGTAAAACTCAAACCAAACAAATCCCCAGGGCCGGATGAAGTGTTTGCTAGGGTGCTTAAAGAATGCAAAGAGGAGCTTTGTGACCCACTGTCAACCATATTTAATAAATCAATAGAGTCAGGCAGAGTGCCAGAGTTTTGGAAAGTTGCTAATGTGATACCAGTTTTTAAGAAAGGAGATAGATCACTTGCGTCTAACTATCGACCAATTAGCCTAACGTCCATTGTGGGAAAGTTGCTCGAATCTATAATAGCAAATAAAATTCGTCTTCATCTTGAAAAACATAAATTAATAATTGAGTCGCAACATGGTTTTATAAATGGCCGTTCATGTTTAACAAATTTGTTATCTTTTTATTCTAGCATTGTTGAGGCAGTTGATAGTGGTAAGGATTGCGATGTTGTATACCTTGACTTTAGCAAAGCTTTTGATACAGTGCCACATGAAAGACTGATTAAAAAAATAGAGTCTCATGGTATTGGGGGTGCTATATTAAGCTGGATTAGGGCATGGCTATACCAAAGGAAACAGAGAGTTAGTATAAATGGAATCAAGTCAGAGTGGGAAAATGTTGTAAGTGGAGTGCCTCAAGGCTCTGTCCTGGGACCTCTGTTGTTTATAATATATATAAATGATTTAGATTCAGGTTTGAGTAGCAACATTTGCAAATTTGCCGATGATACGAAAATCGGTAGGGAAATTAATTCGGAGGAGGACTCACTATCACTTCAAGTTGATCTAGATAGGGTTTTGAAATGGTCAAAGGATTGGCAGATGCAGTTTAATGCTGATAAATGTAAAGTTCTGAGGTTAGGTAATGATGATAGAGTTACAAGATACGAGCTAGATGGTGTTGTGATTGCGAAGTCGGATTGCGAAAGGGATCTGGGAGTTATGATTAGTAAGAATTTAAAACAAAAGGATCAATGCATAAATGTTCGTAATAAGGCAAATCGGACACTTGGATTTATTAATCGCAGCGTTAGTAACAAGACACCTGGTGTGGTTCTCAAGCTATATCTTGCTCTAGTTAGGCCCCATTTAGATTATGCAGTTCAGTTTTGGTCGCCATATTATAGAATGGATATAAATTCACTTGAACGTGTCCAGCGTAGGATGACTAAGTTAATTCCCCAAATTAGAAATCTTTCATATGAAGAAAGATTAACAAAGCTTAAGTTGCATTCACTGGAAAGGCGAAGAGTTAGGGGTGACATGATAGAGGTTTACAAGTGGATGAATGGACATAACCGGGGGGATATTAATAGGGTATTAAAAGTATCAACACAGGACAGAACACGAAACAATGGGTATAAATTGGATAAGTTTAGATTTAGGAAAGACTTGGGTAAATACTGGTTCAGTAACAGGGTTGTTGATTTGTGGAACCAATTGCCGCGTAACATTGTGGAGGTGGGGTCCCTCGATTGTTTCAAGCACGGGTTGGACAAGTATATGAGTGGGATTGGGTGGTTATAGAATAGGAGCTGCCTCGTATGGGCCAATAGGCCTTCTGCAGTTGCCTTTGTTCTTATGTTCTTATGTTCTTATGAGTTAAAACTAACGTAGATATATGACCAAACCTAACCAACCCTACCTAACCTAAACTAACACAACTAAGTCAATAATTTATGTTCCTAATATAATATAACAATAATAATTCAAATAAACTAATTGGAAATGATTTATTGAAAATAAAAAAAAATTACTCGGCCTATTAGGCAAATCGAGCTTTGCATAGTAGGCCGAGAAGTGCGTTCTGGCTACTAGGTACGACATATATATATATATATATATATATATATATATATATATATATATATATATATATATATATATATATATATATATATATATATATATAGTGACAGTAATCTCTTTCAAGAGAGATTTAGCCTGCTCTTTCCTACATCGCGTTACTTCTATACATCTGCAACATCAAGATACGACATTCAAGAGCATATAAGTGGAATAACAGACGTCTCTACAGGGAGTACACTACCCTACCCTTCTCCTCACCCCCCTCCCTCACGGTCGGCGCACCACCTTCTTCGTCGATCACCAAATGAACACTTCAAACCAACACTCTCCTCATTGGTGAATCAGCGACTTCACGCGACTCCAGCGCCATCTGCATCATCTGTATATAGTCTCGCACGAGCAGTTGGCCTCAGAATATTCTCGTGCTACAGCTGACGCTTCTCTCTAAGCATACTTACTGTATATTAGTAGAGATATCTGCCAGCTCACTATTCTCAGCACTATTAACTAATTTTTGTCTTGCTTATTGTAGAGTAACGTAATCATTATTTTATTTTATATTGTGTTTTGTCCTTGTGTATATTTTTGATCCGCACTGTACATAGCCAATGGATTATCTTTATTTTGTTTCTATTTGTTTAAAGTAAATTAAAGTTCATTATTTATAAGATTTGTTTAGCGTGTTTTTCCTTCTCACTTTACCACAGAAAGACAACCACCAAGCAGTCAACATTTATTTTCTCTTTTATTTTTCTAATGTGATTGGCATTTCCACCAGCCATAGAGAAGACTGCCTTAACACCTACATTTCTCGTCACATTAATGGGGGCCCGTCGGGGATGGTTGTCTTCACAATAAGGTTTGTCTTGGAAGACCTACTCAGGTACTGATACTAGACTAATCCTTTCAATTTGTGGTAAGTGTACTTGGCTTTGTTACACGTTGTTTTTTCAATAATTTCATAACCTTAAATATTTTATATGGGACTGTATATTTTGTGCTTTCCGAGTATAACATTTTATGAGTGTTGGATGACTGTGGATTACGTGGTGTCTGGTGGCCACAGTCACTCTCTTAATTGGTTATTCATCCCTCGGTGTTATTACTCGTGTTTCCACCTTATTCTCGTCCTTAGAATATTTCTCATTTACGGCAGATCACCCCTTTGGTACCCTGGTACTTTGGTTTGTCTTCGGGACACATACCCTATCTTCTGTAATCCGACCGAAGGAGGATAAAGAGGGCCATAGTTCCTCTAGCATGGACCACGCGGTTGAGATGGGACACCAACAGCAGTTCTCGTCACCAGTTGACACTCGCACCCCTACGCGTCGGTCAGAGATTATGATACTTACACAGGTAAGGAATTGGCAATCTTTTCCAGAGCACAAAGAAAGCTAATTTTGTAAGTGTCATCTAGTTAAGTAGGAAACCCCCTTACTTCTGTCCTATAGAGACCTGACAAGGTATCCCTACGTTTTTGGACTACCTTCCACTTATGAAACTATCAAAGTTTCATTTATTTTAGTAGGGTTTTCTTGCCCTTATTCTCGTATATAGAGTACCGGGTACAAGATTTCCCTGCATTTTGATTATTTAATCACTTAACATCTAATGTTAACGTTAATTGTTTTCACATTAACGATTGAATTCCCACAGCATAGTCACCAGTTGCCACGTCATACTGTTACTGACACTTATAATACCACAGGTATATTCTCTGTACATCTGCTTGCTATCTCAAAATGTTTCGTCTCTCAGCATTTCGTAGTGATCCAGCAAATTAATTAGGGAACTTAAGTAGTGCCAAGAAGACAGAATTACAAACTCTAGCACATGAGTACCAACTAGATGTTCCCCATGGAGCCACCAGAAGTGACTTGCATAACCTTATCCTTGGCCACCTCTTAGATAATAGAAGTATAGACTCTGATTCTCACGAAAACTATTCCATTGCAGAACGGCATACTATAGCAGCTATTAAGTTAAAGTTAGAACTAGCGAAGGAACAACGACAACTTGCCACCCTAGAGCGTGAACGCCAGAAAGAAGCTCTACAATACAAGGAACGCAAGGCTGCCCTAAAGGAACCCGAGGCTGCCCTTGAGCGTGAACGCCTGAAAGAACAAGCTGCCCTACAACGTGAGCAGGTTGAATTCCAATATGAGCGTGAGAGGGAACAGCTTGAATTAAGAGAACGTGGTCTAGAGATACAACGTGGACACAATAAGAAGCAAGCCGATACTGCTCTAGACTACCGTAGAAAAGAACTCGACTTGAAAACTACACACCACACTCGGCGCCAACAAGCCGAACCTAAACTTCCAGAAAGCTTTAGCATCTCCCAGGCAAGTAAGTTAATACCACCATACGTTGAGACAGAGATAGATGTGTTTTTTACTACTTTTGAGGCCCTAAAAACTTAGCTGGCCTGAAGATCAATGGTTTATACTTCTCTGAGTGCATCTCACAGGTAAAGCTGCGGTTACTCTCAGTACCTTAGCGTCTGAGAATGACTACCAGATCCTAAAGCAAGCCGTTCTAGACGCCTACCTTCTCGCCACCGAAAGCTACAGACGAAGATTCCGTGATTATCTAAAGGCAAGTGTCACCACCTATTTAGAATTTGCCAATACTAAGAAAAGATATTTCATGAAATGGCTGGAAGCAGCCCATGTTTCTACATTTTCAGAACTCGTCAACCTCATTCTAGTCGAGGAATTCTTTCGACGTGTTCCGGCTCCCATCCGTCTTCACTTAGCAGACAAAGAGGAAACCGACCTCATCAGATGTGCGAAGTCGGCTGACACCTACAGTCTTATACACAGGTTAACACCTGTCACATCTTCCAGTAATAAGTCTTGCTCTAATTATGACAAAGTGAGTACCGATCAGGTGAGCTCTCAACTGTATTGTAAGTATTGCAAGCTCTATGGACATACCATAGATAAATGTGGAAAAGCCCAATACAAAGGCTATAGTGAAACTCCTAAATCCAAACCGACTCCTCCTAAGTCCGGTAAGCCTGTGATGAATATTGGTGTTCCTGTTAATGATCTTTCTCTCTTCAGCAAACCCCTATACCTTGGAACTGTCTCTGCCAACAGTACAGATTCGGAGGGACGTTTCAAAGTGAAGATCTTGAGGGACACAGCGGCTCTTCAGTCTATAATTTTGAAATCGGCTGTGCCTAACATCACCTACACCGGGGAGACAGTCCTTATGACTGACCTCACTGCCACCACTCCGTATCCACTCGCTAGAGTCCACCTGGATTGTTCTTTCGTACAAGGTGAAGTCCAAGTCGCCATCCGGGAAAAGCCTTTTCCCATGTCAGGGGTACAACTTCTCCTGGGCAACGACTTGCCGAAGATCTACAACCTTCCAACTTGATCATCATGGACAAACCCCAGGTATGTGACTCTGTCGTGGAATACCCCATGCTGAAGTATATTCCAGCAGAGGTCCAAGAAAGTGATGAAGTCTCTCCTCCGGTTTTGGTGACAACCCGTGTGCAAGCTGCACGCCCGCAACCAGCTTACTCTGCTTCAACAGCTATCCCTCAAGACCATCAGAATCTGCCACCGAATCTCACTATGCTGGAGTTCCGTAAGTTGCAGAGGGAGGATCTCTCATTAACACCATTATTCTTCCAAGCCGAGACTCAATCTGATAGTATTCCTGGGTTCTTTATAGAAAACCAATTGCTCTACCACCGTTACCGACACGGTAAACTAACGCAGGATGACGATTTGGCTAATGTCGACCAACTAGTAGTTCCCACCGGCCTATGGCCCGATATTCTACACCTGGCCCATGGAGCGCTTTCTCACTACGGTTTTAATAAAACCTATCACGCCATCAGACAAGACTATTACTGGCCAGGTATGATTAAAGATGTAAAAGCTTATATACAACAGTATCATACATGTCAGATCTCTCATCCAATGTTAGGTTAGGAAAACCTAACATCTCTATTCCCAAGGCTCCTTTGATTCCTATCCCAGTGCCATCGGAACCCTTTCAGACTCATCATAGATTGTGTTGGTCCTTTACCCCGGACTAGTTCTGGCAACGCTTATATACTAACCATCCTGTGTCCAACCACCAGATTCCCTATAGCAGTTCCTGTAAAGAACATTACGGCTGCAACTGTGGTGAAACAACTGTTGAAGATCTTTACATAATATGGATTTCCTCGGGAGATTCAAAGTGACTGTGGCACCAACTTCACCAGTGATCTCTTCAATAAGACACTGGAAGAATTCAACTTTACTCAGATATTGGCCAGCCCCTTTCATCCTGCTTCACAGGGTTCTCTTGAACGTAGTCACCAAACTATAAAATCACGCCTTAGGAAATTTTGCAATGAAACTATGAAAGACTGGGATAAACAACTTGACATCATCATGTGCATTTTCAGAAGTCTCCCAAATGAGTCTCTAGGAGTGTCTCCTTATGAGATGCTCTACGGACGTAAGTGCCGTACTCCTCTTAAAGCTTTTAAAGACTCTACGTAATGCCACCTTCAGTGTCCCTCTGTATGTGCTCCAGTTTCTTCAAAACTTAAAGCACATTCTAGAGTGAGTGCATAAATTTGCCAACGATAATTTATTAAAAGCTCAAGGTAGGATGAAAACTCATTTTGACAAATGCAGTAAAATCAGGAAATTTAAAACAGGAGACTTCGTTTTAACATATTTTCCGATCCCTGGTTCTCCCTTGCAAAATAAGATTTCAGGACCTTACCGCATCATGGAGTGCAAAAACAACCACAACTACCTTTCTTGAGACTCCAAATAGGCGGCGGAAGACCCAGTTGTGCCACGTCAATCTTTTGAAGGAGTGTGAAGGTACTCCCCCCACTGTGTTAGTATCTCTCTCCACCTTTAAAGATCCATACCTCCACAGTGAGACCTTCCCTGCTTCTCCTCCCGAAAGCACTAACTCTGAGTCAGTGCCTTCCAACTCGGAAATTCTTACAGATCTTCTTAAATATTTGCAGGACTGTAACAGTGCTCCTCTCATCAGAGTCTTCCAAGAACATCAGAAGTTGATCAGCGATGATCCCCTGGAATTTAATGTGGTTCAACACGACATCCAACTACTTCTTGATACCCGGCTGATTCGTCAACTCTTCTACTGCATCAGCCCGAATAAAATGGAAGTTATGCGTGCTGAGGTACAGTACCTTCTGGATCATGGGCTGGCCACCCCTTGTGAGTCCCCTTGGGCCTCACCCTGCATCTTGGTGCCGAAACCTTACGGTAAAGTACGATTATGTACAGACTATAGGAAACTGAACCTCGTGACAGTCAAGGATGCTTACCCTTTACCTCGTATAGATGATATCCTTGACGCCGTAGGTAATGCTACTTATCTTTCTCAGATTGACTTGTTAAAGGGCTACTATCGGATTATTCTAACAAAGCGAGCTAAGGAAATATCTGCCTTAACCACTCCTTTTGGCCAGTACAGAAATGAACGCCTTCCTTTTGGACTGTGTAATGCCCCGGCCACCTTCCAGCGAGCTGTCAACCGCGTCATCCATGGCCTAGATCACACCTACGCCTACTTGGATGACATCGTTGTGGCAACTGACACCTGGAACGAACATCTGCTCCAGCTGCAACGATTGTTCTCAAAGCTCCTGACAGCTGGCCTTACCATCAACTTGGGCAAGTCCACCTTTGCTAAAGGTAAAGTGCATTATCTTGGTCATGTGATAGGAAATGGAAGCCTAGCACCTTTAACCATTCATACTCAAGCCTTTCAGCATTACCCACAACCTACAACCAGGAAGCAGCTTCTGCGCTTCCTTGGCCTTGCATCTTACTATCGTAGGTTTGTAAAAAAATTCAGTACGGTAGCGACACCACTGATTAATCTGACCAGCCCCAAGCAACGGTATCATTGGACCATTCAACAGACCGTTGCCTTTGAACAACTAAAGTCTCTGCTATGTTCTAATCCCATTCACGCCTCTCCAGATATTACGAAGCCCTTCATCATCAATGTCGACGCAAGTAGCACCGGCATCGGGGGCGTTCTAATGCAACAGTGTGGCGAAGAGGTTCTTCCTGTCAGCTACTACAGCTACAAATTGTAACCTCATCAGAAGAACTATAGCACCATAGAAAAAGAACTCCTCTCCATCGTCCTGAACCATCAACATTTCGAACCTTACCTACAAGGTAATAGGTCCATTACCATCTATTCGGACCACAATCCCCTACGATTTCTGCAACAAGCCCAATTCAACAATCAACGTCTTCTACGCTGGGCTCTGTACCTGCAGAACTTTAACCTTGAGATTCTTCATTTCTTCATTAAGGGCTCAGAAAAAGTCATAGCAGACACCCTCTCCAGAGTCTACGAGGTAGAGGCAGCTACTCCTACCACTCTACCATCTAAAGAAGTAACTTAACCCGTAAGAGCAGGCTTCAGGGGAGAGCTGTGACAGTAATCTCTTTCAAGAGAGATTTAGCCTGCTCCTTCCTACATTGTGTTACTTCTATACATCTGCAACACCAAGATACCACATTCAAGAGTATACAAGTGGAATAACAGACGTCTCTACAGGGAGTACACTACCAAGGAGCCGGTCGGCCGAGCGGACAGCACGCTGGACTTGTGATCCTGTAGTCCTGGGTTCGATCCCAGGCGCCGGCGAGAAACAATGGACAGAGTTTCATTCACCCTATGCCCCTGTTACCTAGCAGTAAATAGGTACCTGGGTGTTAGTCAGCTGTCACGGGCTGCTTCCTGGGGGTGGAGGCCTGGTCGAGGACCGGGCCGTGGGGACACTAAAAAAAAGCCCTATGAAAAAAAAGCTAAATCATCTCAAGAAAATCAAGATAAACCCTTCTCCTCACCCCCCTCCCTCACTGTCGGCTCACCACCTTCGTCGTCGATCACCAAATGACCACTTCAAACCAACACTCTCCTCATTGGTGAATCAGCGACTTCACGCAACTCCAGCGTCATGTGCATCGTCTATATACAGTCTCGCACGAGCAGTTGGCCTCAGAATATTCTCGTGCTCTAGAGCTGATGCTTCTATCTAAGCATACTTCCTGTATATTAGTAGGGGTTTCAGTCATCACACTATTCTCAGCACCATTAACTAATTTTTGTCTTGCTTATTGTAGAGTAACGTAATCATTATTTTATTTTAAATTGTGTTTTGTCTTTGTGTATATTTTTGATCCGCACTGTACATAGCCAAGGGATTATCTTTATTTTGTTTCTGTTTGTTTAAATTAAATTAAAGTTCATTATTTATAAGATTTGTTTTGCGTGTTTTTCCTTCTTACTTTACCACAGAAAGACAACCACCAAGCAGTCAACATTTTTTTTGTCTCTTTTTTTTTAATGTGATTGGCATTTCCACCAGCCATAGAGAAGACTGCCTTAACACCCACATTTCTCGTGGGTGAAATATATATATATACTTTATATACGACATATATATATGTCGTACCTAGTAGCCAGAATGCACTTTTCGGCCTACTATGCAGGGCCCGATTTGCCTAATAAGCCAAGTTTTCCTGAATTAATATATTTTCTCTAATTTTGTTCTTATGAAATGATAAAGCTACCCATTTCATTATGTATGAGGTCAATTTTTTTTATTGGAGTTATAATTAACGTAGATATATGACCGAACCTAACCAACCCTACCTAACCAAACCTAACCTATCTTTATTGGTTAGGTTGGGTTAGGTAGCCGGACAAGTTAGGTTAGGTTAGGTTAGGTAGGTTAGGTAGTCGAAAAACAATTACTTCATGATAACTTGGCTTATTAGGCAAATTGGGCTTTGCATAGTAGGCTGAGAAGTGCGTTCTGGCTACTAGGTACGACATATATATATATATATATTATATATATATATATATATATATATATATATATATATATATATATATATATATATATATATATATATCTATCTATATATATATATATATATATATATATATATATATATATATATATATATATATATATATATATATATATATATATATATATATATATATATATATATATATATATGTCGTACCTAGTAGCCAGAACGCACTTCTCAGCCTACTATGCAAGGCCTGATTTGCCTAATAAGTCAAGTTTTCATGAATTAATGTTTTTTCGACTACCTAACCTACCTAACCTAACCTAACCTAACTATTTCTGCTACCAAACCGAACCTAACCTATAAAGATAGGTTAGGTTAGGTTAGGTAGGGTTGGTTAGGTTCGGTCATATATCTACGTTAATTTTAACTCCAATAAAAATATTTTCATCTCACACATAATGATATGTGTAGCTTTATCATTTCATAAGAAAAAAATTAGAGAAAATATATAAATTCAGTAAAACTTGGCTTATTAGGCAAATCGGGCCTTGCATAGTAGGCTGAGAAGTGCGTTCTGGCTACTAGGTACGACATATATATATATATATATATATATATATATATATATATATATATATATATATATATATGTCGTACCTAGTAGCCAGAACTCACTTCTCAGCCTACTATGCGAGGCCCGATTTGCCTAATAAGCCAAGTTTTACTGAATTATTATATTTTCTCTAATTTTTTTCTTATGAAATGATAAAGCTACCCATTTCATTATGTATGAGGTCAATTTTTTTTAATTGGAGTTAAAATTAACGTAGATATATGACCGAACCTAACCAACCCTACCTAACCTAACCTAACCTATATTTATAGGTAAGGTTAGGTTAGGTAGCCAAAAAAAGCTAGGTTAGGTTAGGTTAGGTAGGTTAGGTAGACGAAAAAACATTAATTCATGAAAACTTGGCTTATTAGGCAAATCGGGCCTTGAATAGTAGGCTGAGAAGTGCGTTCTGGCTATTAGGTACGACATATATATATATATATATATATATATATATATATATATGTCGTACCTAGTAGCCAGAACGCACTTCTCAGCCTACTATGCAAGGCTCGATTTGCCTAATAAGACAAGTTTTCATGAATTAATTGTTTTTCGACTACCTAACCTACCTAACCTAACCTAACATAACCTTTTCGGCTACCTAACCTAACCTAACGTAAAAAGATAGGTTAGGTTAGGTTAGGTAGGGTTGGTTAGGTTCGGTCATATATCTACGTTAATATTAACTCCCATAAAAAAAATTGACCTCATAAATAATGAAATGGGTAGCTTTATCATTTCATAAGAAAAAAAATTGAGAAAATATATTAATTCAGGAAAGCTTGGCTTATTAGGCAAATCGGGCCTTAAATAGTAGGCCGAGAAGTGCGTTCTGGCTACTAGGTACGACATATATATATATATATATATATATATATATATATATATATATATATATATATATATATATATATATATATATATATATATACCAGCCGTACCCAGCCACGCATTACTGTGGCTCATCAAGGCATGTGCGTTGCTGAGCTACAGCATCCATTCCCTGTCTCACAGTCCTCCCCCACCATTCCCCCCTCCTACATCACCTTGTCTTCCCAACCATTCCTCACTTCCCCATCCCCACGTCCTCCCAACTATTCCTTGCTTCTCGGTCCCCTCGTCCCCCCTACTATCTCCCACTCCCCCGTCTCCTCTTCTTCCCTACCATTCCCCCCTCTCCCTTCCACTCATCCCTCTCCCAGCATCCCAAACTCGCCTTTCCCATTGTCCTCCCCCCCATTCTCGATTCCCCCTGTTCCCTAGTCGCCACCATCCCCAACGCCTCTGTTCCCTCATCCTTCACCACCATTACCTCCTTCCTTGTCCCCTCATCCTCCCCACCATCCCCTACTCCCATCCCCTCATCCTCCCCCAATTCCCCAATCCGTCGTCCGATGCATTCCCAAATGATCTGATGTTCCCATTAGAAAATTGGGAATAACAAATGATTTGATGTTCCAATCACTGAAATATAAGAAAAACATTTAACAACACGAACTGAAAAAATGAAAAAATAATAAATAAACTATGCTCACGACCTGAATGCTATAATAAATAACACAGCTCAATTCCAATGCAATGTCACACAAAATAATTAAATCAAAATGAAAATAAATTGAACTCTATGAAAATTCCATTTATTAATGAAAACTGAAACATTGAATTGGAACCATAACATATTTAGCATAACGTGTGTTTCTCTTACGTGCAACAGATAGTGCTGTTAAAAAAAAAATGCATGTCTTTACCTGTCACAGGTGTGGCATCTATACTTATACTCACAAAATGAACGGTATGGTAAACAACATAGCTCAATTTCAACGCAATGTCACACAAAATAATGAAATCAAAATGAAAAAAAATATAGAAATCTATGAAATTTCAATTTGTCAATGCAATCGGAAACATTGAAAAGGAATCATAACATATTTAGTATAGTGTGTGTTGCTCTTACATGCAACAGATGGTGCTGTTTCCTAAATAAAGAATGTTTTCACCTGTCACAGGTGTGGCATTCGAACTTATTCTTAAAAAATGAACGGTATGATAAACAACACAGCTCAATTCCAACGCAATATCACACAAAATATTTAAATCAAAATGAACCTAAATCAAAATCTATGAAAATTCAATTGATGAATGCAATCAGAAACATTAAATGGAAACGTAACATATTTAGAATAGCATGCGTTGTTATTTCATGCAACTGTGGGAAAATCCTAGCAGCTTAATTCTTTTTTAATTGACTTTAATATGATAATTGTTATCTGATTAATTTTCTTATTTCTTAGTAATAAGTTAGTCAATTAAGTAAGTAAATAATTAAGTATGTAAGTGAGTGGATTGTATGTATTGATTCAGCTGCCTGAATTTATCTCACATAATTGGGGGGGACAATTTGCGGCTTAAACCACTTTGAGATGGCTCCTTCATAAACCACAAATTGTTTACCTAATATTCAATATGTAAAGTATAAATCATACCACATATGGTGATCAAATCTACTATTATTATAGCAATAATTAATTATAATTATAAATGCTATGTCTACAGTATTGTACAAAAAGAGGCTTAGTTGTTCCTGTTGATGGGGGGGCCTACTAAAGCTGTGTAATTGTAGCATCAAATTGGGTGTGGCCCTGCCTCTGAGTGCCACGTAATGGCGGCTGTCTGGAGGCCTACAAAGCTTGCTGTACAGCTAGGTATTAATTTTATATTGAGGGCCACCTGTCTGCTCAGCTTCTTGTAACTCCAATTCACAATTACCTGCCGAGTTTAAAGAATTAACAATGTTTCCCTAAATATATAAATACAGGTATGACATGGAATATGAGTGTGTTGAGCTGAGTAAACGTACTTGGTTGTGGGGTTATCTCATGCATTATAACCGCCTACCTATTTATGAATAACTATGGCCCAAATTAAACAAAAATACTTGGTAAGACGGATACTGGTGTTGCTGTGGTTGTTGAGAGGCTGCTCTGCTGGTTGCTCGCTTGTTGACACGTAGTCTGGGTGTCTAACGAGTTAAATTAGGTCATATGGAGAGCCACTCTACAGCATGTCTAGATGTTATTGTCTATGTGACGACGATCCCGGGGGGAGACGAACTCAAATGTTTGGTGGTTCTATTTACGTTTAAGGAATAGAGTATTAAGTTATATTCCTAGTGTTTAAAATTATATTCAGTCTTAGTGAACACTTTTTTATTAAATTTAAACACTAGACTGTTGTATAAAAAGATTATGAGATATGTAAATATGTGACGGCGATGACATCACGGAATCACCCATTCTCTTTTCTTTAAGGGGGGAAGAACACGGGTCGAAGTCCCGGTAAGGACTGCGATCACTTTATTCTTCTTCTTCAGAATTATAGTGCTGCTTTAATTTAATTTTACATTATTGTGCTGCAGTCCTTTGGGGACGTATGTCCTGTAGTGGCATTTCGGGTGCTGGAAGTCGTTGAACGTCTTCTTTTCCTGCTAGTTCTAAACGAACTAATTTCTCTAATGTTTTGAGAGTAGTGTTGCCTTGGCATTTTACTTTCACTATTCTCAAGATGCCCTGACTGTCTGGATGAACAGAGGTTATTTGGCCTATATTCCACTCTGAGCAAGGCCCATCACTGTCCACCAGAACTATGTCACCAGGGATCAAGTTAATTCTGTTGTTGGGGGTTGTTTGCCCCGTAATGATACTCCCTCAGAGCATGAAGGTATTCACGAGTCCATACGTTATTCCACCGACTTATCACCCCAGATAGATTTTTGAAACTTTGAACCAAATCACTCTCTTGGACATATGATGGATCCTCTGGTTCCTTGTTCGTAAGAGACACAAGGGTGCTGAGAGGTCTCCCATACATCAGATGAGCTGGACTTAATGGTTCACGCTGCAAAACATCATAAGAGAGGTAGGTAAGTGGTCGGTTGTTAACCCGTGCTTCTTTCTCTATGGGGACGGTTTGGAGCTCCTGTAAGTCAATCTTTTGGCGGTGTAGGGTTTTCGGTAGAGAACGTTTCACCGTACCTCCGGTGAAGAAGATAGAAGCCTCCGTGCCATGGTGCTCTGGGAGGTATGAATTTCCTTTGGAACTTTGGAACCCAGTCCCCTCGTCATTCTCCATGCCCCCAACTCCCCCATCTCCTCGTCCTCCCCGCCACTACCCCCCCTCCCCTGTCTCCTTGTCCTCCCAACCATATCCCACTCCCTTGTCCGATGCATTGCCAAATGATCTGATGTTCCCATCAGAAAATTGGGATCATCAAATGATCTGATGTTTCCATCAGTGAAAAATAAGAATAACAATTAAGAAATTTATATGAAAAAAATGAAAAAAATAACAAAATAAACAATACCCACGAAATGAAAGACATGGTAAACAACACAGCTCAATTCCAAGCCAATAACACACAAAATAATTAATTAAAAATAAAAATAAATAAAAATCTATGAAAATTCTATTTATCAGTGCAATTGGAATAATTTAAATGGAATCATAACATATTTAGTATAATGTGTGTGGCTCTTACATGCATCAGATGGTTTTTTTTTAAATATGGTTTTACCTGTCACAGGTGTGGCATCAATATTTATACTCATGAAATAAATGGCATGGTAAACAATACGGCTCAATTGCAATGCAGTGTCACACAAAATAATTAAATCAAATGAAAATTAATCGAAATCTATGTAAAATTCAATTTATCATTATAACTGCAAACATTAAAATGGAATCATAACATATTTAGCGTAGCATGTGTTGTTCTTACGTGCAACAGATGGCACTGTTTTTCAAACAAACATGTTTTTACCTGTCACAGGTGTGGCATCTATATAGTAGGTATTTAAAAACATATGCGTATTCGAATGGAATGCTGTGTCAAAATTTCAAAGCAATTTATGAAGAACTTTCGGAGATCACAGCTTGTGTTGCTCTTATGTCCAACAGATGGCACTGTTTTTCAAAATTAGCATGTTTTTACCTGTCATAGGTGTGGCATATATATATTAGTATAAAAACACGCTCTTATTCGTATACAACTTTGTGTCAAAATTTCAAAGCAATCGGTAAAGGGGTTTCGAAGATTTCCCTCACATGAAAAACACAGTTTAAAAAAAATGTTTTTTGTCGTCACAAACGTGATATCTATATAATATGCATATAAAAACCAACTCAGATGCAAATGGACCGTTGTGTGAAAATTTCAAAGCAATCGGTGAAGAACTTTCGGAGATTAGCGATTTTGAACAAACGAACATTTCCATTTTTATTTATATACTACCTGTACCCACCAAGTGTTGCTGTGGCTCAGTCTGGTTAAAAGGAAAATGAAAGCAAACGTTTCTAATATGTTTAATTTTACAATGACTGTGGGTATTGTTAGGTGTTCACCCCCTTCCAGCCTGTGGTTGGGGCCGTCCCACGGGTCTTAGCCCCTCAGTACCGGGCGCTACTGCTCGCCCTTGGGCTCCTCCAGTCAACTAAGGGCTGGCCTTATACACCCCTAGCGAGTGGGGAGGTTCAAGCTTCCTATAACTCACCTAAACCTGCCCGTCCTGACACTGTGACATTTTCTCCTTCTTTATCTGATCTACTCAGGTCGCCAGCTGGGTGTTTATGCTCGTGTCCCAGCAACACGTCAGTGGTCTTAATGGTTATCTTAATCAAGGATGCAATATCATGTGCAGTACAAGGTGTCACTAATGGTCTCATAAATATATAATATATATAGCCCTAGAGAATGGAGGCTCACTTAAACTCCTCAGTAAGTTTAAGAGTTTACTGAAGAAAACATATATACATTTACAAATGGCATAAAGAAATGTCTATGTTTGGAATCATCCACTGGCGACAACACTTCTCGATGACACGTCTCTGGCAACACGGTCAGCTGACTGGGTCCACTCCTCCAGCGCGGGCACACACCTCGCGCCTCTGGCAGTACGATCAGCTGTCAGAACGTCGTGATTTTCCCACGCCTCTAGCAATGCGATCAGCTGGACGTTTCAGACTACGTTGCTGGCTCCTTGCACACCAACTACCCTTCTAGGATCACTAACATCACCACGTTAATGCTCACATGCACCAACTCACGCCTGAATGCTCTTGGCTCCTAGCCTAATATTCTATCACTTAGACAATAAAATGAGAAGAAATGTTCACAACATACAAAATACTCTTGCTCGCCTAGCTCAAAAGGGGTAAGGGGAGGGACAATTATCTACCTTATTTCACTCCAACCACGAAGCTGACTCGTCCTCTGTTGAGGGATGTTGAGGAGCCTGGTCCTGACTTCTGATCTCCTGATGAACAGTTCCCACACACAGGTTCCTCCGTCGTCCTCGTGATAACGCGTCCTCGCCGTGCTCACATTCAACAGGTACTGCCTTCCTCCTCCTATTCTCTGGAGTAATGGAGACAGGTACCTCTGTCGTCATCCTCATTCTCACTGGTACTGTCGACTCCTCACAGTCCAGCACAGCTTCCCCTCGCCTTACTGCCAGTAGATTTGGCCCGGCCATGGCTACTCGCTTGATGTAGAATACGTGGTCCCCTGGGCATCCCAGACGTCACCAGCCCAACGTTCTTTCTGCTGCAGACTCTTGATAGGGCTCTTGCCTCTCCAATCTGGTTCGTCCTTGCCTCTGGGCACTCCACAGAAGTTGGATGGCTTCTCAGACTGTCTGCAGAATCGAAGCAGAGCTTAAATCTACTGGTAAGGGCTCTCTAGGTCCAGAGCTCGCTCGAACGCGTCTCCCTTCGATGAAGGCTCGTGACCTACTTTTCCCACCCAGGCGCCCCGGGCCCTCAGCCTCATGACGTCACACCGCCCTAGGGCTCTCGTCATTGGCCATTTCCGGCACATGACCTCACCTGGCCAATCAGGTGCCGGGAAGCGTCAGGATGTCTTGGCGGGAAACAAGGTGGCTCGACACCTTCCTGTGCCTCGAAAGGCATAAGCCCCTTGCAGTATCAATCTTAGCTGGCCTTTTTTCAGCCAGCTTAATCATGCTCCACGGTTTCCCACACATGAAAATGTTCCCTGAACATTAGAGAATACTTATACTACGGAGATATGACTCTTTTAAGCTGGGAAGGAAGAAATATAGGGGTGGACACCATCACAGTATACAATATGTTTTGTTGTTCCATCATCTGTGGAGATATAGAGATTGCCTGGTTTGCCTACTCTAGAACACGCAACATATAATTGTCCATGTGAGAAGCAATCCGTGTCTAGATATAAACCGCACAATTCTAAAGATTGTCACTGAGCTTTGTTGATGGTGATTGCAAATGCCAATCCAATTGGAAATTACCATCTCATAAATTGAAATGGCATATCCGTTGGAATCATAGGAATACGAGGAATGAGGACATCTTCACCTTTGAAAGGTTCTGTCAAGATTGTTGCTGCAGTGACGTTGCTGATTATATTTTTTACTGCAAGTCGCGTGCCGTTGCAAAGCTTTGGCTTGTTGATATTTCGCAACATGATAATTGGCAATACGATTTTCAGTTGGAATACATGCCGTGTATCCCTGACAGATCAAGTAAATTAAAAAATTCTGTTGGATAATTAACCGCTTCATCTGCTTCCGCAATAATGTCGACGGACTTGTATGTGACTGCCTCGCTTTGGATGTTAATCTGAATAATATTGTTAAGTTTGTAGACGTCTTTGTTCTTGCCAGCAAAAATAGCTCGTTCACTCAGCCAATCGTGATTGCTATAATATGTTTGAATAATGGGAAATACTTTTTCCAACAAATTCTTTTTTAACGTCACTAAATTGAAGAAGTTATGAGACAATGAAATTCGTCCTAAGGTCAGATCAACCAACACGTTTCCGTTCTCAATTTACAAAAATTGATGTGAGAATATCTCCACTCTTGGATCGTTCTGCAGCTGGACACGCATATTTGTAGTTAATTTTAACGTCTTTATGTGGCGCCACATAGTAGAGTACTTCAGGCAAGCTTTTATTTCATCTGCTGGTGTCGATTGAGGAATTACAGTTAATGTTTGCCTGAAATCTCCGGCTAGCAATATTAATGCGTTCTCAAATGGTCTGATGTTTCCACGCAATTTTTGCTATATATCAATGAGCGATTTTTTTGTGGGCCATTGTGCATTCATCCCAAACAATAAGTTTGCATTTCTGTAATACTTTTTCCATGCCGGATGCTTTGGAAATGTTGCACGTGGAAGTTTCATTGAATTGCATGTTCAATGGCAATTTCAAAGCCAAATGAGCAATTCTTCCACCTGGTAGCAATGTCGCAGCTATTCCGGACGCTGCAAGAGCTAACGCTATGCTATATTGGAATCGAATTGCTGCTAGAATCAATCAAATTAGGAAGTGGCGCTCTAGCTGCCGTGAGGTGAGGACGTGTCGCCGGGCCTCTCCAGTAGTTTGGGGTGTTTGCCGCTTTCGTCCGCAGGAGGTGTGGGTATCTCTACCCTCCCTGCTGTCCCTGGTTGGTGTTGACGTGGCGCTTTTGCGATGGGCGGCAATCTTCCCCCTGTTGTGAGGGGTAAACTCTGTGGGTTTGGAGTTTACTGGCCATGCAGGATACCCTATCGTGGAGATGGTTATGTGTGACATGCTCTATGTCCCGGTCATGGAGATCTACAGTGTTGAGCTGGTGACTGCTCGCCATGTGGTAATCAAGTTTGTGGACGAAGTGGCATACCGTGACTTTCTCCTACGGTACGAGGGACGTACCTTGCAGTTTCTGGATGACATTGGATCTGTGGCCATTTCAGATTGAAGAAGTGCCATGACGTATGTGAGTGTCCATGGGTCCCCAATGGAGTTTCCTGAGACCCTCCTCCGGCGTTTGTTCCAGAGGTTTGGCACCATCGTCAGTATGCGGATGCACACGCTGTCTTCTGGGAAGTATACGACAGTGAAAACAAACATTCGCACCCTCGGGATGCGCCTGAGGTCGGACATTCCATCCTCTGTCCGACTTTTAGGGTACTACATGCGGGTGTATTATGCCCGGCAACCCTGTACTTGTTTCCGGTGTGGCATGTTGGGCCATCAGGCTGCCGGGTGCACTGCGGATCCGCTTGCTCATTTCAACTTGTTCCGGGAAGAGGATTTCCGGCCGCTCCCTCTGGAGGAGGACTCCAGGGATGAGGAGGTGAGCATCCAGTTAGATGATGCGGCTCCCCCTGCGTCGCCCGCCGTTCTTCCGGTTGTTGCTGCCCCTCCTCCGTGTATTGCAGTGCAGTCGGATGGTTTACCTGCTCCTGTCAATGTCCCCGCTGCTCCCGTGGGCCTTCCTGGTGATCACTGTGAGGCGGCATCATCTTCTTCCTCGGCTTCGGCTGCTGCACCTGCCCTGTGTCTTCGCCTCGGGTCCCGGCTGTGCTAGGTGCTGGGGGTGGCTGCGGAGCCTCCTGTTGTTTTTGGCCGGGTTCTTCCTGTGGTAGAGGCTGCTGCTGTTTTGCATTGGGCGTCGGTTTGTGCGGCTAGTGGTACCCGTGTTTCTGGTTCCGCTTCCGGCTCTGATGATATCCGGCCGGAGCCCAAACGTTCCCGGCGTTCGTCTTCTGCCTGGGCCGATGTTGGGGAATTTAGTAACTGTGAGTCTTCCGGTGTTGACGGTGTGGCATCGATGTCTCCGCGGTTGGTGGTGGCAGAGGTCCATATGCCTGCTGGTGCCGGTGCCCGTGTCTTGGGGGTGCCTTCTGTTCCTTCTCTGCCAGAGAACTCTCCGCAGTGGGGAGTGGTGGCTTCCGCTGCCAGGGATGGATGCTGGTGCTGGGCGTGGCCTTACGGAAGGATGAACGCCGCCCAGGTTCCCTGCAGTCGTCTGGTGGTGTGCCTGTGGCCGCTGGTGCCCCTGTGATGGTGCCTTTTGTCCGGCTCGCTCCTGTGAGGGTGCGCATTGGGAACCTGGGGGACGTGTTGCCAGCGTCTGTGATGCCGCCGGGTCATTGGGCAGAGATTGCCGATTTAATGCTGTCTGATGAACCGGGGGAATTTCATGGTCGGAGGGTTCCCATGATGTGGGGGAGAGTGGCAATTACTCGCTTCAGAAGTGATACCATCTGGGTCCCCTGTTTGCGGGTGTTTGTTGCTGGGATTCCGGATGAAATGGTGTCCCCGGTGGATGACCGAGACCCTTGGCGGTGGTTGCGCTGGGAAACGTTCAATGTACGGTTCTCACGGATCATGTTCCCGGGCAAGTATGTCTGCTGATTTCCTATTTCTTTGCTTACTGTACTACTGTGCGCCACTCTGGCTGTTTGTTTGCCCTATTGTAGTCTGTGCCCGTGCCTCTCTCTTTGTTGCGAGGCAGGTGGTTAGGTGTGAGTGTTCTTATTCATGCATATGTTTTTGTGTTGTTCCTTTGCCCTCTGTGTGCTATTAATGCATTACATGTTGTAATTGTTTTTTTTTTATTTAGTTTTTTTTTGTTTTTGTTATTATTTGTGGATTGTTGTATGTTGTGATCTTCTTGTGTTATATTTCATGTTGTACCTCCTGATGTGCTTTGTTGTCGGTCCTTCCGGTTGGTGCTTCTGTTTGATTTGTTTTATAATGTTACTATGTTTTGTTTTCTTGTTTTTTTGCTTGCATTGCTTGTTTGTTTGCAATTGTTTTATGTTTTTGTCTTGATGTATGCTATGTTTCTCATGAGTTTCTCCAGTTTTGCTAATTGTTATACTCTGCTGCCGGTCCTTCTGTCTGGTGGTTTCTTGTTTTGTTTTGTAATGTTTTCTATGTTGTTTTCTTGTCTTTATTGTATTTAGCTTGCATGCTTGCATGTAAAAATGATATTAAAAAAATCTAATTAGGAAGGTTTTACCAGTTCCTCCTGGCGCATCTAAGAGGATTTCTCCAAGCCCGTTATTGACAGTTTTAATTATTTGACTCTAAATGCCTCTTCGCTCAAGTGTTAGCTTAGGAATATTTGATTGCACATACGATAATAGATCACCCGTGTTGTAATTTTGTTCACGACGCAATTCTACATGGAATGAAGCAGCAACAGAGCGATTCGGTGATAGCATTTCCAATTGATTGAGAACTCTGTTCGCGATTTCTAAGCACAAATCTTTAATCATTTCCAACGCTTCGTTGTAGATTTTTGCTGTGAAATCCATGTTCATTTTTTAGTTTTCCTTGCGTATTCGATGGACATTATCTTCAACCATGTGCCATTTATATTTCTCCCATAACTCTGTTGGAGATGAAGGAGAGCCGGTGATTAATATGATTCCAAACAATGCACGAATTTGATTTGGATGTGACGTGTTGGATGCGTCATTAATTAATGCATACATCCCAGTGTCGGTCGTTCTCCAATAAATTAAGAACTTGTCATGCACTACGGGAAGTGGCATGTGTTACGCCATTGACAAATCTCAATTGCTGAAAATATTTTGGACTGGGCACATGCGAAGAAAGAAGCATTCCTCTTGATTGGGATGCACGGTGTACAGTCTGCCTATCGTAGTTTATTTAAATATGCCAAGTTGTCCATCGACTCGCTCTCCTTGTTTGCGTCGTTCAAATGATTTTCTACTCACATTCCATGTGTAATACGTAGGCACTTCCGAATTCAGCATTGTTTTCGCAAACGCGTCATTTTGACATAACGTGAGGAACGCAGTTAACGTTGCAGCCAGTGGATTCATAGCTGTTTGTTGCACATTTGCAGCTTTGAAATAAATGTTTGTCCATTTTCTTGTTTCCAAAACAAAAACAAAAAATACTAACGAAATATTTCAATTCAAACGCAGATCAATCGACACAAGTCAATTTCACCACAAATTGCACTGAAAAATAAGAACAGTTAAAAAAATTAATTAAAAAAATTAAAAAAGAAACAAATAAATTATTCCTACAAAATATACGGTATGGTAAACAACACAGCTCAATTTCAATGCCATGTCACACAACATAATTAAATAAAAATGAAAATAAATCAAAATCTATGAAAATTCAATTAATCAATGCAATTGGAAACATTGAAATGGAATCCCAACATATTTTGGATAGCGTGTGTTGCTCTTACGTGCAACAGATAGCATTGTTTTTCAAAAAAGCATGTTTTCACCTGTCACAAGTGTGGCATCTAAATAGTAGGTATATAAAAACGTGTACATATTCGAATGGAATGTTGTGTCAAAATTTAAAAGGAATTGGAGAAGATTCTCCGATTCTTTATTTTGGAGATTACAGCAAGTGTTGCTCTTACTTCCGTCAGATGGCGCTGTTTTTCATATACACCATGTTTTTTCCTGTCACAGGTGAGGCGTATATAGTAGGTATATAAAAACACTCGCCTATTCGAATGCAGTGTTGTGTCAAAATTTCAAAGTAATCGGTATATATATTTAGTATATATATATATATATATAGGTATATATATTTACGTTAATTTTAACTCCAATAAAAAACTACTCCAATAAAAACAATTGACCTCATACATAATGAAATGGGAAGCTTTATCATTTCATAAGAAAAAAAAATAGAGAAAATATATTTATTCAGGAAAACTTGGCTTATTATGCAAATCAGGCCTTGCTTCTGGCTACTAGGTACGACATATATATATATATATATATATATATATGTCGTACCTAGTAGCCAGAACTCAATTTTTGGCCTACTATGCATGGCCCGATTTGCCTAATAAGCCAAGTTTTCCTGAATTAATATATTTTTTCTAATTTTTTTCTTATGAAATGATAAAGCTAGCCATTTCATTATGTATGAGGTCAATTTTTTTTTATTGGAGTTAAAATTAACGTAGATATATGACCGAACCTAACCAACCCTACCTAACCTAACCTAACCTATCTTTATAGGTTAGGTTTGGTTAGGTAGCCGAAAAAGTTAGGTTAGGTTAGGTTAGGTAGGTTAGGTAGTCGAAAAACAATTAATTCATGAAAACTTGGCTTATTAGGCAAATCGGGCCTTGCATAGTAGGCTGAGAAGTGCGTTCTGGCTACTAGGTACGACATATATATATATATATATATATATATATATATATATATATATATATATATATATATATATATATATATATATATATATATATATATATATATATATTTATATATATATATATATATATATATATATATATATATATTTATATATATATATATATATATATATATATATATATATATATATATATATATATAAATATATATATTTATATATACATATATATATATTTATATATACATATATTTACTCCAAACTAATATAATTTCATGATGAAATAAGTAAATAAGTAGCATTAAAGGAAGTCGACGGTCCAAGCGTCAATGTTGTGGAGCGACTTATCCAAGATATATCGTTGTTTGGAAAGTGTTTGTTGGCATATCCAGTTGTCGCACTTCTCTGCACAAATTATCACAAATTAAAATTAAAATGTTAACAAGTAGAATCCGTATTTTTAATAAAATCTAACATAACTAGCCAGAAAACATTTAACATTTATTAAAAAATATATGTTTGGAAGTTAAATCGACTTCATAGGACAATTGTTTTGTTATATATATACTCGTTATTCGTTGACATGCGTTCGCTACTTAAACTACCATGTACTGTACTTATGTAAAATCTCCCATGTCTCTTCGCTCATCTCACCGAACCCTACAGGCTCTGTGATATATTGTTTAATTAATTGAGATTCACAAATAAA
The DNA here is from genome assembly GCF_040958095.1 of Procambarus clarkii. Taxonomy (NCBI): domain Eukaryota; kingdom Metazoa; phylum Arthropoda; class Malacostraca; order Decapoda; family Cambaridae; genus Procambarus; species Procambarus clarkii. The sequence continues at coordinate 17,467,516 of NC_091153.1, forward strand.
GCTTATAATTGTATATGTTATCAAAAAGGCAGAGCTTAGTTTAGTTCATTTATTATGCACCCCATACCCATCCTATGAGCGATAGTGGAGTGTTACAGAAGCACATAATGGGCTCAGGGACTGAGCCCCACAATTCATATAGCCAAGCAAGTTATAATCTTGATAAGCTAGTTACAAAAGTCAATGCACATTGTCACATCAACAATGGGCTCGAGACCGACCACAAGTACAGTTTATAATTTACGCAACTGACATATATGGAGGGCTAGTGTCACAATTGATATGTTTATCCTACACATAACCCCCTCTCCCCCATCCAATGGGCAGTGGTGGATAGGTTACAATCAAGTCGTTTTTTGCGTTTTATTCAGAGATTAGATCTTATTGGGTGAGGAAAGATATTCATGTTTTAATGAAGGCTTCTTGGCTGATGCTCTCCATTGATGGAAAATATACAACCTTTTGAAAATCAATGTTAGTATGATCTAAATATTGTAATTAACGAAAGTATTTATGTCATCAGAAAGGTAGAAATATAGGCTACATTTAAAATCCTTTGTCATAAATATAACTGAAGTGAAAACGAAGATATATGCGTTTTGATAGTTACTTGATGGCTAGCTCTGAGAGTGTGAGTGCCTTGCACACCAGCCAATAAATTGTATAATTAGTTTCCATATATTTTATTTAATCTTAAAAATCTATATGTCAGAAGAAAGGAAGATGTAGTCGTTAATGTGACAACATTTAAAAATATATATATATTAAGTTAAATAAATAATACCACCTTATCGCCGGTGTCCGGACACATGAAAACTACCTAGGTACCAGTTTCCAGCCAGGCGGGG
>NC_091153.1:17473363-17518142 GCF_040958095.1 Procambarus clarkii
GTATTACCACATTCCTCACCCTGCATACTGATAGGTCATATACCACTTTCCTAGATCTTAAGTCAGCCTTTGACATTGCTAACCCACACGTCATTCTGAGCGAACTTGCTAAAATGAATATTGGAGGATGGCTTCTACGGTGGATAAGAGGCTATCTATCCAACAGGAAGTCATCTGCACTGTTCCAAGGGCATAGGCGTGTAACGAGAGATTTTGAACTTGGCACTCCACAGGGAGGTGTCCTCAGTCGTACTCTGTTCAATGTGTTAATCAGTGCACTTTTAAACTTAGTAACTAGAAGGTCCAGCGAACACATCATTAGCTATGTGGATGATATACTGATCCACACCAATGGGTATACCAACACCCAAAATATTCTGAACTCTGTATTGTACACATGTCAGGAACTATGCTTAGTCATCTCAGTAGAGAAAACAAAGATCTTGAACCGACACCCACCCAGACGGGGTGGGCCGTTCGCAAAATGCAGTTGGATGATGGCTCTCTGCTTGACTATGTTACCAGATACAAATACCTTGGTCTTGAGGTTTTACGGTACCGCAATGTTTTAGCCAGACTGGGTCGCCAATGTAGAGAGAGGCTCCGTGCTCTCAAGGCTGTGGCAGGCTGTGGCAGACAAACACAACTGTACCGTACAGTGTTATATATTTATTTCAGTTTGAACAATTTTTAACATTAAAGGATAAATTCTTTAATTGGTTGAAATTGGTTTTAACATTCGAAATCTAATTTGTTGATGTTAAATAATATAAGGTTCAAATTTATTAAGGTACATGCTTTAAAAACTATTTCTATTTGATACCAACAGTATCACGTTAAGACGTTCTGTACACATCACGTTCTGTACTCTTTTTATGTTATTTAAATTTCAAATATAAATAGTTTTTAAAGTATGTATCTTAATAAATTTGAACCTTATATTATTTAACATCAACAAATTAGATTTCGAATGTTAAAACCAGTTTCATCCAATTAAAGGATTTATCCTTTAATGTTAAAAATTGTTCAAACTGAAATAAATATATAACACTGTACGGTACAGTTGTGTTTAATTATGTTTTGCGATTCCTTTGGAAAAAAGTATTTGTGCACCAAGTACTACTAGGTCATTATGAGATATGCTGAATGTTGTCAGTATACCATCTGAATACGCTTCACTTTGCGTTAATCATTGAACGTCCTAATGATTAAGGTCCCCAAAAGGACTTAATCAGACCTCAGTGGATATTTTTACTCTCCCTCTCTCTCTCTCTCAGAGCATCCCCTTATGTGTTGTATGTGGGTGCTGAAGTTCAGTCTCTTGTCTATGTATAGGTGAAGGAGCTTTCCATAATTGTTATTGCTAATGTTTACTTGTAATACTGGGTATATACATCCAGTCCAGTGTTCTTACCATCGACCGCGGCGAGGGTAAGCCGCGGTCGTATGGTCTGAAACCCACAAATATTTACAATGGGGGGGGGGCGGTGGATAACATTTCCTCTTCAAGCACGCGCACACAAATGAACTATGTTACTTAACTGGAAGCACTCGTACAACATAACTTACACGATTTCTCAGGATTATTATACTTCTTAAAGGTATATATACTGTATATACAGGTATATACAGTATAGTACCTAGGAGGTTCTCTTCAATGATATCTAAGATAATTAAAGGAACCCAAGCAAACTACTGTGGAAATGTGCAGGACAAACATATCAATTGTGACACTAGCTCTCCACATATGGCATTTGCTTAATTTAGAAACTGTACTTGTGGTCGATCTCGAACACATGTTGTTGTGACGATGTGTTATGAATTTTGTGGCTAGCTCCTCAAGATTGTAACTTGCTTAGATAAATAAATTGTGTGTTCAGTCCCTGAACCCATTATGTGATAAATTACCTAAACTAAAAACTATAGTATGGCGACGAAACCTGAACTGCATAATGTAAATAGGGATTAACCAGAAAAAGGTATAGGTGAAGAATAACACCAGGTAACTGTAAAGCTGCCGCCCAGTTGGGTGGGTGTGGAGCAAGACTAGTAACTGTGCGACTCCTCATAGATGTAAAGTGCCTTGTATAGTGACTGTTGTGAGCCTCTTGTTGAATTACTTGTGACACAAAAGATTACTGATGTGTGTATTTGTGTGGGTGATTAAATATGTATGTGTATGTATATATGCATATGTATGAATATGTACATGTATGCATAAGTATATGTACATTAATAATTTTGTAACTAGCGTCAAAAGATTGTTATTTGCTTAGCTAAACGAACTAGGGGGTTTAGTTCCTGAACCGATTATGTGCCTCTGTAATCCTTTACACCACCGCCCACGGGATGGGTATTATGGGGTGCATAATAAGGAAAGAAAATGAATGGACCGAACCCCACAGTTCATTTAGCTAAGCAAGTTACAATCTTGATGAGCTAGTTACAAAATTCACTATAAGTCGTCACATCATAAATGGGTTCGAGATCGACCACAAGTAGTGCATTACATAATTTATCAGTATTGTGCAGCCTGTGATCCCCGCCTGGCTGGATACTGATACCTAGGTAGTTTTCATGTGTCCGGACACCGGCGATAAGGTGGTATTATTTATTTAACTTAAGAGATATATATTTTTAAATGTTGTCACATTAACGGCTACATCTTCCTTTCTTCTGACATATAGATTTTAAGAGTAATTAAAATATATGGAAACTAATTATACAATTTATTGGCTGGTGTGCAGGGCTTCACACTCTCAGAGCTAGCCATCAAGTAACTATCAAAACGCATATATCTTCGTTTTCACTTCAGTTATATTTATGACAAAGGATTTTAAATGTAGCCTATATTTCTACCTTTCAAATGACATAAATACTTTCGTTAATTACAATATCTAGATGATCAAACTAACATTGATTTTCAAAAGGTTGTATATTTTCCATCAATGGAGAGCATCAGCCAAGAAGCCTTCTTTAAAATATAAATATCTTTCCTCACCCAATAAGATCTAATCTCTGAATAAAACGCAAAAAAGACTTGATTGTAACTTATCCACCGTTGCCCATTGGATGGGGGAGAGGGGATTATGTGTAGGATAAACATATCAATTGTGACACTAGCCCTCCATATATGTCAGTTGCTTAAATTATAAACTGTACTTGTGGTCAATCTCGAGCCCATTGTTGATGTGACAATGTGCATTGACTTTTGTAACTAGCTTATCAAGATTATAACTTGCTTGGCTATATGCATTGTGGGGCTCAGTCCCTGAGCTTATTATGTTCCTCTGTAACACTCCACTATCGCCCATAGGATGGGTATAGGGTGTATAATAAATGAACTAAACTAAGCTCTACCTTTTTGATAACATATACAATTATAAGCTTTATTTGTGAATCTCAATTAATTAAACAATATATCACAGAGCCTGTAGGGTTCGGTGAGATGAGCGAAGAGACATGTGAGATTTTACATGAGTACAGTACATGGTTATCTTGAGATGATTTCGGGGCTGTTTAGTGTCCCTGCGGCCCGGTCCTCGACCAGGCCTCCACCCCCAGGAAGCAGCCCGTGACAGCTGACTAACACCCAGGTACCTATTTTACTGCTAGGTAACAGGGCCATTGGGTGAAAGAAACTCTGCCCATTGTTTGTCGCCGGCGCCTGGGAACGAACCCAGTACCACAGGATGACAAGTCCAGCGTGCTGTCCGCTCGGCCGACCGGCTCCCCCATGGTAGTTTAAGTAGCGAACGCATGTCAACGAATAACGAGTATATATAACAAAACTATTGTCCTATGAAGTCGATTTAACTTCCAAACATATATTTTTTAATAAATGTTAAATGTTTTCTGGCTAGTTATGTTAGATTTTATTAAAAATACATATTCTACTTGTTAACATTATAATTTTAATTTGTGATAATTTGTGCAAAGAAATGTGACAACTGGATATGGCAACAAACACTTTCCAAACAACGATATATCTTGGATAAGTCGCTCCACAACATATGTTGGAATAGTGCTCAACGAGGTGGCGGATGACTTGGCCAAACGTGCCACATCAAAACCACAAGTTGACATTGAATGTGAATTCACAATGAGACAAATAAGAAGCAAAATCAGAAATATTCAGGCCCAGGCGGGAGTGGAGAGGAGAGAGATATTGTATGAGAGTAGTCAAACCATGCAACACTACATGTATGTGAGTCAAAACACCCATTTCACTTATGGTAAAAGGAGAAATGCTTGGAGTGACTCTGTGTACATGCGGCTCAGGCTTGGGTACAAATATTACTGGGAATATGGGATAGATGTTCATGATAATGACACGAAGTGTAAACTATGTGGTATGTTAAGGTCTCACACCCTTGCCCATTATGTTCTTGATTGTCCGTTGATTAATGTATTGTTATGATCTCAGCCGGCAGGAGAAACGAGTCTCCCTCCTTGAGAGTTATTCATCAAGCCTGACCTGATTAGAAGGTCTAGCAAATATTGAGGTGATAACCCATATGTAAAAGAGTTGCTTGGATATATATAACAATTTAAGATTATGGGCTATGAAGAAGAAAACAGATAAATGACTGACTAGGAGATGTGGACATTTTGCTGGAGGCGTGAGGCTTGCTTCTGGAGGGGCTTTGACCTCACTTGAGTGCCAGACATCGCAGGGGAAAAGCCGCGCTCCGTTGAACTCCCGCCAGAAGGGAACCCCTAGTGATATATCTCGAAGAGAAGAGAAGTGTGCAGACGTACCAGCTGTGGAACCGAGCTGGGAACGTTGTGGTCTCAAGTCCTGGTCGACGAAGTGTTTATTAAATCGCCCAGAGGCATTATTGTGGGCCGTGGAAGCGCCGTGACCAGACGCTGTCAGAGGGAGAGCGCCCTCGACCAGTTAATCTGTGGTAAGCACGATATACGCCAGTTCATAGTAATTGCTTGTAGTTGGTCGTGTGCCCAGCGACAGTAGCAATGTTTATTTATAAGTTAGACATGTTTTAATAAGGCAGAAAGCCTGAAATAGGAGAGTGAAGAGGGAGGAACGCGGGGCGTCGTCCGTCCCCTCTGAGCTCTGACAGACGACTGAGGGAGCCCGGCTCCTGACGGAGGAAGACCCTCCCAGCGAGTGAGGACCGCCGCCAGGCGAGGTGGAGTATGGACCCGCCCAAAACGGGGGAGTCCACTCTCACTGTATGTAGATGACAGATAGAGGTTGGAGACAAACATATTGTGTGAATATTTTTGTTTATGTGTTAAAGGGGAAACATTTTTATTGGAGTGTCGATGGGTTGCAGGTTTGTCTTTGGGAAAGAGGTTGCTGAGAACTTCGAAGCCAGCAGATGAAGTAGCTGATGAGACTCCAAGGTAGTGGAGTCGAGGACCTCGAGCTGTGAGGAGAAGCAGTGAAGAGGAGTGTCACATGCTTCTGTAGAGGTGGTGAAGCACCATAGTTGCTCGAGGAAACTTCATGGTGTAGCAGCCAAGAGAGCTGTGGAGGAACCTAGCAGAAGGGTGGAGCACCTTAGTTGCTCGAGAAAACTTCATGATAGCAGCCTGGAGGAGCTGCAGAGGATCCTGGTAGTGAAGCCCGGAAGAACCTAAAGATATCAGGGTAGTGAACTTCCAGAGGTGGAAGGGGAAGTTCTGGTGGATTACTTGTAGGGAGTTGATAGTGTTTGGTTGTCATTAGTGTGCAAGACGCAGTGAGAGGTGAGTGACTGTTTGCATTCTTATGTCAAGGAGTGTTTTATACTGAAGTTTATAGTTGCAGCCGTAGGCTTGATTACCTACAGATGTATGTGTTCGAGGACTGATAGAGTGATCGATTGATCATTGTTGTGTATCAATGAACATTTATACTGATATATGTTATTGCATTCAAATCCTGATATTCTATATATATATTATCTTGCTGATGGTGCAACAGTGTATGTAGACTTGATCAACTTGAGGAGGTTGATAGCATCAGGTGGTGAACCAGGAGATAGGATACCACTTGATAAGCTGATGGTAGAGTTCTGATGGTGTTGGAGTGCAACCTGATTGTAATAATATAGAGTATACAATTCATTATTATTATATGTGTGTATGTATCGTGTATGTGCTTCGTCCAGTAAATGTATCCCAATTTGCTGGTGTTTGCCCTTGTCCTAGTGAGGCTTCCCATGAAATAGTACGGAGGAAGAGAGAGAGAGGGAAAGAACCAAAAACCACTGCTGTGGACAGGGCAGAAGGTAATATTAGTAAGTCATAGGGGATTGAGGAGATCATATCACCTAAGGAGAGAGTGGGGAGTCACAGCGGCTCGAGTGGGTGTGTGCACGTGACAACGAGGCTAAGTGTTGGAGCCGCATCCCCTAAATGTGTGACGTTGAGCCCCTCTCCAAGGGCCAGAAGCGCCTAGTGTGATCTCCTAGCGAGGTATAAGCACTCTACCGAGTTGTGGGTTGGGTTGTCTGCAAAGGAGGAACAACGACGACAACACAGCTAACCCACAAGACTATAATAGTATATAGAAACACTGAGATAAGGACTGTTCCTGAACAAATAGCCTGGATGTGTCACAACGGAAAGGTTGATGATATTCTTGAGAGATATAAGAATTTTGCACCAAGATTGTAATATTTTGTTGAATTATCAGCATGTCTCTTGCAAATTGTCTATACAGTATACCTAGGTCATAAAAGTATTTGTGTGTACGTCTGATGCCATACTACTTGTGAAGGAGGAAATGTATATGTTTACCTCTCAGAATGTTTGGTAATATGTTTATTTGTGATGTGTGTCTATGTATATATTAACACGTTGTACTGAATGGGGTGAGAATAGCTTGAGCTACCTCATCCCTTTGTGTGTATTTTACCTCAATAAACTTATTTCAATTTCAATTTCAATTGACGCTTGGACCGTCGACTTCCTTTGATGCTACTTATTTACTTATTTCATAATGAAATTATATTAGTTTGGAGTAAATATATGTTTTCTCATGTTCTGCATTCAGCACCCACATTATAGTGAGTAAATATACCATATTACTTAAATAATGCAAGGAGGGTTTGAGTAGCTTTGGGTCTTTAGTGGACAGAATCTCCAATAGATGGGGCGAGAGTCGCCCGAGCAAGAGTCGAAACTTAATTTAAAATTGATATATCTTTGTTCTCGAACATGATATATTTAATTTGGTGCAATCATAATAATGTTCATATCTCGGTCTTTCTGGAGGAATATAAGATTTTAGGCTTTATTAGCGTATCTTTGTTAATTATACAATATATCGGCAAGTGCGTAGGCGTCTGCACTCCCTGCCCGACACGCTACTGAGCGCTACTATAAAAACATATGTATCTTCACTTGAGCTATAAATATGCCTATTGTAATGTATTTAAAATGAAGCTCTTATTTCTATCTTTCTTAAGACATATAAAACATTTGTGTTTATTAACGAATTTACGTGAAATAAACATTGATCTGGGAGAGTTACTTTGTCGTTCAGTCTGTACGGGGTGGGAGCTCCGTAATTTTTAAAATACATGTATCTTCATTAGAACTTTAAATATGTCTATGGTAAAGTGTTTAAAGTGAAGCTTATATGTCTGCCTTTCTTGAGACATATAAAACATATATGTTTATTAACGAATTCACGTGAAATAAACATTGTTCTGAGAGAGAGTTGCTCGGTCGATCAATCTGTCCGGGGTCGGAGCTCGGCTATTATATAAGTACACGTATCTTCGCTTTAAACTTAAATATGCCCATGGTAAGGTATTTAGAATGAAGCTTATATTTATATCTTTCTTGAGACATATAAAACTCTTACGTTTATTAAGGAATCTGTGTGAAATAGGCATGGTTCTGAGATGAATGCTGCGGTTTTTTAACTCAACGAGCGATGAAAACTGCCTCTTTTATAAAACTACAAATATCTTCAGTTTTACTTAAAATATTTGTCTGGTAGAGGTTTTACATATAAATCCCCTTTTTGTCTTTCTTCTGACTAATAAATAATTTTGGTTTAATAAGTCATCAAGATATTTTCAACAATATTCTTTCGGCGTTCGTCTTTTCCAACATGGGCGACCCTTTTGGAAACGCGATACTTGGATTAACCCATCCCATAGTTGGGCCTGTTTCCATTATGGTTCGGAACATTCCATCATTATGGAATCCGAGGCCATGCACTGGACTATATCCAATCCTATCCTAGTGACAGACTCCAATATGTAACAATCAATAATATAACCTCTCCCACTCTACCAATTGCTGTTGGAGAGCCACAGGGCAGCATCTTGGGACCTCTCCTATTTCTTATATACATCAATGATCTGCCTAATGTCTCTAACATTCTGAAACCTATTTTGTTTGCTGATGACACTACCCTCATCTCTTTTAACCCCAACCCACATACACTAAATGATGTTGTTAATAATGAACTAAAAAAAGTTATGGATGTCAACCAATAAACTAACACTTAACATAGAAAAGACCTTCTACATTTTATTTGGAAGCAAGTCTACAAATGCAATTCAGCTTCAGGTAGATAATGTAAACATTAGCAATAAAAATGATGGAAAGTTTCTTGGCCTATACCTAGACAAGAGACTCAACTTCAGCACCCACATACAACACATAACTAAGAAAGTCTCTAAAACAGTTGGGATACTCTCCAAAATCAGATATTATGTACTTAACTCTGCTCTCATCTCTCTATATTGTGCACTAATCTATCCCTATCTTAATTATGGTATCTGTGCATGGGGTTCAACCACTGCAAACTACCTCAAGTCCATCATCACCCAGCAAAAATCACAATCAGAATAATAACAAATTCTGCTTTCAGACAACACTTAGCCCCCTTGTTTAACTCCCTTAACATGCTAAACATAATCTCACTCCACAAACTTTCTTGTGTCAATTACATTTACAAAACCCTGTTCTTAAACGCAAATCCTGCTCTGAAACTTTCCCTGGACAGATGTATTAGGACCTATTACCACCACAGAAATAAATATCTCTTTGTTATCCCCAGAGTCAAACATAATCTGTGTAAACACTCTATGCAAATAAACGGACCCAGTCTATGGAACTCACTCCCTAATAAATTGAAAAGCTGTCCAACTTTTGCGTCATTCAAAAACAAAAACAAAACAGATTAGGTACTAAAAAGTACCTAATCTCATCAGCATAGTCTTTTCTACCTTGTTGCTTTAAAATTGCACTGTATCTATTGCTTCCCAATCTCCCTATGTTTATATACCCAATCCGAACATCTTTACCATTGTGATCATTGCTGTCATCTTATATGTGCTATCAATCTGCTGTATGGTGTCTGTTAATCTTGTTTAAATTACCAATCAAGTTGTCAATGTAATCAACCAGAGCTTTAATAAACCAATGTGCTTTAATATACTTACTATTCTCTCTCATCTCATTTTTTTTTCTTGCAATGTATCTGTTATCATTTTATTAATTCTGCTAGATTTACCTACTTAAAAGTATCTGTTAGATTAACGACCTGCCCGAAACGCTGTGCGTACTAGTGGCTTTACAAGATTGCAAATACTATGCTATGTATTCTCTCTAACCCAATGTACCTTCTTGAATATAAATAAATGAATAAATAAATAAATATACATTGACTTGCATTCACTATGTAGTTATATATTTTTCAAGAATTTAATATATATCTATATATATATATATATATATATATATATATATATATATATATATATATATATATATATATATATATATATATATATATATATATATATATATATATATATATAAATTGTTGCAAGTCGAGCAACAAATATTTTACATTGAACAACAAATGAGATTGGAAAAGCAGTATTGCCACCTCTGCTATACAGACAAAAATAGACCCCAGACATACCCTGTGGGTAGTAATGGACCCCCATACCGACACTATGAGGGGTAGTGGGCCCCATAATAACACTATGGGCGGTAGTGGACACTATACAAACACTATAGGCGGTAGTTGACTTCATAGCGACCCTGTGGGCGGTAGTGGACCCCCTGCCGACCCTGTGGGCTGTAGTGGACCCCCTGCCGACCCTGTGGACGGCAGTGGACCCCTTACCGACCCTGTGGGCGGCAGTGGACCCCCTAACAACCCTGTGGGCGGTAGTGGACCCCTACCGACCCTGTGGACGCCCTACCTACCCTGTGGGCGGTAGTGAGACCCCCTACCGACCCTGTGGACCCCATACCGACCCTGTGGACGGTAGTGGACCCCTACCGACCCTGTGGGCGAAAGTGGACCCCCCTACCAACCCTGTTGGCGGTAGTGGACCCCTACCGACCCTGTGGACGCCCTACAGACCCTGTGGGTGTTAGTGAACCCCATACCAACCCTGTGGGTGGCAGTGAACCCCATACCGACCCTGTAGGTGGCAGTAAACACCATACCAACCCTTTGGGCGGTAGTGGACCCCCTACCGACCCTGTGGGCGGCAGTTGACCCCCTACCAACCCTGTGGGCGGTAGTGGACCCCCTACCGACCCTGTGGGCGGCAGTGGACCCTATATACTAATCCTGTGGGCGATACTGGACCCTATACTCATCCTGTGGGCGGCAATGGACGCCATACACATCCAGTGGGTGTTATTTTTTTTTTTAGATTTATACAAGAGTTGTTACATTCTTGTACAGCCACTAGTACTCGTAGCATTTCGGGCAGTTCCCTGGAATACGATCCCCTGCCACGAAGAATCGTTTTTTCATCCAAGTACACATTTTACTGTTGCGTTAAACATAGGCTACAGTTAAGGAATTGCACCCAGTAAATCCTCCCCGGCCATGATACGAACCCATGACATAGCGCTCGCGGAACGCCAGGCGAGTGTCTTACCACTACACCACGGAGACTGTCAATTATTGGACCCCATACTTATTCTGTGGGTGGTTGGAGCCCCATACCCATCCTGTGGGTGATAGTGGACGCCTTTCTCATCCTGTGGGTGGTATTGGACCCCATACCCATCCTGTGGGTGGTTGTGAGCCCCATACCCATCCTGTTGGTGGTAGTGGACGCCATACACATCCAGTGGATGGTATTGGACCCCATACCCTTCCTGTGGGTGCAAGTGATCCCCATACCCATCCTGTGAGTGGATGTGACCCCCCATACCCATCCTGTGGGTGGTATTGGACCCCTTGCCCACCTAACAGGTGGTAGTGGACCCAATACCCATCCTATAGTTGGTATAGTAGACACCATACCATCCTGTTTGCAGTAGTTTACCCCATGAACATTCCAACATAACATTGTTTTCTGTTAGCGTTCCTACAAAACATTCTTTAAAGATTTTTAAAGCACAAACTGTGGTATATAATATTGATTGATGAAGCACTGTTATACTATGTAATAATTTATAGTGCTTATTATAATTTACTAAGAACAACTTATATTTCTCAAAATAAAACTACGAGCCTTCAATAGGATGTAGCTGATCTGTAATATTTTAAGAGCATGGACAATAGTAGGTAAATTTCACAACCCGTGTCGGACCTTAAAACTACAATTTTCATTATAATTGAACCAATCACGACTATTCTGCTATCTACGTTGATGGACGAGTACTATGAGACGTAAATTGGTACGTGAGGAAGAGTTTGGGCCTTGGGAAAAAAGGTAACTGGGAATATATCACATATGTACTAAATCACATTCGACATATTGACTTTAAGCATTAAGTCATATATGTGCTGTCTTGTGTGAGAACGGGTTGCCTCCTTAACTCTTCTGTCTTCCAGCAAAGTGAGGTTTAATTCCCATAGTCTCTCGTCGTAGCTCATACCTCTCAGCTCGGGTACTAGTCTGGTGGAAAACCTTTGAACCTTTTCCACTTTAGTCTTATCCTTGACTAGATATGGACTCCATGCTGGGGCTGCATACTCCAGGATTGACCTGACACATGTGGTATACAAAGTTCTGAATGATTCTTTACACAAGTTTCTGAATGCCGTTCGTATGTTGTCCAGCCTGGCATATGCCCCTGATGTTATCCTCTTGATATGGGCTGCAGGAGACAGGTCTGGCGTGATATCAACTCCCATGTCTTTTTCTTTCTCTGACTCCTGATGAATTTCCTCTCCCAGATGATACCTTGTATTTGGCCTCCTGCTCCATACACCTATCTTCATTACATTACATTTGGTTGGGAACAACTATTTGTTCGACCATTCCTTCAGTTTGTCTAGGTCTTCTTGAAGCCTCAAACAGTCCTCTTCTGTCTTAATCCTTTTCATAATTTTGGCATCGTCCGCAAACATTGAGAGAAATTAATGTATACCCTCCGGGAGATCATTTACATATATCAGAAACAAGATAGGACCGAGTACAGAGCCCTGTGGGACTCAACTGGTGACTTCACGCCAATCGGAGGTCTCACCCCTCACCGTAACTCTCTGCTTCCTATTGCTTAGGTACTCCCTTATCCACTGGAGCACCTTTCCAGCTACACCTGCCTGTCTCTTCAGCTTATGTATCAGCCTCTTGATGACCAGACCACACACTAGAATGTGAAGGGACGACGATGTTTCGGTCCGTCCTGGACCATTCTCAAGTCGATTGTGACTTGATTTTGACTCAAGTCACAATCGACTTGAGAATGGTCCAGGACGGACCGAAACGTCGTCGTCCCTTCACATTGTAGTGTCTGGTCCGGTCATCATACTTTAGCCACGTTATTGTGACTCATCGCCTGCATATCAGCCTCTTATGCGGTACTGTGTCAAAGGCTTTCCGACAATCCAAGAAAATGCAGTCCGCCCATCCCTCTCTTTCTTGCTTAATCTTTGTCACCTGGTCGTAGAATTCTATTAAGGGAGTCAGGCAAGATTTACCCTCCCTGAACCCATGTTGGCGATTTGTCACGAAGTCCCTTGTCTCCAGATGTGCTACCAGGTTTTTTCTCACTATCTTCTCCATCTCCTTGCATGGTATACAAGTCAAGGACACTGGCCTGTAGTTCAGTGTTTCTTGCCTGTCGCCCTTTTTGTATATTGGGACCACATTCGCCGTCTTCCATATTTTTGGTAGGTCTCCCATCTCCAGTGACTTACTATACACTATGGAGAGTGGCAAGCAAAGTGCCTCTGCACACTCTTTCAGTATCCATGGTGAGACCCCGTCTTGACCAACAGCCTTTCTAACCTCCAGATCCAGCAGGTGTCTCTTGACCTCCACTCTCGAAATTTCGAACTCTTCCAAGGTCGCCTGGTTTACCTCCCTTTCTCCTAGCACAGTGACCTCACCTTGTTCTATTGTAAAGACCTCCTGGAACCTCTTGTTGAGTTCTTCACACACCTCTCTGTCATTCTCTGTATACCTGTCCTCGCCTGTTCTAAGTTTCAATACCTGTTCTTTCACTGTTGTTTTCCTTCTGATGTGACTGTGGAGTAGCTTTGGTTCGGTCTTGGCTTTGTTTGCTATATAATTTTCAAAACTTTTCTCTGCTTCTCTTCTCACCCTGACGTACTCATTCCTGGTTCTCTGGTATCTCTCTCTGCTTTCTGGTGTTCTGTTATTCCGGAAGTTCCTCTACACCTTTTTGTTCAGTTTCTTCGCTTCCATACATGTCCTATTATACCATGGATTCTTCTGTTGCTTCTCGGATTTTTCCCTGTGGGCCAGGATGAACCTGTTTACTGCCTCCTGACACTTTTGGGTAACATAGTCCATCATACCCTCAACAGACTTATCTCTGAGGTCTGTGTCCCAAGGTATTTCACTAAGGAAACTTCTCATCTGTTCATAATTCCCCTTTCGGTATGCCAGCCTTTTGATTCCTAGTTCTTTTTTGGGGGAGATAATTCCTAGCTCTACCAGGAACTCAAAGTTCAATACACTGTGGTCACTCATTCCCAAGGGCGCTTCCATCTTAACTTCCGTTATATCCCACTCATTTAGGGTAAATATCAAATCAAGCATTGCTGGTTCATCTTCTCCTCTCATTCTTGTTGGTTCTTTGATGTGCTGAGGAGCTGTGTGTGTGTGTGTGTGTGTGTGTGTGTGTGTGTGTGTGTGTGTGTGTTCAAACAGTGTATATATATATATATATATATATATATATATATATATATATATATATATATATATATATATATATATATATATATGTCGTACCTAGTAGCCAGAACGCACTTCTCGGCCTACTATGCAAGGCCCGATTTGCCTAATAAGCCAAGTTTTCCTGAATTAATATATTTTCTCTAATTTTTTTCTTATGAAATGATAAAGCTACCCATATCATTATGTATGAGGTCAATTTTTTATTATTGGAGTTAAAATTAACGTAGATACATGACCGAACCCAACCAACCCTACCTAACCTAACCTAACCTATCTTTATAGGTTAGGTTAGGTTAGGTGGCCGAAAAAGTTAGGTTAGGTTAGGTTAGGTAGGTTAGGTAGTCAAAAAACAACTAATTCATGAAAACTTGGCTTATTAGGCAAATCTGGCCTTGCATAGTAGGCTCAGAAGTGCGTTCTGGCTACTAGGTACGACATATATATATATATATATATATATATATATATATATATATATATATATATATATATATATATGTCGTACCTAGTAGCCAGAACGCACTTCTCAGCCTACTATGCAAGGCCCAATTTGCCTAATAAGCCAAGTTTTCGTGAATTAATTTTTTTTCGACGACCTAACCTACCTAACCTAACCTAACCTACCTTTTTCGGTTACCTAACCCAACCTAACCTTTAAAAATAGGTTAGGTAGGGTTGGTTAGGTTCGGTCATATATCTACGCTAATTTTAACTACAATAAAACAAAATTGACCTCATACATAATGAAATGTATGACCTCATACATGACCTCATACATCCTGACCCTGTGGGCCAGGATGAACCTGTTTACTGCCTCCTGACACTTTTGGGTAACATAGTCCATCATACCCTCAACAGACTTATCTCTGAGGTCTGTGTCCCAAGGTATTTCACTAAGGAAACTTCTCATCTGTTCATAATTCCCCTTTCGGTATGCCAGCCTTTTGATTCCTAGTTCTTTTTTGGGGGAGATAATTCCTAGCTCTACCAGGTACTCAAAGTTCAATACACTGTGGTCACTCATTCCCAAGGGCGCTTCCATCTTAACTTCCGTTATATCCCACTCATTTAGGGTAAATATCAAATCAAGCATTGCTGGTTCATCTTCTCCTCTCATTCTTGTTGGTTCTTTGATGTGCTGAGGAGCTGTGTGTGTGTGTGTGTGTGTGTGTGTGTGTGTGTGTGTGTGTGTGTGTGTGTGTGTGTGTGTGTGTGTGTGTGTGTGTGTGTGTGTGTGTGTGTGTGTGTGTGTGTGTGTGTGTGTGTGTGTTCAAACAGTGTATATATATATATATATATATATATATATATATATATATATATATATATATATATATATATATATGTCGTACCTAGTAGCCAGAACGCACTTCTCGGCCTACTATGCAAGGCCCGATTTGCCTAATAAGCCAAGTTTTCCTGAATTAATATATTTTCTCTAATTTTTTTCTTATGAAATGATAAAGCTACCCATATCATTATGTATGAGGTCAATTTTTTATTATTGGAGTTAAAATTAACGTAGATACATGACCGAACCCAACCAACCCTACCTAACCTAACCTAACCTATCTTTATAGGTTAGGTTAGGTTAGGTGGCCGAAAAAGTTAGGTTAGGTTAGGTTAGGTAGGTTAGGTAGTCAAAAAACAACTAATTCATGAAAACTTGGCTTATTAGGCAAATCTGGCCTTGCATAGTAGGCTCAGAAGTGCGTTCTGGCTACTAGGTACGACATATATATATATATATATATATATATATATATATATATATATATATGTCGTACCTAGTAGCCAGAACGCACTTCTCAGCCTACTATGCAAGGCCCAATTTGCCTAATAAGCCAAGTTTTCGTGAATTAATTTTTTTTCGACGACCTAACCTACCTAACCTAACCTAACCTACCTTTTTCGGTTACCTAACCCAACCTAACCTTTAAAAATAGGTTAGGTAGGGTTGGTTAGGTTCGGTCATATATCTACGCTAATTTTAACTACAATAAAACAAAATTGACCTCATACATAATGAAATGTATGACCTCATACATGACCTCATACATCCTGACCCTGTGGGCCAGGATGAACCTGTTTACTGCCTCCTGACACTTTTGGGTAACATAGTCCATCATACCCTCAACAGACTTATCTCTGAGGTCTGTGTCCCAAGGTATTTCACTAAGGAAACTTCTCATCTGTTCATAATTCCCCTTTCGGTATGCCAGCCTTTTGATTCCTAGTTCTTTTTTGGGGGAGATAATTCCTAGCTCTACCAGGTACTCAAAGTTCAATACACTGTGGTCACTCATTCCCAAGGGCGCTTCCATCTTAACTTCCGTTATATCCCACTCATTTAGGGTAAATATCAAATCAAGCATTGCTGGTTCATTTTCTCCTCTCATTCTTGTTGGTTCTTTGATGTGCTGTGTGTGTGTGTGTGTGTGTGTGTGTGTGTGTGTGTGTGTGTGTGTGTGTGTGTGTGTGTGTGTGTGTGTGTGTGTGTGTGTGTGTGTGTGTGTGTGTGTGTGTTCAAACAGTGTATATATATATATATATATATATATATATATATATATATATATATATATATATATATATATATATATATATGTCGTACCTAATAGCCAGAACGCTCTTCTCAGCCAACTATGCAAGGCCCGATTTGCCTAATAAGCCAAGTTTTCCTGAATTAATATATTTTTTCTAATTTTTTCCTTATGAAGTGATAAAGCTACCCATTTCATTATGTATGAGGTCAATTTTTTTTTATTGAAGTTAAAATTAACGTAGATATATGACCGAGCCTAACCAACCCTACCTAACCTAACCTAACCTATCTCTATCGGTTAGGTTAGGATAGGTAGCAGAAAAAGTTAGGTTAGGTTAGGTTAGGTAGGTTAGGTAGTCGAAAAAACATTAATTCATGAAAACTTGGCTTATTAGGCAAATTGGGCCATGCATAGTTGGCTGAGAAGTGCGTTCTGGCTATTAGGTACGACATATATATATATATATATATATATATATATATATATGTCGTACCTAGTAGCCAGAACGCACTTCTCGGCCTACTATGCAAGGCCCGATTTGCCTAATAAGCCAAGTTTTCCTGAATTAATATATTTTCTCTAATTTTTTTCTTATGAAATGATAAAGCTACCCATATCATTATGTATGAGGTCAATTTTTTATTATTGGAGTTAAAATTAACGTAGATACATGACCGAACCCAACCAACCCTACCTAACCTAACCTAACCTATCTTTATAGGTTAGGTTAGGTTAGGTGGCCGAAAAAGTTAGGTTAGGTTAGGTTAGGTAGGTTAGGTAGTCAAAAAACAACTAATTCATGAAAACTTGGCTTATTAGGCAAATCTGGCCTTGCATAGTAGGCTCAGAAGTGCGTTCTGGCTACTAGGTACGACATATATATATATATATATATATATATATATATATATGTCGTACCTAGTAGCCAGAACGCACTTCTCAGCCTACTATGCAAGGCCCAATTTGCCTAATAAGCCAAGTTTTCGTGAATTAATTTTTTTTCGACGACCTAACCTACCTAACCTAACCTAACCTACCTTTTTCGGTTACCTAACCCAACCTAACCTTTAAAAATAGGTTAGGTTAGGTTAGGTAGGGTTGGTTAGGTTCGGTCATATATCTACGCTAATTTTAACTACAATAAAACAAAATTGACCTCATACATAATGAAATGTATGACCTCATACATGACCTCATACATCCTGACCCTGTGGGCCAGGATGAACCTGTTTACTGCCTCCTGACACTTTTGGGTAACATAGTCCATCATACCCTCAACAGACTTATCTCTGAGGTCTGTGTCCCAAGGTATTTCACTAAGGAAACTTCTCATCTGTTCATAATTCCCCTTTCGGTATGCCAGCCTTTTGATTCCTAGTTCTTTTTTGGGGGAGATAATTCCTAGCTCTACCAGGTACTCAAAGTTCAATACACTGTGGTCACTCATTCCCTAGGGCGCTTCCATCTTAACTTCCGTTATATCCCACTCATTTAGGGTAAATATCAAATCAAGCATTGCTGGTTCATCTTCTCCTCTCATTCTTGTTGGTTCTTTGATGTGCTGAGGAGCTGTGTGTGTGTGTGTGTGTGTGTGTGTGTGTGTGTGTGTGTGTGTGTGTGTGTGTGTGTGTGTGTGTGTGTGTGTGTGTGTGTGTGTGTGTGTGTGTGTGTGTGTGTGTTCAAACAGTGTATATATATATATATATATATATATATATATATATATATATATATATATATATATATATATATATATATATATATATATGTCGTACCTAGTAGCCAGAATGCACTTCTCGGCCTACTATACAAGGCCCAATTTGCCTAATAAGCCAAGTTTTCCTGAATTAATATATTTTCTCTAATTTTTTTCTTATGAAATGATAAAGCTACCCATTTCATCATGTATGAGGTCAATTTTTTTTTATTGGAGTTAAAATTGACGTAGATATATGACCGAACCTAACCAACCCTACCTAACCTAACCTAACCTCTCTTTATAGGTTAGGTTAGGTTAGGTAGCCGAAAAAGGTAGGTTAGGTTAGGTTAGGTAGGTTAGGTAGTCGAAAAACAATTAATTCATGAAAACTTGGCTTATTAGGCAAATCGGGCCTTGCATAGTAGGCAGAGAAGTGCGTTCTGGCTACTAGGTACGACATATATATATATATATATATATATATATATATATATATATATATGTCGTACCTAGTAGCCAGAACGCACTTCTCAGCCTACTATGCAAGGCCCAATTTGCCTAATAAGCCAAGTTTTCGTGAATTAATTTTTTTTCGACGACCTAACCTACCTAACCTAACCTAACCTACCTTTTTCGGTTACCTAACCCAACCTAACCTTTAAAAATAGGTTAGGTTAGGTTAGGTAGGGTTGGTTAGGTTCGGTCATATATCTACGCTAATTTTAACTACAATAAAACAAAATTGACCTCATACATAATGAAATGGGTAGCTTTATCATTTCATAAGAAAAAATTAGAGAAAATATATTAATTCAGGAAAACTTGGCTTGTTAGGCAAATCGGGCCTTGCATAGTAGGCTGAAAAGTGCGTTCTGGCTACTAGGTACGACATATATATATATATATATATATATATATATATATATATATATATATATATATATATATATATATATATATATATATATATATATATATATAGCGTGAGAGCTTACTTTTTTTCCCGTACAATGTTCAGGGGTGAAAATATTGTTGCTGGCTGGTCAGTGAGCACTTGTGTGGCCCTAATGACCCTCCAGAGGTTGATAGGCCTTTTAAGGCCAATACCATTACCAGCTTGGAGAGGTGTACCCGGCTTCTCGGAGAGTATATGCTGGGAGTTTACTTTAGTCTTGGACTATTTTCAGAACTAACGTATACATGTTGGTTGATCAGCAAACTTTTGTTGTATTCTTAACTAGTTGTGTGGAGGGCTGACAGAGCTTCAGCCCAGCATCCGATCAACATCCCTGCTGCTGGTCTCACGGGATCCGGGACGTGGAACTCTTGTCATGTCTTGTCTATGGGGCTCCAGTGTACCTAGATCAAGGACACTGGCCACCTGACTCACATAATAGAAGCCGCAGGACCACACTGGTCACTGAATGTCACTGTTACTGAGAATACTGAAGACCTGGGTCCTTCAGGTTCCTAGGTTACTGTTTCACAACAGCCCGTCAACCGAAGGTTTTCCAACGTCAAGAAAAAGGTCACTTTAATGTGGTCCCTTTGTTTTGGGTCCTAACAGAGGACCCAAAACAAAAAACGGGATCATACGTCAGTTTTGCCAGCCGCTTCAATTTTCTAGTATAACAATTTTTTGCCTTATGTTTCGCATACGAGCGAAAAGAGACGTTCTTTTTAAGAGGGGGACAGGTTGCTCACAATCCTCGGAAGACGGAGAACGGAGGAGTATACAGAAGAGTGAGAAGATAACCATTTAAACGACATAGTCATTAACACCACTGGTAGCAATTGTCTCTTTCATGATGGAACTGTTTTGATAACGTGTTATCCTAGTTATTCACATGACTTATGTTATATATCTTGTTATGACATACGTAACGCTGACCTCCTCTGGGACGTCGACCTTCTCATTGGGTACCAACACCACGGGGGTCATAAGACCACTGGGTCCTAGGACCAATGGGTCGAAGCCCACTGGGTTCTAAGGCTCAGTAGGTCCTAGGACCATTGGGTGCAAGGCAACGGGGTCCAAGGACAACTGGGTCCTGGGACTACTGGGTCCAAATCACTGGGTTCTAGGGCTCAGTGGGTTCTAGGACCATTGGGTACTAGGGCCCAGTGTGTCCTAGGACCACTGGGTCCAAGGCTACGCATATGAGGACATTGTATAGAGGATATGTGGCAGCTGGTCAGAATTGTATTTCACCTTTGCAAACGCACATTAATGACGCTGTGTAAAAGGACACCTCGAACACTGTTTATGTAAGACAGACGTAAATTAATCTGTGTATTCATGTTTGTAGGTTAGATTGGCATTAAAAAAAAAAACCAGTCACCTTTTGTGGTTGATTGTTCAATAAATCACTGAACTATATGTTTAACAGATCTCTAACTCTGTCCATGGAGGACAGAAGAAAATGTATATATGCTGGTTAGTATTGTAAATGTGTGTTCACGTTTGTGGTAGAAAATAATAATAATAAACAGATACAAGTAAAAGTCATTTATGGAGCAATGTTTCAAATGCTTTCTGACAATCCAAAAATATGCAGTGTGCCCACTTTTCTCTGTCTTCTCAAATGTTTGTCTTTTGTTATAAAATTAAAGCTATGAAGCCAGAGTCACTATCTGTGAACCCGTTGAGGAGGACCGTTATAAAGTCCCAACTCTCTGAAAGTGTTATTAGCCATTTTCCTTACAATTTCATCCAGCATCTCGGTATACATGTTACGGACACTGGTTTGTAGTTCACTTCCACTTGAATATTGGACTATGTTAACTGTTTTCCAAATGCCTAGTAGGTCTCGTGTTTCCAGTGACCTATTATACACCACTGAACATGAAAAGCATTGTAATCTCACTATTTTATTGTTCATTGTTCAGATTTTGTGCATGTGCGAATATGTGCGTGTGTGAGTACACAGCTAGTTGTGATTGCGAGGGTTGAGTTTCGACTCTGCTCCCATCTCTCAACTATCAACCAACTGGTGTATTGGCTCCTGAACCTATTGGGCTCTATCATATCTACATTTCAAATTGTGTATGGAGTCAGCCTTCACCACATCACTGCCTAATGCATTCCATCTGTTAACTACTCTGATACTGAAAAAAATTCTTTGTAACGTCATTGTGGCACATTTAGGAACTCAGTTTCTACCTGTGTCCCCTTGTTTGCATACCACCAGTGTTTAACAGTTTATCTTTATCTACCCAGTCAATTCTTCTGAGAAAGTTATAGGTTGTGATCATATTTCCCTAAAATCTTCTGTCTTACAGTGTCGTGAGGTTTAGTTACAGTAATCTTTCCTCGTAGCTCATGCCTTTCAGCTCTTGGACCAGCCTGGTGGTATATCTCTGAACATTTTCTAACTGCGTATTGTGGACAAGATGTGGACTCCAGACTGGAGCCGCATATTCTAGGATTGGTCTGACATAAGAGGTATACAAGGTGCTGAATGTGTACATTGTTCTGAATGGTTAGGATGTTTTTGTACACGTGCGCGCGTGTGTGTGTTTGTATGTCTGTGTACTCACCTAGTTGTACTTACCTAATTGTGTATGCGGGGACTGAGCTCTGGCTCTTTGGTCCAGCCTCTCAACAACTGTCAATCAACTAACGTACAGGTACCTAAGCGTACTGGGCTCTATCATATCTACATTTGAAGCTGTGTATGGAGTCAGCCTCCACCACATAACTTCCTAATGCATTCCATTTGTCTACTACTCTGACACTGAAAAAATTCTTTCTAACGTCTCTATTCTCATTTGGGCACTCAATTTCCACCTAGTGTCCCCTAGTGCGTGTGCCCCTTGTGTTAAAAAGTCTGTCTTTAGCTACCCTATTAATTCCTCTGAGAATCTTGTATGTGGTGATAATGTCCCCTCTAACTCTTCTGTCTCCCAGTGACGTGAGATTTAATTCCCGTAGTATCTCCTCGCAGCTCATACCCCTCAGTTCGGGTACTAGTCTATTGCCAAACCTTTGAACCTTTTCCAGTTTAGTCTTATGCTTGACTAGATATGGACTCCATGCTGGAGCCGCATACTCCAGGATTGGTCTGACAAATGTTTGTGTGTGTGTGTGTCTCTCTACTCACCTAGTTGTACTCAGCTAGTTGTGCTTGCAGGGGTTGAGCTCTGGCTCTTTGGTCCCGCCTATCAACCATCAATCAACAGGTGTACAAGTTCCTGATCCTATAGGGCTCTATCATATCTACACTTGAAACTCTGTATGGAGTCAGCCTCCACCACATTACTTCCTAATGCATTCCATTTGTCAACCACTCTGACACTAAAAAAGTTCTTTCTAATATCTCTGTGGCTCATTTGGGCACTCAGTTTCCACCTGTGTCCCCTAGTGCGTGTGCCCCTTGTGTTAAATAGCCTTCCTTTACCAACCCTGTCGATTTCCTTGAGAATCTTGAATGTGGTGATCATGTCCCCCCTAACTCTTCTGTCTTCCAATGAAGTGAGGTTTAATTCCCGTAGTCTCTCCTCGTAGCTCATACCTCTCAGCTCGGGTACTAGTCTGGTGGCAAACCTTTGAACCTCTTCCAGTTTAGTCTTATGCTTGACTACATATGGACTCCATGCTGGAGCCGCATACTCCCGGATTGGTCTGACATATGTGGTATATAATGTTCTGAAAGATTCCTTACACAAGTTTCTAAATGCCGTTCGTATGTTGGCCAGCCTGGCATATGCCGTTGATGTTATCCTCTTGATATGTGTTGCAGGAGACAGGTCTGGCGTGTTATCAACTCCCAAGTCTTTTTCTTTCTCTGACTCCTGAAGAATTTCCTCTCCCAGATGATACCTTGTATCTGGCCTCCTGCTCCCTACTCCTATCTTCATTATATTACATTTGGTAGGGTTAAACTCTAACAACCACTTGTTCGACCATTTTTGCAGTTTGTCTAGGTCTTCTTGAAGCCTCAAACAGTCCTCTTCTGTCTTAATCCTTCTCATAATTTGGGCATCGTCTGTAAACATTGAGAGAAATGAATCGATACCCTCTGGGAGATCATTTACATATACAGTATCAGAAACAAGATAGGACCGTGTACAGAGCCCTGTATGACTCCACTGGTGAATTCACGCCAATCGGAGGTCTCACCCCTCACCGTAACTCTCACCGCTTCCTATTGCTTAGGTACTCCTCTATCCACTGGAGCACCTTACCGGCTACACCTGCCTATCTCTTCAGCTTATGTACCAGCCTCTTATGCGGTACTGTGTCAAAGGCTTTCCGACAATCCAAGAAAATGCAATCCCCCAGCCCTCTCTTTCTTGCTTAATCTTTATCACCTGGTCGTAGAATTCTATTAAGCCAGTCAGGCAAGATTTACCCTCTCTGAACCCCTGTTGGCGATTTGTCACGAAGTCCCTTCTCTACAGATGTGTTACTATGTTTTTTCTCACGATCTGCTCCATCACCTTGCATGGTATACAAGTCAAGGACACTGGCCTGTAGTTCAGTGCCTCTTGCCTGTCGCCCTTTTTGTATATTGGGACCACATTCACCGTCTTCCATATTTCTGGTAGGTCTCCCTTCTCCAGTGACTTACTATACACTATGGAGAGTGGCAAGCAAAGTGCCTCTGCACACTCTTTCAGTACCCATGGTGAGATCCCGTCTGGACCAACAGCCTTTATAACATCCAGATCCAGCAGGTGTCTCTTGACCTCCTCTCTCGTAATTTCCAACTCTTCCAAGGCCTCCTGGTTTACCTTCCTTTCTCCTAGCACAGTGACCTCTCCTTGCTCTATTGTGAAGACCTCCTGGAACCTTTTGTTGAGTTCTTCACACACCTCTTTGTCTTTCTCTGTATACCTGTCCTCGCCTGTTCTAAGTTTCAATACCTGTTCTTTCACTGTTGTTTTCCTTTTGATGTGACTGTGGAGTAGCTTTGGTTCGGTCTTGGCTTTGTTTGCTATATCATTTTCAAAACTTTTCTCTGCTTCTCTTCTCACCCTGACGTACTAATTCCTGGTTTTCTGGTATCTCTCTCTGCGTTCTGGTGTTCTGTTATTCCGGAAGTTCCTCCACGCCCTTTTGTTCAGTTTCTTCGCTTCCATACATGCCCTATTATACGATGGATTCTTCTGTTGCTTCTCGGATTTTTCCCTTTGGGCCAGGATGAACCTGTTTACTGCCTCCTGACACTTTTGGGTAACATAGTCCATCATACCTTGTACATACTTATCTCTGAGGTCTGTGTCCCAAAGTAATTATATTAGGAAATTTCTCATCTGTTCATAATTCCCCTTTCGTAATGCCAGCCTTTTGATTCCTAGTTCTTTTTTGGGGAGATAATTTCTAACTATACCTGGTACTCAAAGTTCAATACATTGTAATCACTCATTCCGAAGGGCGCTACCATCTTAACTTCCCTTACATCCCACTCATTTAGGGTAAATATCAAATCAAGCTTTGCTGGTTCATCCTCTCCTCTCATTCTTGTTGGTTCCTTGATGTGCTGGCTTAGAAAGTTTATTGTTGCCACATCCAGCAGCTTAGCTCTCCAAGTTTCTGGTCCTCCATGCGGGTCTCTGTTCTCCCAATCTATCTTCCCATGGATGAAGTCTCTCATAATTAGTAATGCAGATCCATTCCTGCTAGCAACAGAAGCTGCTCTTTCTATTATGGTAATGGTGGTCATGTTGTTTCTATCATATTCCTGTCTGGGTCTTCTGTCATTTGGTGTTGGATTATATATGACTACAACTATATTTTTTTTCCCTCCAATTGTTATGGTACCTGCTATGTAGTCACTGAAACCTTCACAGCCCTGAATAACCATCTCCTCAAAATCCCAGCCTTTTCTTACCAGTTGAGCTACACCACCACCACCTCTTCCTTCCCTCTCTTTCCTCATAACATAATAGTCCTGTGGGAACACTGCATTTTTTATCGTTTTCGTTAGCTTTGTTTCTGTGAGGGCTATTAGTGTACATTGCTTTGAGGCTCACTTTCTTCTGTCCCCTTCTCAAATCGCCTCCTTGGTGAGTGTTCTGCTGGTGGGGGAAGCTGTTCCATGGGTGTGAGGACCTGTGAGATGGATAACAGGTTCTCAGATGATACTGGGATGAGGGGCGGGGAATCCATTGAAGGGGGAGGGACAGGGAGGTTATGGGGTGAAAGGGGACGGAGAACAGGAAGGAAAGGGGGGGGGGGGAGGGAGGACTCGGCGGGAGGAGAGGAGGGGTAGAAGGGTGGGGATTAGGTGTGGGGGGAAGGGAGATTTGACTGAACATTTGAGTGGGGGCAGGGAGGGTTTGTGGTAGGGGGGGGGGGTTCTATGCAGAGGAGGGTGGCGGGGTTGTCCTCCCCTCTGGTGTTACTGGGTAGCTGGTTGTGGATTTCCCCCCTCGCCTCTAGGGGTGTTGTGTTGGGAGCTGTGACTTCCTGGTTTTTCCCTCTCGCCCTGCGCCTCTTCCTTGCTTCTGACGCCACGGCTCTCTCCTCCCTCGTCATGTCTCTCTGGAGGATTACATTTTTGAATTCTCCACCGTTTTTTAGGGAGCTCTTCCTTGATAGAATCTTCTCCATTGTGCTCTAGTTTACAAACACTATCTTTATCACTCGGTCTCGGTCTTTGTTGTACCATGCTAGCCTGAAAACCTTCTCAATGCTATGCTCAGCCCCTTCCATGTCTAGTACCTTCAGTACTTCATTCACTGCCACTTTGTCCTTGTCATTCCACTCTGTCCTACTGTAGCCTTCCTGCTCTTGAATACCCACAGCAACCACTGATCTGTTCCTTTCTAGCAGATGACTAGTGGAGCGTGCTGCCTCCTGTGAGGTGGCTGCTTTCATGGCCACCTCCATCACTGCAGACATTACTTCATTTTTTTTTTTTAGCATTTCGGCAAATGTTGCTTTTATTGTGGCCTTTTCTTCCAAAAAAATATTACCACCTTCTCCCTTGATGATTTTCTGAGTCTCAGCCTCGATACCTATCTCTTTAAGGGCTCTAATCTTCTCCTTAGCTGCTGTCAGCTCTCTTTTCAGGTTGCTTATTTTGTTCTTCATTTCTTGCATCATTTCTAGCATCTCACTCTTGATGTCCTCCAGAAACTGGGCAAACATTTCCTTCATTTCGTCACATTGACTTTTCCCTGTTTCCCTGGTACCTGTCACTGTCATGCTTGCCCCTGTTCCTATAGTTGTGCCGTGATAGGATTTGTCAGGAGGGCGGAGCGAGATGGGGAGAAAGAGAGAGAGAGAGAGAGAGATAAAGGGAGATATAAAGGGAGAGATAAATGGGTGGGTGGGGGCGATCTGACCCTTCCACTGAAGTGAGAAGAAAGTAGAGTGGGAGGGGAGGAGATGGAGAGAGAGGAGGGAGGGAGAGAGAGAGGGAGGAGAGAGGGAGAGAGAGGAGAGGGAGAGATGGAGAGGGAGAGAGGGGGTGAGGGAGAGAGGGGGTGAGGGAGAGACGGGGTGAGGGAGAGACGGGGTGAGGGAGAGAGGGTGGGGGAGGTGTGTGTGTGTGTGTACTCACCTAGTTGTGTTTGCAGGGGTTGAACTCTGGCTCTTTGGTCCCGCCTCTCAACAGTCAATCAACAGGTGTACAGATTCCTGAGCCTATCGGGCTCTATCATATCTACACTCGAAACTGTGTATGGTGACAGCCTCCACCACATCACTTCCTAATGCATTCCATTTGTCAACCACTCTGACACTAAAAATGTTCTTTCTAATATCTCTGTGGCTAATTTGGGCACTCAGTTTCCACCTGTGTCCCCTTCTGCGTGTTCCCTTGTGTTAAATAGACTGTCTTTATCTACCCTATCAATTCCCTTCAGAATCTTGAATGTGGTGATCATGTCCCCCCCTAACCCTTCTGTCTTCCAGCGAAGTGAGGTTTAATTCTCATAGTCTCTCCTCGTAGCTCATACCTCTCAGCTCGGATACTAGTCTGGTGGCAAACCTTTGAACCTTTTCCAGTTTAGTCTTATCCTTGACTAGATATGGACTCCATGCTGGGGCTGCATACTCCAGGATTGGTCTGACATAGTTCTGAATGATTTTTTACACAAGTTTCTGAATGCCGTTCGTATGTTGGCCAGCCTGGCATATGCCGCTGATTTTATCCGCTTGATATGTGCTGCAGAAGACAGGTCTGGCGGGATATCAACCCCCAAGTCTTTTTCCTTCTCTGACTCCTGAAGAATTTCCTCTCCCAGATGATACCTTGTCTCTGGCCTCCTGCTCCCTACACCTATCTTCATTACATTACATTTGGTTGGGTTAAACTCTAACCACCATTTGCTCGACCATTTCTTCAGCTTGTCTAGGTCTTCTTGAAGCCTCAAACAATCCTCTTCTGTTTCAATCCTTCTCATAATTTTGGCATCGTCCGCAAACATTGATAGAAATGAATCAATACCCTCTGGGAGATCATTTACATATATCAGAAACAAGATAGGACCGAGTACAGAGCCCTGTGGGCTCCGTTGAACCTTTGAACCTTTTCCAGTTTATTCTTATGCTTGACTAGATACGGACTCCATACTGGAGCCGCATACTCCAGGATTGGTCTGACATATGTGGTATATAATGTTCTGAAAGATTCCTTACACAAGTTTCTAAAGGCCGTTCTTATGTTAGCCAACCTGGCATATGCTGCTGATGTTATCCTCTTGATATGAGCTTTAGGGGACAGGTCTGGCGTGATATCAACCCCCAGGTCTTTCTCTCTCTCTCTGACTCTTGAAGTATCTCATCTCCCAAATGATACCTTGTATCTGGTCTCCTGCTTCCTACCCCTATCTTCATTACATTACATTTGCTTGGGTTGAACTCTAACAGCCATTGGTTCGACCATTCCTGCCGCTTGTCCAGGTCTTATTGAAGCCTCAAGCTGTCCTCCTCTGTTTTAATTCTTCTCATAATTTTGGCGTTGTCAGCAAACATTGAGAGGAATGAGTCTATACCCTCTGGGAGATCATTTACGTATATCAGAAACAGGATAGGTCCAAGGACAGAGCCCTGTGGGACTCCACTGGTGACTTCACGCCATTCTGAGGTCTCACCCCTCACTGTAACTCTCTGCTTCCTATTGCTTAGGTACTCCCTTATCCACTGGAGCGCCTTATCAGTTACTCCTGCCTGTTTCTCCAGCTTATGCATCAACCTTTTATGGAGAACTGTGTCAAAGGCTTTCCGACAGTCCAAAAACATGCAGTCCGCCCATCCTTCTCTTTTTTGCTTAATCTTTGTCACCTGATCGTAGAATTCTATCAAGCCAGTAAGGCAAGATTTACCCTCCCTGAACCCATGTTGGCGATTGTCATGAAGTCTCTTCTCTCCAGATGCGTTACTAGGTTTTTCTCACAATCTTCTCTATCACCTTGCATGGTATACAAGTTAAGGACACTAGCCTGTAGTTCAGTGCCTCTTGTCTGTCACCCTTTTTGTATATTGGTACTACATTAGCAGTCTTCCATATTTCTGGTAGGTCTCCCATTTCCAGTGACCTACTATACACTATGGAGAGTGGGAAGCAAAGTGCTCCTGCACACTCTTTCAATACACATGGTGAGATTCCGTCCGGCCCAACAGCTTTTCTCACATCCAGCTTCAATAGGTGCTTCTTGTCCTCATCTCTTGTAATGTAATTTCGAACCTTTCCAAGGTCACCTAGTTTGCTGCCACCTCTCCTACCACCGTGACTTCTCCCTGATCTATTGTAAAGACCTCCTGGAACCTTTTGTTGAGTTCTTCACACACCTCTTTGTCATTCTCTGTTTACCTGTCCTCGCCCACCCTAAGTTTCATCACCTTTTCCTAAACTGTTGTCTTCCTCCTGTTGTGACTGTGTAGTAGCTTTGGTTCGGTCTTGGCATTATTAGCTATATCATTTTCATACCTTTTCTCAGCTGCTCTTCTCACACTAACATACTCGTTCCTGGTTCTCTGGTACCTCTCCCTACTTTCTGGTGTTCTGTTAATACGGAAGTTCCTCCATGCCCTTTTGTTCAGCTCCTTTGCTTTCATACATTCCCTGTTAAACCACGGATTCTTCCTTTGCTTCTCTGTTTTTTCCTGTCGGGCTGGGACAAACCTGCTTACAGCCTCCTGACATTTTTGGGTGACATAGTCCATCATGTCTTGTACGGACTTGGTTTCGAGTTCTGTGTCCCAATAGAATTTATTCATCTCCTCACAGTTTCCATTTCTGTACGCCAGTCCTTTGTTTCCCAGTTCTTTTTTGGGGGTGATAATTCCTAGCTCAACCAGGTACTCAAAGCTCAATACACTATGATCACTCATTCCCAAGAGGGCTTCCAACTTAACTTCCCTTATATCCGACTCATTTAGGGTAAATATCAGATCAAGCAAGGCTGGTTCATCCCCTCCTCTCATTCTTGTCTGTCCCTTGACGTGTTGACTTAGAAAGTTTCTTGTTACCACATCCAACAGTTTAGCACTCCATGTGTCTGGGCCTCCATGCGGGTCTCTGTTTCCCCAGTCTATCTTCCCATGGTTGAAGTCTCCCATGATTATTAGTCAGGATCCGTTCCTGCTAGCCACAGAAGCTGCTCTCTATTATATTGATGGTGGCCAAGTTGTTTCTATCATATTCCTGTCTGAGTCTTCTGTCATTCGGTGGGGGGTTATATATGACTACTACTATAATTTTCTGTCCTCTAGTTGCTATGGTGCCTGATATGTAGTCACTGAAACCTTCACAGTTCTGAATTTCCATCTCTTCGAAATTCCAACCTTCTCTTATTTCAAAGCTACACCACCTCCTCCTCTCCCTTCTTTCTCTTTCCTCACTACATAGTAGCTGTGTGTGTGTGTGTGTGTGTGTGTGTGTGTGTGTGTGTGTGTGTGTGTGTGTGTGTGTGTGTGTGTGTGTGTGTGTGTGTGTGTGTGTGTGTGTGTGTGTGTGTGTGTGTGTGCTTGTGTGTGTGTAAAGTGTGAGACATCAAACACAAGAAATACTGCCTAACCAATGTCAACAGCCATGCTATGTCCTCAACATTTCTAAAAAAGAAAATAATCTGGAGTCAACACAACCGAAAGTAGATTTCTAAGATGTAGAAACTACCCCAAAATTGTTTCATAACTTCAGCTACCAAGATGAGTGAATACTAATTTAAGTTATGGACACATCACCTCTAATCTGTAAAACACGAAAAGAAGAAAAACCAAAGACCTCAATGGGAAAAGTATGCGAAAAAAATATATATTTAGAGCAAATAATGAAAAAAAAAATAAATAAATACGAAAGAATAAAATACCAGTACTGTGAAAGCAAAAATAGGAAAATTCGCGTGAAGCAAGAAAGCCGGGACGCATTTTTAAGGTGAGCTCGACTGCGTCTTTCATCTGGATAACCAAAGCAGAAGAAGAACCATTGTTCGCGCATCACCTGTCGCACACAAAGGCCCAGAGCCTCCGGGAGGCGACCACCCAACTGCTGAAGTCTTAGGACCAACTCTGACGATTACAGCTTTGTGGAGATGTTTGTGGAATGATGAGGGCGTGGCGTGTTAGGGGACTGTGAGGTGAGCATGAGTGAGGACTGTGAGGTGAGTATGGGTGAGGACTGTGAGGTGAGCATGGTGAGGACTGTGAGGTGAGCATGGTGAGGACTGTGAGGTGAGCATAGGTGAGGACTGTGAGGTGAGCATAGGTGAGGACTGTGAGGTGAGCATGGTGAGGACTGTGAGGTGAGCATAGGTGAGGACTGTGAGGTGAGCATGGGTGAGGACTGTGAGGTGAGCATGGGTGAGGACTGTGAGGTGAGCATGGGTGAGGACTGTGAGGAGAGCGAGGGTGAGGACTGTGAGGTGAGCATGGATAAGGACTGGGAGGTGAGCATGGGTGAGGACTGTGAGGTGAGCATGGGTGAGGACTGTGAGGAGAGCATAGGTGAGGACTGTGAGGTGAGCATGGGTGAGGACTGTGAGGTGAGCATGGTGAGGACTGTGAAGTGAGCATGGGTGAGGACTGTGAGGTGAGCATAGGTGAGGACTGTGAGGTGAGCATGGGTGAGGACTGTGAGGAGAGCGAGGGTGAGGACTGTGAGGTGAGCATGGGTGAGGACTGGGAGGTGAGCATGGGTGAGGACTGTGAGGTGAGCATGGGTGAGGACTGTGAGGTGAGCATGGGTGAGGACTGGGAGGTGAGCATGGGTGAGGACTGTGAGGTGAGCATGGGTGAGGATTGTGAGGTGAGCATGGGTGAGGACTGGGAGGTGAGCATGGGTGAGGACTGTGAGGTGAGCATGGGTGAGGACTGTGAGGAGAGCATGGATGAGAGTAGTAGGGATGGCAGTCCACAGGTAACTTTTTTTTCTGGGGGAAAAAGTTACCTGTGGGAGCCATGGTTTTCAGGTCCAAAGGGGAAAAAGTTACCTGTGGGAGCCAGGGTTTTGAGGTCCAATATCCCGCGTGTGAGTCAGGGTTTTCAGGCAAATTTTGTCAGTCACAGATTTTAGAAGTTGTTAAAGTTCTTATAATGAAAATAATATCATGCGAGTTTGTTAAGAGTTCTTATGATGAAAATAATTTCCGAGACTTTAGAAGTTTGTTAAAGTTCTTATGATGAAAATAATGTCATACGAGTTTTGTTAAGAGTTCTTATGGGATTCTTACTTAGAAACTAGTATATTGCTATATATCTGAATCATTTCACGGCCATCCCCCGCTCATACCTCACACCCCCTCCCTCCCCCCCTTACCTCACAATGCCCACCTGTGTTTACTTAAGACCGTCAGCCAGACGCCACATGCAGGTTACCTCTTATCTTATCTTATCTTCTCCATAATATCTGGACCGTCCCTCCACCCTCTCTCTCCTCTTCATATTATTCTCTCTTCCTATTTTTCTGACATCGTAATGTTTTGTTCCTTTTTTCATTAACCAGTCAGTTTTACACAAATCAACCGAAGCATCTCAATGTAACCTTTATTACTGAAACTGCCTCCGAGACTATCTAAGCTGGCACCAGCTACCTGCCCCCAGGCTATCTGCCCGAGGCAATCATCACCTGATTACCTGCCCTGACATCTACCAGTCATTGTCAGTGTTCGCCACCGTAATAATTTATATATATACACATTAGGCGTTAATAAAACATATTTATTTATTTATAATTTATTTAGTCATCTAATTTTAGTTTACACAATTTATAATAAAGAGTTTAATCCCAGTATTCGCCAATCTTTCTCGCTATTAATAAAACAGCCAAACGCTCACTCAGGGGCACACTATTGTTATTACGCTCATTCAGGGACCCCCTCAGATCGCCTAAGGCCAAAGTCTTAGAGGCCTGCACTTTCAGTCAACATTCAATCTTCATCCTGTTCACAAGGTTCCCCCAGCATAGTCATATCATCATGTCACTGTGTCCCTTGTGCCTGTCTCCTCTCAACAACGAAATCAGGCATGTGTGTCAAATACGATGTTTAACATGCCTAGGTGAAATGTCCATCAACGCTCTTCAAGAATGCAGACTGTACTGTATAGGATGCAACGGGTCTACGCCGCCTGGACATTTTGACGTAACCTGTACCAGCTGTGGAGAACTCTATTGTGCAAATCGTAAGTACCGCTCTTCTCGCACATTCAATAAACTTTCAAAGAAAATATATATCTGAAACACACATACATACATACAGACAGTCAATTTATATATATTATTCTTATTTCAGTTCATGGTTCTACTTCCTGCCCGTACTGTCGTTGATCCGTTAACCAGGAACCTCCCACCGAAGTCAGAGACGTCATTGAACCTCCACCCAAACGCCGTCGCATCATAAATAACCGTACGTTTTCACAATAATTTTCGTAATTTAAAAAGTTAATATTTGTATATTTTAACAAGTGTATAAACAAGTAATATGTACTCATACATAAAAATGTTTCCATTACAGGAGTTCCTATTCGTGATCAAGAGAATCTCATACTTGGTGGAATCAACATCCCAGCTCGTAAGTAATATTATTATTTATCTGTAATTCAGTTTTTCCTCTTATTTAGACTTTTTGCTTTTCCTCTTAATAAATCCTCCTATTTAGACGATATTTTCCTCTTAAAGTTACAAACATTGTTTTCCTATTAAGGTTTTCAAATCCTCTTAATGTTTTCAAATTTGCTTTCCTCTTAACGTTTATTCATTGCTAATATTATATTACAGAATCGCCCCTGGATTCAACCCAACCCTCTGAGTGAAGCACGCCTGTACGCAGTCAACCCCAGCTTTCCCAGGAGCTAGAAGAAGATTCCCCAGACGGCAACCTGCAGGTATCCTCAGATGAAGAAGAAGACAATCAACCCCCTGTTCATGACGTATCATATGAAGAAGTCAACGCTCCAGATTCCCCAGAGGTACTTAACTTAGATAACGTTGTTCCGCGAGTGTTAGAAGTCATACGCCATTTCGAAGGATCATTCTCGAGACATTCATTCCCCATTCCCGGTCATTTAGACGCTGACCCCAGCGTATATATAAATAGGTATAGGAAATTTTTTATAGAATATATAGACAATCAGTTCAGACAAATACAGGAAGAATTCCCTCCCTCATTTCACATTTACCTAGACGTAAGCCTAATTTTGCAAAAACTTAATCATGCCGACGATCAATATGAAATATTAGACGAAGTATTTTCAATTAGAGGCGAAACTCAGACTGTTACACAGGAAGAGGTGGAAATTCTTGTAAATTCATGGGTTGACGAAATGTCTGCTAAAATTGACGAATGCCTAAAAAATGTCCAATCGTCAAGTGTAGGAATTCATTCCATGTCGGGCTTTGCCATTAATTTTTCATATATTCGCCACCCTATGCACCTTGGATCTTACGTACCATATCCTGCAAAATTGAAGTGTAAAGAATCAGTATTTAACCCAGAAAGTGAAGGAGATGAGTGTTTGTTACAGTGCATTGCAGCGTATAAAAACTTAGCATTGGGCAGGACTATGCATAACGTTAGACGACATTACAAAAACCTTCGATGGTGTAGAAGATTCGTAGTATGGGCAGATGAAGTCAGATTCCCTGTATCATTTGATAATCTTAAGAAAATAGAGAAGCTTAACAAAATTTATATTTATATTTATACAGTAACTCATGAAAGTAACAGATACTATCTTAGTTTAGCTAGGAAAAGCCAGGAAAAGTATGCTGATAAAGCCCCTTTGTTGTTATTAGAAGGCAAGCATCTTTGTCTGATCAAGGATTTTGATAAATTTGTAAAGAATATTAACCACCACTCTGGAAGGATTCCTAACACTCATAAATTCTGCAAAATTTGCCTTTTGCATGCCCCCTTAGATGAAATTCAGGCTCACGAAGAGTCATGCACTGTATCCCAAGTATTTTCGTTCTATAATCCTAATGAGAAAATCATTTTTAAAAATTACGGTAGGACCTATAGCCCTACTCACACCGCCTATTACGATTTTGAATGTTGTTTAGACCGTCAAAATCCTAGAGGCATGGTGGAATGTAAGCATAAAGCAATTGCTTATGCTTACATGATTTTAGACGGGGAATTCAATGTCGTAGAAACGTATTCTTACATAGGTCCAGACGCGGTTAATCATTTTATTACAAAGCTAGAAGCCTCATGGAAAGCTATTCATGCTCAGCTCCCCAACTTCCCTAAGAACTTGTCTAGAGAACAGGAAAGAATGTTTCAAAGACAAAATACGTGTCAATTGTGTCATCAAACTTTCAAGAATAAGAAAGATAAACATAGACATCATAATCATGTTATTCAGGAAAATAATTACTTAGGTGCTTATTGTGCTCGTTGCAATTTACAATGTAAAAATGCTCGTAGATACTTGACCACATTTTCCCATAATGCTGCCTATGATCTTGGAATTATACTTAAAGAACTGGCCAAAAATCCTCACCGCGATGTAGAAATTCTAACCAAGGAAGGATTGAAATTTATGTAAGTCATCATAGGTGAACTTAAATTCCTAGATAGCCTAGCTCTCCTTAATGGGTCATTAGGAACCTTAGCGAGCGAGCACGTTGCCAGTAAGAAACCCACTAAGTATACTGAACACATACTAAATGGCGTATCCGATGAAGCTAAAGCTCTGTTAATTAAAGGTAAACAAAGCCTATGTTATGATTATATTTCTTCCATGGACTTGTTAGACGAACCTCAGCTCCCGTCGCGAGATAAGTTTTACAATGTTTTACATGACGCTCCACTGTCTGAAGAAGATTATAACAATGCTCTTAAAGTATTTAATTTAGGGAACTGCACAAACATCAGGGATTACCTCATGTTATATTTAAAAGTTGACGTAGGAATGTTAGTTGATATATTTACACTTTGGCGAACATCACTGAAAGAAATTTATGAACTAGATATTGTTTTCTATGTATCACTTCCTAGTTACGCTTGGGACGCGTTCTTATTTAAATCAAAAGTTGTACTTGACTATGTGTATGATCAGAATGTATATGATTTGTTGAGAAGGAATCTTAGAGGGGGGTTCACATCTTCCATAAGACAATATACACAGGCTGTTAACGAGCACACTACATCTAACCCTAGCTCTGATGACGATACCTACATTTTGTACCTCGACTTCAACAGCCTATATGCAGCGTGCATGGCTAAGGTACTTCCCCAGGGAGGGATTAGACAATTAACTGACCTTGAGCAGGATACCTTATTAGGGCAAGGGTTACAACATATTCCCTGTGATCAAGACAAAGGCTATTGGATTTTATGCGATACAAAACATGTATCTCCCGAGGTAGCTAGGTATACTGATGATCTGCCCCTTGTACTGTCTCATACTAATATAACTGAGGAGTTTTTGTCAGAGTACAGTAAGAAAACCCTTAACGATGAAAAACGTAAGCTCCCGCCTAAAAATACTAAATTAATTGCATCCCACTTGCCCCAAAACAACTACTTAGTGAGCCTTGATTTCCTGCAATTGCTATTAAAACTAGGGCTAGAAGTTGAATGAGTAAAAACGATCTATGAATTTAAACAGGCTCCCTATTTAAAAGATTTTATTTCAACCAACATTCGAGAACGAGCCAATACCACCTGTAAAGTTAAAGAAAAAGCTTTTAAACTCATAAGTAATAGTCTGTACGGGAAATCAATGACAAATATATCTAGATATGCTAATACTCACCATCTAGTAACGACAAAACATTCATTCTTAACTCATGCAAGAAACCCTTTGTATAAACGAGCTGTCTCTTTAGGTCCAGATAGGGTTCTCTGTACAGTAATGAAAGACATCCTTAAAGTTACCACTCCTTCTTACATGGGATATCAGATCTTGCAGATAGCCAAGAGGCGTTTATACGAGTTCTGGTATAATGTAGTTAAAGCCCATTATGGGGAGAGAGCTAGACTAATTTATATGGATACAGACTCATTCATATTTACTCTGACCTGTAAAGATGCTTTCCAAGAAATGACAAAAGCTCCTCTAGTAGATTATATGGATTTCAGTAATTTCGACAAAGATCATCCTATGTATTCTGCTACTCGCAAAGGTGAACTAGGACTCCTCAAGTCAGAAGTAAAGCAGAAAATTATAACTGAATTAATTGCACTTAAGCCTAAAACATATTCTCTCCTAACCCTTGATAAAGAACATTCATGTAAATGTAAAGGGATTCCTTATCACCAACAAAAGAAAATAACACATGCATCTTTTCAGAACACATTAGAGACAAATACAACTTTTAATTTTGTATCCCGATCCATTCGTAATGTTAACGGACAGATATGCACGTGTAAAACAACTAAGCGCGGTCTGTCAGCTTTTGATGACAAGAGGTACCTCATTAGTCCCACAGAGTCATTAGCTTACGGTCACCCAGACATTCCAGAGCGTGAGGTACAGGAAGAGGTACAGGTACAGGTAGAGGAAGAGGTGCAGGTGCAGGAAGAGGTGCAGGTAGAGGATCCAGTAATTGTAGATAATCCCAACCAAGACGTCAATTGTTCCCCATTTTTAATCTTTGGGAAAAGCGGGATAGAGTCGCTCAACAATTATTCCCTAACAACAACTAAGTCTATGTTACTGTATTGTCTATGTATTATCTATAACTATATTCTAATGACTGACATTTTTTTATATTGTATATTCTATGATTTGTTACTGTATTTGATATGAAATGACTATATTCAAATGTCTATAATATTGTATATTCTATGATTTGTTACTGTATTTGATATGAAATGACTATATTCAAATGTCTATAATATTGTATATTCTATGATTTTATTACTGTATTGGATATGTTCAAATGGCTATGTTATGACTGTGATTTAATGTCTATGATATTTTGATATTGTATATTCTATGATTTTATTACTGTATTGGATATGTTCAAATGTATATGTTATGACTATGATTTATTGGCTATATTTAAAATAAAAACTCGAATGTAGATTTCGTTTAAATACTCCTTTCATTATATATTTGTAGTTAGTCTATTGAATCCTAGCAACATGGAAGGGCAGAAAAAAATTATTACTGAAACCCAGTTGAATATATTTAGTGAACCGTCAAGAATTATTATTGCTGGTTTTTCAAATGGTGGGAAGAGCTATTTATGTGCTAAAATGATAGAGAAATATCAGCAGAAATAATTGCTGATATTTCTCTGCAATTATTTCTTTGCAAAAATAATTATCTGTGGAAGCGGGTATAAAGAGAACTAATCCACTCATTAAACATAAGATATCTTTTTACTCTGAAATTGTAAACCCTTTAGACGATCGTGATCCAGAGGACACATCTCATATATTAGTTGTTTATGATGACTTGTATGTTGAATCTACAAACTCTAAAATAGTAAGTGATATAATTACTAAGGGACGGCATGAGAACATCTCTGTTATTTTTATAACCCAAAATATATTTTTCAGTGGGAAATTTTCTAGATCTATAAGTTTAAATGCTTCTCATTTTATTCTGCTTAAATCAAGAGACTTGTCCCAGATAGAAACAATAGGCAGACAAATATTCGGAAAACAAGATGCCAAGAAATTTTTAGATATATATATATAAGAAAGTGATTTCTCGACAGTATGGGTATTTACTTGTTGACTTGGGCGTTAAAACACCTGAATCCATAATATTTAGGGAAAATATTGTAAATGAACCCCCATATGAAATAGTGTATCAATGGTGAACATTACACAAACTCTTAATAAGATATACAATGACCCCAAGTCCATAGGTGGGTTGGGCGGCGTTTTAAAATTGTATAAGGCTGCAAAGAAAGCAATCCCTGAATTAACTATAGAAGATGTGAAAGACTATTTAAAAACGTCTAATGCATATACCTTACATCTATTGAAAAAACGTAAATTTAAACGAACACATATCTTAGCACCTAGACCTAAAGCTTTCTTTACCAGTGACTTGGCTGATATGACATTGTTAGCTAAGCACAACAATGATATTAAATATTTATTAGTTTGTGTTGATATATTTTCAAGGTTTGCACATGTAGTTCCACTATCCACTAAATCAGGTCAGAGTGTAAGTGAAGCCATGAAAGCTATTCTGGATTTACCTTCATCAAAAGGTGTAAGGAAGCTTAACACTGATAAGGGCGGTGAATTCTATAATAAATATATGAAACGATTGTTAGACAGTAAAAACATTGAACTGTACAGTGTATTTTCTCAGGAAACTAAAGCCAGCATTGCAGAGAGATTTATAAGAACATTGAAAACTAAGATATATAAATATTTAACGGCTTATAACACCTTAACCTATATAAATGTTTTACCTGATATGGTTAAAACGTATAATAGAACACCACATAGAGGATTAAAGGGGAAAATACCTATTGATGTACATGCTTTATCTTCGCCTCAAGATGTGACTAGGCAGTTTAAGCTCATGTATAAAGGAGAGCAGCAGACTAAGCAACGCATCAGTAATCATCTGTCTGTAGGAGATACAGTACGGCTTGCCTTATCTAATCGTATTTCAAAGTTCAAAAGAGGTTTTCATCAACAGAACACTAAGGAAATATTTACTATTGCTCAAATTGATACTAAACAACCTGTGCCTTTATATTATCTAAAGGACTTAAATAATAGACTTATAGAAGGCGGATTTTATAGAGAGGAGTTGACTCCCACCTACTTGTCAGATACATTTGAAATTGAGAGAATTATAAGTAAACGTAAAGTTGGTAATACTACTTTATATAAAGTTAGATACGTCCGTTACGACAGTTCATTTGATCAGTGGGTGAATTCAGATGACGTGAAGAAACTATGAAGAAGCAGCCCTTAGTTAGCAAGTATCGTGGATTTATTATTGAACTATTAGCTAGATTAGGTTATAATTCTAGGAAAAAGTTAATTAAGACTCTTAAAAAGGAACATATACTTTGCCTATCTGAAATATTTAATAATTTCTTAAAAACATAAAATTGATGTTGGGAAGCCTATTTTAAAGAGACTTTCTAAATATAGAGCTCTACTCCATACATTAGCCTGTAAGAAGAAGGCTATTTCACTCAAGAAAGACATATTAACAAGTAAAAGAGGAGGTAATTTATTGGGCATTTTACTTCCCATAGCTATAAATTTTATTTCAAGGCTATTTAATAAGGAATAATGAAAGAATTCTATCTTGTACCACGAAAAGCTATTGATCAACAGAAGCCTACGGCAGTAAGTGTTGAGAAGCTCTACGACGACAGTAAGAACAAATCCTGTTATACAACACTTGATAGACTTAAGATTAAAGCTTAAGGATTATGATTTTGCAGTCTCCCTGTTAAATTATTTTAATACAACTGGACTTGTAAAGTGGGATGAGGAAGGGAACATTACATCGCCAGTTACTGGGATCAATATTGTTGATGATGTTATAGGCAGGATGTGCACTCCGAAATTGTTATTCCCAGAAGATAAATTGCCCATAGCCAAGTTGTTTTTTTCTTTGACCTCTACACCTAAGAATTTATTTAGAAATGTAGATCCGAAAAATCAAGTGTTTTCTCCTCCGAGTTTGAAGAGGAAGATCAAGGCTGGAGATGAAGGAGAGTCTACCTGGATACCATGTTAAGGTGAGTTTCTGTTTATTTTTATCATTTACTATTAGTCTACAGGATGGATAGTTACGTTATATATGCAGCGAGTAACTCTGATACTGATGTATTTAAAAACAATGCTCCCAATGCTTTTGAAAATAGATTACATAATCAGCTGCCTTTAGACCCGAATAAAGCTTATGAAGTGTGCCTGAAGAATATATTCCTGCCTCCATCTTATTTCGCTGTTAAGAGGAATGACCCGGAAACTTTTATTTCAGTTCAACTTCTAGTGTCTAATAAAAATTTATCTGATTTGAGTACGGTAAATACATCTTTCACTTTAAAGTCGGATATTTTAGCCAGTGATAATTGCATAGAGCTAACGACTATTTTAAATAGAGAAATTTCAACTATATTTTCAAAAAGTTCATTGAGTTTTATAGGATCCCTACTTAATTATAATTTCCCAGACCATGGGGACGTTTATATGAAATATGATTCGAGTATTAATCGAATTAAGTTTAATACAGCATTTAGTGAGAAGTTGTTAAAATTATTTATTACAAAGGATGGAAAATTAGTTGTTCGAATTTCTTTATCTTTCGGTCGAAATATATGTAAAGTTATTGGAGCTGAAGTAGGTAAAGCCTATGATATTTTTATTATGAATAAACTACCTAATAACAGGTTAACTGTACAAGATACATGCTATTATCATCCTAGGCCGGGAGGCCGTATAGATTTCTTGTGTGTATATTGTGATAAGGTGCAGCCCACCATGTTTGGTAATCAGATTGTAAATATCTTGGATGTTGTTTCGTTTCAAAGTAATCAAACACACAGGAAATTATATAACCCTTTAAATACGACTAATATTGATGGCATCAGTATTAAATTAACAGATCAAGATGGGGAGCCTGTATATTTTGAAAAGGATGGATGTACGATTGCAGTATTACATATTAGACCCGTTGATATATAATGGTAAGAGTAGAGGGAGTTTATCATTCTCTCCTGGCACGTTTAAACATGAGGGTCGGGTTTGTACAGCTGTCTGTTGACGAGGTAGGGCGATTTATCGCACCTCGAGGGAAGAGAGGTGGAGCACTGGGCGATATTACTGTTTTTGATAGAAGACATTTAAGAGGAGGTGGAATATTAGGTTTCTTAACTGATCTAGCTCGTAGAGCAACACCTTTCCTGTTAAAAACTATCATGCCAGCAGCATTGACAATGGAACAGAATGTTTTGCAGGATATAAATGCAGGCCAAGGTACTTTGAAAGATTCAATTAGAAAACGCGGTATGGAAACATTGAAAAGTATAGGTCCTAAATTGATAGCAGGTGGCCGAATAACGAAAAGACCTGCCTATATAAAGAAAATGGATAGATATAAAGACGTGTTTTCATAAAACAGTACTAGTTGTATGCTAGACGCAGACATGATGAGTGTAAATGCTCCTAGTGCAGCATTGCAAGTTCCTTTAGAAAATTATACAGCTGCTATAAGCGATGGCTTTCCTAAAGTTAATCTGCATAGAATGGTTGAAAGTACGATATATTCAAGACAGACACAGGATATTTTACCTG
Organism: Procambarus clarkii; assembly: GCF_040958095.1. Lineage (NCBI taxonomy): Eukaryota > Metazoa > Arthropoda > Malacostraca > Decapoda > Cambaridae > Procambarus > Procambarus clarkii. Next base: position 17,515,345 of record NC_091153.1, read on the forward strand.
TGAATTCAAGTATTAACAATAAATTTAAAGATTCTTATATTGAATTCCGTATCCCAGGAGTTAAGGGACAATTTATTGATCTTTCGAGCTTGACGCTAGAACTGATGGTTGAAGTAACGGGACCTGACGGAATTACGGCTTTAGTGGATATTAAAAATGCATCAATAGTCAATGGTTTGTCCCAGACAATTTTTAAAGCTGTAACTGTTTATTTAAATGAGCAAGTGGTGGAAACTAATTCACTATTTTCATATTTATCATATGTAAAGCTAATGACAACGCTTTCTAAATGTAAAGCTGAAAGATTTAAAGAACTGACGTATTTCTATAATGATGTTTTTCCTGAAAAATATGATGCAGATTATTTTAAGAATGCCTCAGAAGACCTTAAATCTAGATTTGTAAAGTTAAACACTGAGGGAGTAAATTGTTGCTTTAAACTGCTATTGGACATTACAACTTTGAGCGAATATCTTTTGGATGGAATTGATATTCGTTTGAGATTAGAACTTAACAGTGATCCGTGGGTTATAAACCGTATTGAATCTGGATATAAGTTTAACATAAAACTAGCTAGAATGTGGATTGATCGGATAACTCCATTCGCATCTGGATTGGAGGCTATTAATAGAGCTCTGGCTGAACAAAATACGCCAGTTACATATACGTTTGATAAGACACTCCACAAGACGTTCATTCTTGGTAATGGGCAGCAGAGATTAAGTATTGACCAGCCATGGGGGAGCATTATCCCAGATAAATTATTTATTATGATGACGGATATGGAAGCAATATCCGAAGCGTATACACTTAATCCACTTTATTTCGATCACTGCGATTTATCTAATGTATATATTACACGTGATGGGACAAACTTATTTAATATAACTTACAAGTTCCCGAATAAATGTTCGAAACTATACTACGAGACTCAAAATACAGTAGGCTTTAACGCTTGCAATACCTTGACATATAATTCATTTATAAAAGGAAGAACGTTACTGGCATTTAGACTAACGCCTGAGGAATTGAGAGATACCCTTCCTATAGAGGCTTCGGGAAACCTGAGAATTACATTAGAATTTGCTGTTCCAGTGAAATCAAATAAAGTTATTATTTTATTCGGAAATACAACAGGAGTATTGAGAATTTATTCCGATAGGCGAGTTGTGTGTGATACAAGAGCATGAACTGCAAACAAATTAATACGGCATTGAACAATATAAAGGGTAGTAAAGCTAAATATATTGGATGCTATTTAGCGACGGATATATATAGAATAATGAAGCAAATACCGGATAGGCCGATTATGTTTATAATAAATACCTTAGGAAGAGACTCTAAGGAAGTAATGGGTCACTGGATTGCTGTATATAAATCTAAACGGAAAATAGTTATACTAGATTCATATGGAATAAATGTGTATTCGCCCTACATTTCGGAGTTTTTAAATTATTATAAAGACTGTGATGTATACACTTTTACAGAGCGACTTCAGAGTTTAAATACATACGTATGCGGGCTATATGCGATGTTTTTCTGTTACCATCTTTCAAACAAGGATCTAAAAACTGCATTAAAGCTATTTGAAACTAGCTTTACTTACGGAGAATATATGCAGAATGATAGGAACGTAATGAGGCTATCTTATGCTTTATTTAAAAATATGCCGAGCTGCTATGAAACGCTGTGTTATGATAAGAACGATATTTGTTGGAAAATGTGCTTGGAGACGACTGGCTGAATGAGGCTATAACAAAATTATCTAACGGAAAATGGTGAGTACATTTGTTTCGAGGTTTTATGTGTCTGATAAATATTGTACATGTGTAAACGCTATCTGAAACTGTTATTCTTTATTTACAGAGATGAGGAGTGAATAGGACGGATATTATACAAGCGGATTGAGGAGTGAGCTTCTTAGAACTTCGGGCTAAATGAGTCGTTTATTATAAATTGTGTAAACTAAAAATTAGATGACTAAATAAATTATAAATAAATAAATATGTTTTATTAACGCCTAATGTGTATATATATAAATTATTACGGTGGCGAACGCTGACAATGACTGGTAGATGTCAGGGCAGGTAATCAGGTGATGATTGCCTCGGGCAGATAGCCTGGGGGCAGGTAGCTGGTGCCAGCTTAGATAGTCTCGGAGGCAGTTTCAGTAATAAAGGTTACATTGAGATGCTTCGGTTGATTTGTGTAAAACTGACTGGTTAATGAAAAAAGGAACAAAACATTACGATGTCAGAAAAATAGGAAGAGAGAATAATATGAAGAGGAGAGAGAGAGAGAGAGAGGGTGGAGGGACGGTCCAGATATTATGGAGAAGATAAGATAAGATAAGATAAGAGGTAACCTGCATGCGGCGTCTGGCTGACGGTCTAAAGTAAACACAGGTGGGCCACAGATTGTGAGGTAAGGGGGGGAGGGAGGGGGTGCGAGGTATGAGCGGGAGATGCGGGGGAAGGCCGTGAAATGATTCAGATATATAGCAATATACTAGTTTCTAAGTAAGAATCCCATAAGAACTCTTAACAAAACTCGTATGACATTATTTTCATCATTAGAACTTTAACAAACTTCTAAAGTCTCGGAAATTATTTTCGTCATAAGAACTCTTAACAAACTCGTATGATATTATTTTCATTATATGAACTTTAACAACTTCTAAAATCTGTGACTGACAAAATTTGCCTGAAAACCCTGACTCACACGCGGGATATTGGACCTCAAAACCCTGGCTCCCACAGGTAACTTTTTCCCCTTTGGACCTGAAAACCATGGCTCCC
>NC_091153.1:17518642-17548642 GCF_040958095.1 Procambarus clarkii
CCTCCTCGCTCTCCTCTTCGTCTTCCTCCTTCCTTCTCGTCCTCCTCCTTCCTCCTCGCCCTCCTCCTCCTTCCTCGGCCTCCTCCTTCCTACTCGCCCTCCTCCTCCTCCTTTCTCCTCGCCCTCCTTCTCCTCTTTTCTCCTCGCCCTCCTCCTCCTTCATCCTCGCCCTACTCCTGCCTACTCGCCCTCCTCCTCCTCCCTCTTCGCCCTTTTCCTTCCTCCTCGCTCTACTCCTCCTTCCTCCTCGCTCTACTCCTCCTTCCTCCTCGCCCTCCTCCTCCTTCCTCCTCCTCCTCCCTCTTCGCCCTTTTCCTTCCTCCTCCTCCTCCCTCTTCGCCCTTTTCCTTCCTCCTCGCTCTCCTCCTTCCTCCTCGCCCTCCTCCTCCTCCTTCCTCCTCGCTCTCCTCCTTCTTCCTCCTCGCCCTCCTCCTTCCTCCTCGCCCTCATTCTTCCTCGCCCTCCTCCTCAACGTCCTCTTTAACTTCCTCCTCTACCTCATCCCCCTTCCTCCTCTGCCTCGACCTCCTCCTCCTCCTCCTTCCTCCTCTGCCTCGACCTCCTCCTCCTCCTCCTTCCTCCTCTGCCTCGACCTCCTCATCTTTCGTCCTCCTCGATCTCCTCCTCCTTCCTCCTCGACCTCATCCTCTTACCTGTAATTCTTCCTCCTCGACCTCTTCCTAAGAATATGAGTAAAAAGGATGAATTAACCCTTATTATGACCCTGTTTCATTTTACTAAATGTAGAAATATACTTTTATATTTCTACATTTATATAAATAACAGCAATAAAAAACTACGCTTATGAAACATTTAAGGTTACCACAAGGTTTCAAATATTTTTTAGCCAACGTTTCGTGCAATTCGTTTTAGAAACTTATTTACATCCAAGCAAAATTACGCATCTAATGCGTGAAAACAAACGTTGCCAATACTTTCCAACACTTTCCAGATACGTTGTGGCAACCTAAAATTGTTTCCTGGGCGGCAACCTTTATTTACCAGGGCAAAGACTGATAGTCTCTATGGTGTCTGTCAAGTCTGCCAGTCTTTCTTATACCAGAGTTGTGTCTGTAACATACCAGACACTAGTCTGCTGGTCTCTGATATCAGAGTATTGTCTCCAAGTAGACCCAGAGCTGAGACCAACGGGGTAAGAGTGGCCCCAGAGCTGAGACCAACGGGGTAAGAGTGGCCCCAGAGCTATGACCAACGGGGTAAGAGTGGCCCCAGAGCTGTGACCAACAGGGTAAGAGTGGCCCCAGAGCTGCGCCCAACAGGGTAAGAGTGGCCCCAGAGCTGCGCCCAACAGGGTAAGAGTGGCCCCAGAGCTGTGACCAACAGGGTAAGAGTGGCCCCAGAGCTTCGCCCAACAGGGTAAGAGTGGCCCCAGAGCTGTGACCAACGGGGGAAGAGTGACCCCAGAGCTGTGACCAACGGGGGAAGAGTGGCCCTATAGCTGTGACCAACGGGGGAAGAGTGGCCCCATAGCTGTAACCAACGGGGGAAGAGTGACCCCAGAGCTGTGACCAACGGGGGAAGAGTGACCCCAGAGCTGTGACCAACGGGGGAAGAGTGGCCCCATAGCTGCAACCAACGGGGGAAGAGTGACCCCAGAGCTGTGACCAACTGGGGAAGAGTGACCCCAGAGCTGAGACCAACGGGGTAATAGTGGCCCCAGAGCTATGACCAACGGGGTAAGAGTGGCTCCATAGCTGTGACCAACAGGGTAAGAGTGGCCCCAGAGCTGTGACCAACAGGGTAAGAGTGGCCCCAGAGCTTCGCCCAACAGGGTAAGAGTGGCCCCAGAGCTGCGCCCAACAGGGTAAGAGTGGCCCCAGAGCTGCGCCCAACAGGGTAAGAGTGGCCCCAGAGCTGCGCCCAACAGGGTAAGAGTGGCCCCAGAGCTGCGCCCAACAGGGTAAGAGTGGCCCCAGAGCTGTGACCAACAGGGTAAGAGTGGCCCCAGAGCTTCGCCCAACAGGGTAAGAGTGGCCCCAGAGCTGTGACCAACGGGGGAAGAGTGACCCCAGAGCTGTGACCAACGGGGGAAGAGTGGCCCTATAGCTGTGACCAACGGGGGAAGAGTGGCCCCATAGCTGTAACCAACGGGGGAAGAGTGACCCCAGAGCTGTGACCAACGGGGGAAGAGTGACCCCAGAGCTGTGACCAACGGGGGAAGAGTGGCCCCATAGCTGCAACCAACGGGGGAAGAGTGACCCCAGAGCTGTGACCAACGGGGGAAGAGTGGCCCCAGAGCAGCGCCCAACAGGGTAAGAATGGCCCCAGAGCTGCGCCCAACAGGGTAAGAGTGGCCCCAGAGCTGCGCCCAACAGGGTAAGAGTGGCCCCAGAGCTGCGCCCAACAGGGTAAGAGTGGCCCCAGAGCTGTGACCCGCGCCTGGTGACTGTACTCAAGGTTACCCTAATATCACTTCGTCAACTTCAAGGTCACAGCCAGTTGTCCTCACTACAAGGTCACAGTCAGTTGTCCTCACTACAAGGTCACAGTCAGTTGTCCTCACTACAAGGTCACAGCCAGTTATCCTCACTACAAGGTCACAGCCAGTTGTCCTCACTACAAGGTCACAGTCAGTTGTCCCCACTATAAGGTCACAGCCTGTTGTCCTCACTACAAGGTCATAGCCAGTTGTCCTCACTACAAGGTCATAGCCAGTTGTCCGCACTACAAGGTCACAGCCTGCTGTTCTCACTACAAGGTCACAGCCTGCTGTTCTCACTACAAGGTCACAGCCTGCTGTCCTCACTACAAGGTCACAGCCTGCTGTCCTCACTACAAGGTCACAGCCTGCTGTTCTCACTACAAGGTCACAGCCTGCTGTCCTCACTACAAGGTCACAGCCTGCTGTCCTCACTACAAGGTCACAGCCTGCTGTTCTCACTACAAGGTCACAGCCTGCTGTTCTCACTACAAGGTCACAGCCTGCTGTTCTCACTACAAGGTCACAGCCTGCTGTCCTCACTACAAGGTCACAGCCTGCTGTTCTGCTTAAACTGTTTCAGCAGCCTGTTTCAGCCTGCTGAAACCGTTGATGAGCTGCAGAGCACTACGAGGTTGTTGGTAGCAATCGTAAGAAATATTGAGATGGTTCGTGTTAGAATTATTAATCTTATCTTTTCGGTCATATACAACATGTCTTTACAAGAAAGACTACTACCAAAATATACTAATATTAATACGCACGACCCAGCAGCAAGAACCAAGCCTTCGCGATAAAAAATCGCCAAGATCTGATTCGAAATCAGATACACAAGGCGGAAAGTGAGATCAACAACAACGCAACTACTTCATACTACAGGCCAATGGAGAAACACCAACATCGACTAAGACCTCCGTAATCAAATCGAACAACACCTCGACATCTTTACAGATCAACATCGCCACAGCACCGAAACTATGATCATCAAGAAAATGACATTATTTGGAGGCCCTATGGTGATTCCACGACCCAGAGATAGCTTCTTAAACCTTGCTGGAATCAACCTCACTGAGGACCAAATCACTTTTTTAAATCTGCATATAAACTGTCATGTTATGTCCAGACCAAGTGAGATGGCCCAGAAATTGGAGTTGGAGATCCTATTGGACGACATATTCGACCTCAAGATGCAAAAGAAGGTTACCACTAGCTCAAAGCAACAGCTAAGAGCCTTCGTGAGAATAAGTAGATAGTCGTCAGGAGAGATGACAAGCCGCCAATATATGTTATCCTTAAAAAGACGAATATCTGGCAAAAACGAACTTCATACTCTCCGACCAAACTAAATTCCAAAGGGTAACGAAGGACACTACAGCCGAATTGAAAATGAAGGTAAGCAATCAATCGGAAAAAAATCCGAACTCCACCTGCCAAAGGTTATTGGGGAATAAAAACCTAGTTATGCGGATGGGAATGTCAAGACCCACAAGCCTGGAAACCCATTTCGGCCAATCATCAGCCAGATACCCACACCCACATACAGACTGGCTAAGTGAATCAACTGCTTGCTGACTCCATATGTATCTTGTGCTTTCAGCCTGAAATCTCCAAAGGAATTCGTTGACTTACTGCTGGGAGTATGGGGCACAGGGATAAGAGCCTCTTTGGATGTAGAGTCGCTGTTTACCAACGTACTTGTGGATGAAACAATCGGGATGAAACAATGGACAGAGTGTATCGTGATCCGGCTTGTACACCTCTTGACATACCAGAAAACATACTAAGAAAGCTACTCTAAGCCTGCACCAAAGAGGCATCCTTCTTTAGTCCAGATGGGCACATGTATAAGCAAGTAGATGAGGTCACTATGGGTTCTCCTCTAGGTGTCCCGTTTGCGAACTTCTACATGGGTACCAGAGAGAAGAGGGTCTTAGATGACAAGAACTTGAATCTCGCCATATACTGTAGGTATGATGACAACATTTTTATGCAGATATCTGATATCAGACATCTGCAGCAGCTGAAGGAGGCATTCGAGCAGAATTCTGTGTTAAGTTTCACTTACAAGATGGAGAATGATGGGAAGCTGCCCTTGCTAGATGTAACAGTTACGGAAAGAAATGGAGGCTTCCACACTGCAGTCTACACTAACAAAACACAGGAATCTGCCTCAATGCCAATAGTGACTGCCCAGACAGGTACAAGAGGAGTGTTGTCAATGCTTACATCGAGCGGGCTCTCAGTCACAGCTCAGGATGGAAGCAAGTCGATGAAGAACTCTGTAGGGTAAGGCAGATCCTAGTTAACAATGGCATCTCTAACGGTTAAGTTGAAAAAGCATCATAAAAAGAAAGGTGAAACGCCATGCAACCTCTGAAGAGTCAACTAGCACAACATTTGTACCCCCTATTAGACTGTTTTTCAGGAACTTCTTTTTGAAGGCTCAAAAAACAAAGAAAAGTGTCCTGAAAGATATTATTATTAGGAACGTTATCCCTACAGACAAAAATCAGAAAATACAACTGACAATTTACTACAAAAATAAAAAAAACGGCCAACCTTCTCATGAAAAACTTCCCAGACACCAAACAGAATGCCTTAAGGAAACCAACGTTGTTTATGCCTCCACATGCCCACTTGGGGACTTTAAGCCCAAAAGAACTCAGTATATATAGGCAAGACAACAAAGTCTCTTTCTAGGCGACCAACAATGCACAAACAACAGGGCTCCATCAATGAACATATAATCTCTTCTCACAACCAGACCATCACCAGAGAAATCTTAACAAGCAACACATAAATCATCGATAGATACAGCGATAGCAGGCGGCTCCACATCTGCGAGGCACTACACATCAAAAAGTCAACACCAGCAATTAACAGCCAATTAATACATAACTATATTCTATCCTCTTTTTAGGGACCCACAGCCTCAAAGAAGAAAATGAAGAGCATTCAGAGAAGACATTGTGGGTTCTCACTGAACACGTTAATCTTTTCTTCTCCAACAACCCCTATTCTTTTACATTTTTATTTTATTGCGTTGCTGCAGTTTACAGATTAGACACACATATATAACATTCAGTGTTTGAAGACCTCGTCCAGGTCTTTGGACCTCGACGAGGTTTGGGTCCATGCCCAAGATACAACACGCATTTCTCCTCTGGACCGCGACACTGAGGCGCTGGAACAGGAAAATGGCCACTCTTGTGTCTTTACTTTTCTCAATGAGGTCCTCACCCACCTCTTTTAGGAACTTAAGTACACATTTGCCCCAGGCGCCCAGGGTCTCACAGCCTATCAGCACAACCCTGTAACAACCATCACTGTTGCTGGGAGGGATGGTTGAGGGAGGTGGGCTGCCCCACCTCCCTCAACTGTGCTGTAGGGTAGATAGCTATCAGCCAATGTAGACGCACACGTGTAGTACTATACAACCTGTATATCTTCCCTACATGGCTGCAGGATGACTCCATCTGGGCGTTTGTGGCTGTTGTCAGTGCTGCACAACTGAGGTTCCTATTGTGCTGGACACCCAGCTGTAGCCAAACTACAGGGGGAGCTAACTCTATGTACTCACCTATTTGTGTCTGCAGGATCGAGCATTGACTCTTGGATCCCGCCTTTCGAGCTATCGGTTGTATACAGCAATGACTCCAGTCCTATTTCCCTATCATACCTAGTTTAAAAATAATGAATAGAATATGCTTCCACAACCTGCTCCTTAAGTGCTTTCCACTTTTCCACTACTTTCACGCTAAAATTAAACTTCCTAACATATGTGTGACTCACCTGAGTTTTCAGCTTCCACCCATGTCCCCTCGTTCTGTTACTATTCCGAGTGAACATTTCATCTATGTCCACTCTGTCAATTCCCCTGATTATTTTATACGTTCCTATCATATCCCCACCCCTCTCCCTTCTTTTTGTTTAGAGTCGTAAGGCTCAGTTCTTTCAGGCGCTCTTCATTCTCCATCCCTCTTAACGCTGGGACGAGTCTCGTTGCAAACTTCTGAACCTTTTCCAGTTTCCTTATAGGTTTCTTAAGATGGGGACACCATGAAGACTGGCATACTCTAAGACTGGCCTCACGTAGGCAGTGTAAAGCGTCCTAAATGCCACCTTACCTAGGTTTCTGAATGATGTTCTAACTTCTGCCAGTTTAGAGTATGCTGCTGTCTTTATCCTATTTAAATGTACCTCAGGAGATAGATTAGGTGTTACGTCCACCCCCAGGTCTCTTTCTCGTGTTGTCTCAGGTAGGCAGTCTCCCTTCATTGTGTATTTTCCCTTTGGTCTCCTATCACCTAGTCCCATTTCCATAACTTTACATTTGCTTGTGTTGAACTCCAGTAGCCATTTCTTTGACCATCTCTGCAACATGCTCAAGTCCTCCTGGAGGATCCTACAATCCTCATCTGTCACAACTCTTCTCATCAACGTTGCGTCATCCGCAAACATCGACATGTAAGGCACTACTCCTGTAAACATGTCGTTAATATGTATTGGAAATAGAATTGGTCCCAGCTCCGATCCTTGAGGCACTCCACACGTTACTGTTCGCCAGTTCGATTTCTACAATATCGTTCTCATAATTTCCTTCCAATGCTCTTCTCATGTTAATGTAATCGTTGCATCTGATCTTGTCCTCTGTCCTTTTGATTCTGTACTTTCTCCACTCCCGCCTGCTGCTCATTTTTGTTTCCTGACACTGTCTATTAAACCATGGGTTATTATATTCCCTCTTACTTTTTTCCTTTACTGTTGGTATAAATCTCTCTTCGGCCTCCTGGCATTTCCGTATGACTAGGTCCATTATATCTTGGACTGTTTTTCCTCTAATTTCTTCCTCCCACTGCACTTCTTCCAGATAGTCCATTATCCTCCTGTAGTCCCTTTCCTGAAGTCAACTCTCTTTCCCAGACCTCTTGTCCCTTGGTCACAAGTTTGAATTCCATCATGTTGTCAATGACTCGGACACAATGGTCACTGGCCCCTAGAGGTATTTCATGTTGCAAATTCTCGATGTCTTCTACGTCCTGGGTTAAAATCAGGTCCAATAGGTTCGGCGCATCTCCTCCTCTTTACATTGTATCTTCCTTCATATGTTGTGTTAGGAAATTCCTGTCTATAACATCTACTAACTTTACTCCCCACGCTTCTTCCCCTCCACGGGGATTCCTTGATTCCCAACTTATCTATCCATGATTTAGGTCCCCCATGACCAGCAGTTTCGTTCTCATTTTGTTAGCTAATGTTCCACCCTTCATGTCTTGTTGTTGTCATCATACTCCTGCCTGTTTCTTCTACTGTTTGGTGGGGGATTGTAGATTACTAAGATCATTAGGATTTATAAGGATTGCCACTCCACCTCCCTATCTCTGGTTCATCTCTTTTCTTATCACCTGGTACCCCTCTGGGAAGATTGCATCTGAGATCATGTCATTTATTTTTGTTTCCACTAGTGCAACTATGTCAGGATCTGCCTCACTAACTCTTTCTTTTATCTCTTCTGCTTTATTAGATACGCGCATCAGCATTGGTGAACCAAACCTTGAGACTCTTCTTGGAAACTCTGGCACCAGAGTACAACCTTTCTCTGGGGATCTGGTGGGATCTAAGGGGTGTCTGGCGGTGAATTGGGGATGGGGGGAATCCGGAGGGGGTGTGTCTAGGAGTTGAATGGGGTATGGAGGGGGGCTTGGGAGGCGAATGGGGTCTGTGCATCTAGGAAGGTAGGTAGGAAGGCCTGGGTAGGTAGGTCTGGAGAAGGAAGGGCATACTGGGTCTGCAAATAAGGAAGGGTCTGAGAGGCATAGGGGAATTGAGAAGCAGCGGGAGGCTGAGAGTCAAATAGAGGTGGAGAGGTTGAGGGGGAGTAGGATTGAGTGGGTGGGAGGAAGAGGGGAGGATGGAGCATGGATAGTGAGAATGAGAGAGATGTTGTATTAGTCAGGGGAACTCAGGGGTAGGTGTGGGCATTGGGGCACAAGGAGGGAAGAGGGAAATGGAGGAAGAGGTGGGGGGTCCCCCTGTCCCCCATGGGGGTCCATATGACCCCCTCGCAATGGGAGGAGGTCACATGGAAGAAGGGGGGAAGTGTGTGTGTGTTTGTACTCACCTTTTTGTGCTAACCTATTTGTGCTTGCAGGGGTTGCTCTTTGGTTCTTTGGTCCCGCCTCTCAACCGTCAATCAACTGGTGTACAGATTCCTGAGCCTAGTGGGCTCTGTCATATCTACATTTAAAACTGTGAATGGAGTTCGCCTCTACCACATCACTGCCTAATGCATTCCACCTGTTAACTACTCTGACACTGAAAAAGTTCTTTCTAACGTACCTGTGACTCATTTGGGTACTCAGTTTCCACCTGTGTTCCCTTGTTTGCATACCACCAGTGTTGAATAGTTTATCCTTGTCTACCCTATCGATTCCCCTGAGGATTTTGTAGGTAGTGGTCATGTCTCCCCCTACTCTTCTGTCTTCCAGTGTCGTAAGGTGCAATTCCCGCAGCCTTTCCTCGTTACTCATGCCTCTTAATTCTGGGACTAGTCTAGTGGCATACCTCTGAACTTTTTCCAGCTTCATCTTGTGTTTGACAAGATACGGGCTACATGCTGGGGACGCATACTCCTGGATTGGTCTTACATATGTGGTATTCAAGATTCTGAATGATTCCTTACACAAGTTCCTGAAGGCTGTTGTGATGTTCACCAGCCTAGCATATGCCACAAATGTAATTCTTCTTATGTGGGCTTCAGGAGACAGGTTTGGTGTGTTATCAACTCCTAGATCTTTCTCTGTCCGTTTCATGAAGTACTTCATCTCCTCTTCTGAATCCTGTGTTTGGCCTCCTGTTTCCACTGCCAAGTTTCATTACTTTACATTTACTCGGGTTGAACTTTAGCAGCTATTTGTTAGACCATTCATTCAGTCAGTCTAGGTCATCTTGTAGCCTTCTACTATCATCCTCTGTTTCAATCCTCCTCATAATTTTTTATCATCAGCAAACATTGAGAGAAACGAGCCTATTCCCTCTGGGAGATCATTTACTTATATCAGAAACAGTATATGTACAAGGACTGACCCCTGCCGAACCCCACTTGTGACGTCTCGCCAATCTGAGACCTCACACCTCACAGTGACTCGTTCTCTTCTGTTGCTTAGATACTCACTTATCCAATAGAATACCTTCCCTTTCACTCCAGCTTGCATCTCCAACTTTTTCACTAGCCTTTTGTGTGGTAATGTATCAAAGGCTTTCTGCCAGTCCAAAAATATGCAGTCTGCCCACTCCTCTCTTTCTTACCTGATTTTTGTTGCCTGGTCGTAGAATTCAATTCACCCTGTTATGAACGACTTGCTATCCCTGTGTGTATTCACCTAGTTGTGCTTGCTGGGGTTGAGCTCTGCTCTTTCGGCCTGTCTCTCAACTGTCAATCAACTGTTTCTAACTACTACTACTACTATTTTTTTTCTACACCACACACATGCACCCCAGGAGTGAGCCTGTGACAGCTGACTAACTCCCTCGTACCTATTTACTGCTAGGTAACAGGGGCATAGGGTGAAAGAAACTCTGCCCATCGCTTCTTGCCGGCCCCCGGGATCGAACCCGGGACCACAGAATCACGTATCCAGCGTTCTGTCCGCTCGGCCGGCCGGCTCCCATGATTTGTGTGTGTATGTGTGTGCGTATGTGTGTACGCACCTAGTTGTACTCACCTAGTTGTGCTTGCGGGGGTTGAGCTATGGCTCTTTGGTCCCGCCTCTCAACTGTCAATCAACTGGTGTACAGATTCCTGAGGCTACTGGGCTCTATCATATCTACATATGAAACTGTTGTATGGGGTCAGCCTCTACCACATCACTGCCCAATGCATTCCATCTGTTAGCTACACTGATACTGAAAAAGCTCTTTCTAACGTCACTGTGGCTCATTTGGGTTCTCAGTTTCCACCTATGTTCCCTTGTTCGCGTACCACCTGTGTTAAACAGTTTATCTTTATCTACTCTGTCAATTCCTCTGAGAATTTTGTAGGTAGTGATCATGTCTTCCCTAACTCTTCTGTTTTCCAGTGTCGTGAGGTGCATTTACCGCAGCCTTTTTTCGTAACTCATGCCTCTTAGTTCTGGGACTAGCCTAGTGGCAAACGTCTGAAATTTTTCATGTTTTGGCTTCTGCCTGATAAGGTACAGGCTCCATACTGGGGCCGTGTACACCAGGATTGGTCTTACGTATGTGGTATACAAGGTTCTGAATGATTCCTTACACAAGTTCCTGAAGACAGTTCTGATATTAGCCAGCCTCGCATACGCTGCAGATGTCATTCTTTTGATGTGGGCTTCAGAACACAGGGTTGGTGTGTTTTCAACTCCTAGATCTTTCTCTCTGTCCGTTTCATGAAGTACTTCATTTCCTATTCTGTATCCTGTGTCTGGCCTCCTGTTTCCACTGCCTAGTTTCCTTACCTTACATTTACTCGGGTTGAAACTTAGTAGCCATTTGTTGGACCATTCATGCAGTCTGTCTAGGTCGTCTTGTAGCCTCATACTATCTTCCTCCGTCTTAATCCTCCTCATAATATTTCCATCATAAGGAAACAATGAGAGGAATGATTCTATACCATCTGGAAGATCATTTACATATATAAGAAACAGTATGGGTCCAAGGACTGAACCCTGCGGGACTCCACTGGTGACGTCTCGCCAATCTGACATCTCACTCCTCACAGTAACTCGCTGTCTTCAGATACTTAGGTACTCCCTTATCCAATGGTGTACCATCCCTTTCACTCCTGCCTGCATCTCTAGCTTTCGCACTAATCTCTGGTGTGGAACTGTGTCAAACGCTTTCTGGCAATCCAAAAATATGCAGTCTGCCTACCAACCTCTTTCTTGTCTGATGCTTGTGGCCTGATTGTAGAATTCAATTAATCCTTCGAGGCATGACTTGCCATCTCTAAAACCATGTTAGTGTTGCGTCTCAAATTCCATTCGTTCCAGATGTTTCACTAGCTTTTTTCGCAAAATTTTCTCTAATAATCTGCATGGAATGCAAGTTAGGGACACTGGCCTGCAGTTCAGTGCCTCTTGTCTATCCCTCTTCTTGTATATCGGAACTACGTTCGCCGTCTTTCAAATTTCTGCCTTACATCCCCACTGGTAATATCAAATTCCTCTAGTGGTTCCTGGTTAACTATTCCTTCTCTTATCTCTAGAACTTCTCCTTGCTCCAATGTGAAGACTTCCTGGAATTTCCTATTGAGTTCCTCGCACACTTCTTTGTCGTTTGTAGTGAATCCGTCTTCCCCTATCCTTAGTTTCATCACCTGTTCCTTCATTGTTGTCTCTCCTGATGTGGCTGTGTAGCAATTTGGGTTGAGTCTTAGCCTTGCTTGCTATGTCGTTTTCATATTGCCCTTCTGCTTCTCTTCTTACCTTGACGTATTCATTCCTGGCTCTCTGGTATCCTTCTCTGCTCTCAGGTGTCATGTTATTTCTATAGTTTCTCTATGCTCTTTTTAGTTACTTGCTTAGCTAGCTTACATCTCTGATTAAACCATGCGTTTCTCATCTGCATTTAATTTTTTACCTTTTGGGCCGAGTTAAAGTTCTCTGCTGCCTCCTTACATTTCCATGTGATGTATTCCATCAAGTCTTGGGCCGTCTTTCCCCTTAGCTCTGTTTCCCATGTTATATCCGTTAAGAAATTTCTCATCTCCTCATAGTTTCCCTTATGGAATGCTAGCCTTTTGCTTTCAGTTCCCTTTCTCGAGTACTTTAACCCTTCTTCGACCAGATACTCAAATGTCAGTACACTGTGATCACTCATTCCTACTGGACATCGAAGTCAATTCTCCTTATGTCGGGTCATTCAGAGTGAATACTAGGTCGAGTCTCACTGGTTCATCGTTTCCACTCACTCTTGTGGTTTCCCTGGCATGCTGGCTAAATAAGTTTCTTGTTGCCACCTCCAGTCGCTTAGCTCTCCATGTTTCTTCTCCTCCATGCGGATCCTTGTTCTCACAGTCTATCCTTCCGTGATTGAAATCACCCCATGATGAGCAGATGGGATCTATTTCTACATGCAGCAGAGGCTTCCTTCTCAATTATTGTGTTAACTGCCATGTAATTGTTGTCATACTCTTGCCTTCTGTCATTTGGTGGAGGGTTATATATCACTGCTACTACTACTTTTAGTCCTCCCATTGTCATGGTGCCTGTTATGAAGTTTCTGAATCCCTCGCAGCCCAGGATGACCATCTCCTTGAAGCCTTATTCCTTTTTCATTAGTAGGGCAACTACACCTACTCCCCGTACTTCTCTCTCTTTCCTTATTACAGTGTAGTCCTGGGGAAACACCGCATTCGTTATGATACCTGAGAGTTTTGTTTCTGTGAGTCCAATTACATCTGGGTTCACTTCTTGTGTTCTTTCCCACAGTTCACTTGCCTTGCTTGTGATCCCATCTATGTTCGAATACATCACCCTGAAACTGACTCTCTTCTGTCCTTCCTCAGATCCTATTGCTTCCCCCTGAAGCAGTGGAAAACAGGGAGGGACCGGGATGGGAGGGCCTATGAAGGGAGACCTGGGAAACCTGGGGTGTGTGGGGGCTGGGAGGATCTGGTGTAGGAGGGAGGGCTTGGGGGGGGAGAAAAGAGGGCTTGCAGGGTGGGGAGGCTTGGGGGGTTGAGAGGGGGAGGCTTGGTGGAGTGGGTGAGAGGGAAAGACTTTGGAGAGTGTGGGAGACGGGGATGCTTAGGGGGTGTATGTGAGGAGGAAGGGCTTGGGGGAATGGGGGGCTTGGGGCATAAAAGGAAGGAGGGGTTTTGGTGGTAGGTTGGGGGATAGGGAGTGCCGAGCGGGATGAGGAAAAAGGGAGGAATGAGGAGAGGGGGAGAATGGAGGGCTCAGGAGGGTGGAGGATACTGGAGGGTTTAAGCCGTTGGGAGAATGGAGAGCTTGGGGGTGGAGGAGAAGGGAGGGCATGGAGGATTAGGGAGAGCTTGGGGGGTAGGGGAGAAGGGAGATCCTTTGCCCAAGGTGGGCACCTTGGGCACCAGGGGTTGGGGCAGATATCCTGTTGCCCCTGTTAGGGCAGGGATTGGGGCAGACATCCAGATATGGTGAAACACATGTAAAGAACCTCTCACACACTCAGAGCTCCCTGACAATAGGGAGCCAGCTTAGCATAGCTGCCAACACCCACACATCGTGTCAGCAAGGCGAACAGCCCGCCTGCTTTCATACTTCTCACTGTATTTCCCACTTCTATACTTCCCTTCACCTATGCCTCTCCTTCCTCTTTACTTCAAAAAAAAAAAAAAAGGTTGGGGCAGGTAGGGCATCTAATGGGTGGAGGATGGGGGAGGTGCTTCTTTCACTGTGTCTGTTGAGTTGCTTGTAGAGGGTTCCCCTGCTCCCCTCTGAGATTGTAGACTGGGCTCTATCATATCTACATTTGAAACTGTGAATGGAGTCAGCCTCCACTACATCACTGCCTAATGCATTCCATCCGTTAACTACTCAGACACTGAAAAAGTTCCTTCTAACGTCCCTGTGGCTCATGTGGGTACTCAGTTTCCACCAGTGTCCCCTTGTTCGCGTCCCACCAGTGTTAAATACTTTATCCTTGTTTACCCGGTCGATGCCCCTGAGGATTTCGTAGGTTGTGATCATGTCTCCCCTTCCTCTTCTGTCTTCCAGTGTCGTAAGGGGCCTTTCCCGCAGCCTTTCCTCGCAACTCTTGCCTCTTAGTTCTGGGAATAGTCTAGTGGCATACCTTTGGACTTTTTCCAGCTTCGTCTTGTGCTTGACATGGTACGGGCTCCATGCTGGGGCCGCATACTCCAGGATTGGTCTTACATATGTGGTGTACAAGATTCTGAATGATTCCTAACACAGGTTCCTGAATGCTGTTCTGATGTTAGCCAGCCTCGCATATGCCGCAGACGTTATTCCTTTTATGTGGGTTTCAGGAGACAGGTTTGGTGTGATATCAACTCTTAGATCTTTCCCTCTGTCCGTTTCATTAAGTAATTCATCTCCTATTCTGTATCCTGTGTCTGGCCTCCTGTTTCCACTGCCTAGTTTCATTACTTTGCATTTACTCGGGTTGAACTTCAACAGCCATTTGTTGGACCATTCACTCAGTCTGTCTAGGTCATCTTGTAGCCTCCTACTATCGTCCTCAGTTTCAATCCTCCTCATAATTTTTGCATCATCGGCAAACATTGAGAGAAACGATTCTATACCCTCTGGGAGATCATTTATATATATCAGAAACAGTATAGGTCCAAGGACTGACCCCTGCAGGACTCCACCCGTAACATCTCGCCAATCTGAGACCTTTCCCCTCACACTGATTCGTTGTCTCCTGTTGCTTAGGTACTCCTTTATCCAATGGAATACCTTCCCTTTCACTCCAGCCTGCATCTCCAGCTTTTTCACTAGCCTCTTGTGTGGCACTGTATCAAAGGCTTCTGACAATCCAAAAATATGCAGTCTGCCCACCCCTTCTCTTTCTTGCCTTATTTTTGTTGCCTGGTCGTAGAATTGAAGTAACCTTGTGAGGCAGGACCTGCCATCCCTGAACCCATGTTGATGCTGTGTTACAAAGTGCTTTTGCTCCAGATGCTCCATTAGCTTTCTTTGCACAATCTTCTCCATCAGCTTGCATGGTATGCAGGTTAGGGACACCGGACAGTAATTCAGTGCCTCCTGTCTATCCGCTTTCTTGTATATCGGGACTACGTTAGCTGCTTTCCAAATTTCTGGCAGTTCCCCTGTTGCCAGTGATTTGTTATACACTATGGAGAGTGGTAGGCACAGTTCTTCTGCTCCTTCCTTTAGTATCCAAGGGGAGATTCCATCTTGGCCTTTAGCCTTTGTCACATCCAACTCTAGTAAACACATCCTTACTTCCCCGCTGGTAATCTCAAACTCTTCCAGTGGTTCCTGGTTAGTTATTCTCTCTCTTGTCTCTGGAATGTCTCCTTGCTCTAAGGTGAAGACCTCCTAGAATTTCATATTCAGTTCCTCACACACTTCCTTGTCGTTTGTAGTGAATCCTTCTGCCCCTATCTTTAATTTCATAACCTGTTCCTTTACTGTTTTTTTTCTCCTGATGTGGCTATGCAGCAATTTAGGCTGAGTCTTTGCCTTGCTATCGATGTCATTTGCGTTTTGTTTTTCTGCCTCTCTTCTCATCCTGACATATTCATTCCTGGCATTCTGGTATCTTTCTCTGCTCTCCAGTGTCCTGTTATTCCTATAGTTTCTCCATGCCCTTTTACTTTGCTGCTTAGCTAGCTTACATCTCTGATTAAACCATGGGTTTCTCATCTTCATTTCACTGTTTTCCTTTTGAGCTGGGACAAACTTGTTTGCTGCGTCCTTGCACTTCTGCGTGATGTAGTCCATCATATCTTGGACCGTCTTACCCATGAGCTCTTTTTCCCATGCTATTTCTGTTAGGAATTTTCTTATCTCCTCAAAGTTTCCCTTTCGGTTTGCTAACCTTTTGGTTTCGGTATCCCTCCTCGAGTTCAACAACCCTTCTTCATTCAGGTACTCAAACACCAGTACACTGTCGTCGCTCATTCCTACTGGGTCCTCAATACCGATTTCTCTTATGTCGGAGTCGTTCAGAGTGAAGACCAGGTCGAGTCTCGCTGGTTCGTCATTTCCTCTCATCCTTGTGGGTTCTCTGACATGCTGAGTTAAAAATTTTCTAGTCACCACCTCCAGTAGTTTGGCTCTCCACGTATCCTCGCCTCCATGCGGTTCCTTGTTCTCCTAGTCAATCCTTCCGTGATTGAAGTCCCTCATGATGAGCAGGTGGGATCTATTTCTACAGGCAGCAGAGGCTGCCCTCTGAATTATAATGTTAACTGCCATGTTGTTGTTTTCGTACTCTTGACTGGGTCTTCTGTCATTTGGTGGAGGGTTGTATATTACTGCTACTACTTTTCTTGGTCTTCCCATTGTCATGGTGCCTGCTATGTAGTCTCTGAACCCCTCACAGCCCAGGATAGCCATCTCCTTAAAACTCCATTCCTTTCTCATTAGTAGGGCCACTCCGCCTCCTCCCCTACCTTCCCTCTCTTTCCTTATTACTGTGTACTCCTGGGGAAACACAGCATTCGTTATGATTCCAGAGAGTTTTGTTTCAGTGAGTCCGATTACATCTGGGTTCACTTCTTGTGCTCTTTCCCTTAGTTCACTTGCCTTGCATGTGATCCCATCTATGTTCGAGTACATTGCCCTGAAACTGACTCTCTTCTGCTTCTCCTCTGGGGGGAGCCTGTTGGAAATTTCCAACACTAATACAACACTGTTGTATTATTATTAATTATTACTAAATCTACTAATCACTGTAGTAATTAAAATTAACCAAACGTAGAGTTCACATGTGCTAATAATTACATCTGTACAATAAGGCTAGAATTATTACGTCACCAGACGCCAGTATTGCGTCAGATTCCATTATAATAAACACAACTATATCCAGTGTGTCTGAGAATTGAGTTTGATTCTCTATAAAACAACTGTGTTCTGTGTGATAATTATTTACAGATAAACTGATCCCCAACTAATGCCAAATAGAGCGTTTATAGTTATAACTGTTATCTGGTAATAAATTTAACGTCACGCGTGAATGCCCTGGAGAGACTTTAATTCCTCTCCATTGCTTGTTTACCTTCGTAAAACGGGCGAATAATAATATTTAACTCCTCTGAATAATAAACCCGTCCTTATCTGAGCATTTCAATCACAACTGCGAGAAATGATATTATTCGTAGTAAATAATTTGTGTATCAAATGCGGGACGCGGGGCAGGGGAGACGCGAGTACATGAGGCGACGCCACGAGAGAGAGACGCCATTACCCAAGCGGCCAGGGTGGACGCCACCAAGAGCTCAAGACGAAAGTCGCCACTGTGAGGTGTGAAGAACCTTTGCAGACAACAACTTAGCTGGTGTCAGTGTCACTTTATACGTCGTGTTGAATTGTCAAGAGATTTAATTTGACATTCAGCCAGGAACCTGTTAATTTGTTCCGTGTAGCACAACGTGACCGGCCAGAGAAGCGCGTCAACATCTAGGCAAGGCTCGACACCACGTGTTCGTTACTACGACACCTGAACCTAGGACGCGAACTTAGGCAAGCCTTAACTTACACAGTGCTCAATTAGCTAAGTACCTTTATTCCCATTTGATGCATCATTTTGGAGGGGGTTATAGCTGGGTAGCTTGTCGTCACGCAGAGCGACTATAAAAAACCACAGGTTATTATCACTCTCCATTCTCTAATTTAATTTTCTTGAACATAGATGTCTAGCAGCTTCATATGTTGCTACTGATTATAATTTGATTTGCAGCGTGTGTGAAGAATTCCCCCGAACTGTCATTTCCCGTGTTAATCATCTCCCAGTGTTCCATGATGAGTTCAGGAGATTCCGAGGATGAGTCATAATCGATGTCTTGGAAAACGTCTTCAAGCTAAGACCCCTTTCCGTATTCTTTAAATTACATTATCTGTAGTATTATTCATGCGGAGCACTGTTTTCTGGATTAACATGTGTTTATTATAATTATTAATTTCTCATGTTCATAATCTATGTTCTAATTGGTGATTGTTTCTATTGATTCTATAATTAGTCATAGGATTAGATTATTGCATAATGAACTGGTGCACGAACCACACTAGTTCCTGGACATATATGAAGTTCCAGTAATACCCCCCCAATGTAGGTGTTTGAGGCTTTGATTCAGTTAAATTATACAGCCCATTAATTATATAAGTGACCATATTCTCCAGTATTTTATCCATAGTTACTGGTTCATCTAGGAATTTTCTAATGATCATATTTTCTTAGTTTCCCTCTTTACTGTAAAAGCGGGTGGTCCTTCGTAATAGAATTTCATTACATTAATATTTAAATAAATAGAGTCAAGCCCCAAATGTCCCACATTATGGTCCTTATCGAACCGGATAAACACAAATTATAATTATAAATACTAATTAATAATAACTAATCCTTGTGTGATGTAGTCTAGACTAACCATTTAATTAATTGTGTCTGCCAACAGCGTAACACATAAGTTAGTCTAAGTCACACCAATTCATTGCTACTTTCACCTCATGTACAAGGTAGCACTAGTGGGACACTGTCAATTACCCACAACACTTAGACCTACACTTCATACTGAAGTAAGAATCTTTAGGTCACCAGGAGCAACAGCTCATAACCTTTATAATATGTTTTCACTTGTGTGTGCAAGTGCACCCTTATAAAAACAAAAAAAACAAAAATACAGCACAATTATATTCTTCTTACTGCACCACAATAATCTTTACCAATCTTATTAGGTAGAATTTAGGCTGAGATTGTGCTGAATTTGGTACAAGCCCAGACTAAATAAATTTATAGTTCTTAGTTAGGAATTATCACGACTAGACTTAAGCTAGTCAGTAGTGTATGTATTATACTATTTGTGCTGACCCTAAACAGGGTGGGATTAAATTTTGAGATAACTCTGATTGGAGTGTCTCCATAATATTTCTCTTGTACTCATTATTTTGTGTATCTATTTTGTGTATTGCTGAATGATCCCCATTACCTTTAATGGTGATATAGAAGAGCTAACCGGACGAGAACTAATGGTGAAGTTCAGACAGTGCACAAAATATTTAGCTATTTCTTGTTAGGTAGGTAAAATTATAGTCTATTCAAGTATATTAGGCTATTCTCACTGATATTGAACTCCACTGAATGAGTCAATATCCCAGTTATCTCAGTAATAAATATTTACTGACCAATCAGCCTTTACCCAACAAAATGGAAACGGCTACCAAAATGAAAAGGACCCTTATCGGTCTGAAAGGTCATTTGACCCGACAGATTAATAAATGCCAAAATCTGTCACAACAGTCAACTGTTGATTACTTTGAATTAGAAGATTTACTACAAGTTGCTGAAAGCAAATTTGCCCATATTAAGCAACACATGAATCTGTATTTGACAGAACTTCACTCAACTTCTGTAGATAGTAGTGAACTTGAGGAGGTTATAGATGATTTAGCTCAGTATGAAGAAGATATACGAGTTAAGCTTCTATCCTTTAAGAAGCAAATTGCTAAAAACAAGCTGACAGTAGCTTCTGCTGCACGTACAGATCCTGAGGTTAAATTACCTCAAATCAATATACCCACATTCTCTGGTGATGAGAATGAAAGTTGGGATGATTTCTGGAGTAAATTCGTAGATGCAGTAGACTCTAAAGCTAACATTCCTCAAACCACCAAATTCACTTGTTTACAAGGCTTGTTACGAAATGAAGCCTTGAAAGTAATATCTACTATAACACTGACCAGTGATGGTTACACATTGCCTGTTCAATTGCTCAAAACCAACTACGATAACACGGAGAGAACTATTACTGTCTTAGTTCAAAAATTGCTAGATTTACCTTCTGCTAATAATTCCACAGATTCTCTTCAAACTTTCAGACTAGAGTTAGAGTCTTTACTCAAGGCCTTAAGCCTTAAAGTCCAAATTCAGTCAGCTGAATGGATGACCAAAGTAGTTGTTAAGTGAAAATTGCCAAGAGAAACTTTAGATAAGTTGTGTACTATGTACAATAAGACCTTTTTAACTTTGAAAGAAATCACAGAAGGTCTACATACCTTAGTCGAAAGACAGAGAGCCAACCAAGATGGGGAGAAAGTTTCAAACTCCTCTACTAACTCCCATCGTAACTCAGCTCAAACTGACACTTCAGTCAAACCAAAAATGACTTTAAATAAGTCTAATAAGTTTAAATCTAGGACTGCTCCATCCACTGGAAAAGGGAGTGGTAATGTAGGTACTTATTCGGTGTCTCCTTCTGAGATAACCAATGACTTGTCTACTAAAGAGACCAAGTCAACTAACCAGAGAAGGTGTCTGTTCTGTAATCAAGGACATGCCACCTACCAATGCTCTGTTTATCCTACTTATAATACTAGGATTAAAAGGTTGCAAGAAATACACAAGTGCATGGGCTCTCATGATCCCAAAAAATGTGTAGTGCAGCTACGTTCCTGCAATAGATGCAACCAAGGTGTACATCACTACGCCTTATGTAGAAAATCTTCTACACCAACCATGACCACTGGGGAGAATTCCACGAATTCTACCACAGTGCACTATTGCAAAGTGCATCAAGAAATAAATGTACTTGCTACTGAGTCAGGTAATAATACCACTCTGCCTACAGCTCAACTTAGACTAATAAACCGGAGATCTAGAGTTAACACTAGAGGTCTTTTTGATCAAGGATCACAGAAAACCTTCATTACACAACAGTTGGTAGAGCAGTTAAATTTAAAACCTGCCAAAAGTGTGAAGTTAAATATTTCTGGTTTCTTGACGAATAGTGGACCTCGTGAATACCAAGTAGTTAAGGTATTAGTGAGACTTGGATCTTCCACTAGTCCAATACAAGCGGTAGTAGTAGATAAACTTCCTACAGACCTGCAGGTCACAGGGTTAGCTCGCACTGCGAGATATCTTAGACGAAACCGCATGAGGCTAGCAGATTACAAAATAAATTCGGACTGCCTCACTGATGTTGGAATACTTATAGGCGCGGATCATTATTACAAATTTATAACTGGATGCACCAGACAACACGGAATGAATCTGTTGTCGTCTGCTGGAGGCAAATTGCTTACGGGACCGGTGCTTTTCCGACAAAATCCAGCGTCAACAAACCAACAATCTAATAACATAATAGTGGCGTGACTAGGCTTGGAACAGTCACCCCTACGTTTCAGAGAAATTTCTGAAGATATTGAGTCTGATCCACCTGTACATCGTCTGTGGGATTTAGACACTTTAGGTATTATCCCTGAACAACCAAGCCCTGATGATATGTGGACTTACCAGCAATATCTGGATACGTTGTCTATAAAAATAAACAATACTGGGTAAGACTCCCATGGAAGTTGAATCATCCACAACTTCCAGTTAATTATTTTATGGCAGCCTCACAATTGCAGTCTCAATTAGCACGACTACAGAAGCAGCCAGACAAACTGAACATGTATCATCAACTCATCCAACAGCAACTTAACAGTAAATTTATTGAAGTTGTTGATCACGATGACCGAAAAATAGGTCATTATTTACCTCATCACGCTGTGGTGAAAGACTCATTGACAACACCTATTCGTATTGTCTTTAACTGTAGTGCTAAAGTAAAGCCAAGCAGTGTGTCTTTAAATGAGTCTCCAAACGAGACCTAGCCTAACACAAAGGCTACATGATGTGCTGTTATGATTTCGCACTGGTATTTTCGCCTATACTGCTGATATCAGCAAAGCTTTCCTCCTAGTAGGTTTGCAGGAGGAAGATCGCAACTACACAAAGTTCGTCTGGATTAAGGACCCACTGGATCCTAACAGTGATATCATCACATATCGTTTTGCCTCAGTATTATTCGGAGCTACGTCCTCACCGTTTCTTTTGCAAGCAACATTAGACACACATTTGAGGAAATCAAATAGCCCTTATAAGGCAGACATTAGCGACAACTTGTATGTTGACAATTTCCAGGGTACAACTAATGATCAAACTAATTTGGTAGAAATCTACCATGAGGCTAACCGTGAGCTATCAGGAGCCAATATGCCACTACAGTCATGGGCCTCAAATAATGAATTACTCAACCAGGTAATCGAGAAAGAATTTCCAGGTTATCAGGTACCCAATCAATTAAAGGTTCTAGGCGTGAAATGGAACACCAGTACTGACGAGATGAATGTCAAGTCAGTACAAACCGATAACTCAACCCTTACCATGAGAACATTGCTCTCATTTGTCAGTCAACCATTTGACCCTTTAGGCTTACTTAGTCCTATATTAATAAGGGGCAAACTCCTAATGCAGGAGTGCTGGCAGAAACATATGGGATGGGATGATCCGTTACCAAGTGAGTTACAAGCTAAATGGCAGATACTCTCAACGGATTTTAATCAGTTAGGTGTTTTGAAATTTCCTCGTAATGCTTCAGGACCAAACTTACCCACCAATTTGCACGTTTTCTGCGATGCCTCTGGCAAAGCATATGGCGCTGTAGCCTACTTAGTTAAAAGTGCACAATCAATTTTGCTCACATCTAAAGCGAGAGTTGCTCCCATTAAGAAGAGATCTTTACCTCAAATGGAGTTGACTGCATTGCTGGTGGGAGTAAGATTGGCTCATTGCCTGACAAAGACACTCAATAATATCCACTTTGGTGAGATTGTCGTGTGGTCTGACAACGAGGCAGTCTTACAATGGGTAAGAAACAACAACAACAAGACTCCCTTCGTCAGTAATCGTGTTAGGGAAATTCATGAGTTATCTACTGGATATAAATTCAGACATGTTCCTACTAAGGACAATCCTGCAGATTATTTATCTCGAGGGTTAACGATAAAACAACTTATCATGTCTTCGCTGTGGTTCAATGGACCTTCATGGCTTGTTGGTGGTCAGTGGCCCAAACAAAAGCCACAAGTCATAGTGACCCATATCACCACTCCCATGAAAGAACCAGAACCTCAACGAATCTTAGCCATTGATCCTCACAATTATTCTAACTTAAGTAAGTTATTAAGAGTGACTGCACATGTGTTTGACTTTCTTGCTAAGATAGGAATTCGACATAAGTTTCCCAATCCTATCCTCTACTGGATCAAACGTGCACAACAAGAGACATATGGAAGCGAATATGAAAATCTTCCAGATAAATTAACTAAGTCTCTAGGTATCTGGTATGATGCCGACACTCATAATATACTAAGATGTGGAGGACGTTTGCTTCATGCAAAAATTGATCTGGACACAAAGAATCCAATTCTTCTACCTCGTCACCACATCATCAGTAAACTTCTTGTTTTACATCACCATCAATATGGTACTTTACATGGTGGAGTGTTAGATACTCTCACCGACCTTTGACAAAAGTACTGGCTTCCTCAAGGTCGTCAGACAGTCAAGTCAATAATTAAATTCTGTGTAATCTGTAAAAGGTACGATGCTAGAGTATGTCCTTACCCAGGACCTCCACCGCTCCCTGAAGAAAGAGTGGTTCATCTTCGTCCTTTTGAAACCACTGGTGTTGATTACACAGGAGCCTTACTTCTCACTGGCAACCCAGATAAGATACCAGTAAAAGCATACATTTGTCTCTTTACGTGTGCTACAACCAGAGGCGTACATTTAGAAGTGACTCCAGATATGAGTGCTGAAGCCTTCATCCAGGCCTTCCGCAGATTTGCATCTCGCAGATCTTGTCCCAAACTAATGATATCGGACAATGGTTCCAATTTTGTGGAAGGAGAAGCCTGTCTGCGAGAAGTCTGGAATCATCCAGAAGTACAGTCAGTCCTGCAGAGACGCCAATGTCACTGGAAATTTATAGCACCAAGAGCCCCTTGGCAAGGTGGGTTCTATGAGCGAATGATAGGCACAGTCAAGAAGTGTTTAAGAAAAACTTTACACAGACAAAAGGTCAGTTACTCCGAACTCCAAACCATTGTTGTGGATATCGAGGCGCGAGTCAATAACCGCCCATTAACATACCTGTCTGATGATTTCACCCAGAGAGAGCTTCTGAGTCCCTCACACTTGATCCATGGAGGTCTACTGAGCCCTCTCATCCCTTTAGCCGAAGAGGACCCCGTAGACCCGTCACATGTGACCAGAGGTGACTTGGTAGAAAGCTACCAGCATCTCTCAAGGGTTATTAACAGGTGGAATGAGGTGTGGACTCGAGAGTACCTTACAGCTCTACGAGAGTACCACTACGGAGCTTCGAGTCCTTACAATAAAGTACAGCTTAAACCAGGGGACCTAGTACTAGTCGACAGTGATGGACCAAGGTCAGAGTGGCCCATAGGCAAAATTGTTGCCATTCATCCAGATCATCAAGGTGTCCTGAGAGTGGTGAAAGTTTTATGCCGAGGCAACACTACTTTAAAAACTTTAGAGAAGCTGGTTCCTCTCGAATTGGCTGAACGAGAGTATCAACCCGAGCTAGCTTCCCCAGTAGTTTCCGAGGACAGTAATTCTGATCCTCCGAGCAACCGCCCCACCAGAGCTGCTGCTCAACAATGTAAGCGGAAACTGCAAGCCTATTACAGCTCTGACCAAGAGTAAATCCTTTTACATCCAATTTAGATAACCATGATGATACTGTGGTGAAGTGTCAAGTAACAAACCATTACAAGTCACAATGACCCAGGACATTCTCATCGCAGTAGATTCTCTGTTGTTTGAATTGTGTGATTTAAATCTTTAATTGTTGTATAGGCTATAAATAACATTACTTATCTAGAGTACCTGAGAGTTTACAGACGTTGAGATTTTGTAACATACACATTACATGTCATAGCGACACCAGTCTCAGAGTTTATTGTAAGCTTTCTTAATTATCAACTTTAGGTAATTCTTAATAACATGTTCCATTTAACATGAAATCAGCAAGACTTAAGTTTCTTGTATGTCCTTGACAAATACGGGACATTCGTTATGTGTGTACTAACATACTAACATACTAATATACTAATATTAATATTAACTTCGGGATGGGTGTATCAGTACTCCACATTACACTGCGACCCGATAAATCTCCCCCCGGAGTTATGTTGGAAATTTCCAACACTAATACAACACTGTTGTATTATTATTAATTATTACTAAATCTACTAATCACTGTAGTAATTAAAATTAACCAAACGTAGAGTTCACATGTACTAATAATTACATCTGTACAATAAGGCTAGAATTATTACGTCACCAGACGCCAGTATTGCGTCAGATTCCATTATAATAAACACAACTATATCCAGTGTGTCTGAGAATTGAGTGTGATTCTCTATAAAGCAACTGTGTTCTGTGTGATAATTATTTACAGATAAACTGATCCCCAACTAATGCCAAATAGAGCGTTTATAGTTATAACTGTTATCTGGTAATAAATTTAACGTCACGCGTGAATGCCCTGGAGAGACTTTAATTCCTCTCCATTGCTTGTTTACCTTCGTAAAACGGGCGAATAATAATATTTAACTCCTCTGAATAATAAACCCGTCCTTATCTGAGCATTTCAATCACAACTACGAGAAATGATATTATTCGTAGTAAATAATTTGTGTATCAAATGCGGGACGTGGAGCGGGGCAGGGGAGACGCGAGTACACGAGGCGACGCCACGAGAGAGAGACGCCATTACTCGAGCGGCCAGGGTGGACGCCACCAAGAGCTCAAGACGAAAGTCGCCACTGTGAGGTGTGAAGAACCTTTGCAGACAACAACTTAGCTGGTGTCAGTGTCACTTTATACGTCGTGTTGAATTGTCAAGAGATTTAATTTGACATTCAGCCAGGAACCTGTTAATTTGTTCCGTGTAGCACAACGTGACCGGCCAGAGAAGCGCGTCAACATCTAGGCAAGGCTCGACACCACGTGTTCGTTACTACGACGCCTGAACCTAGGACGCGAACTTCGGCAAGCCTTAACTTACACAGTGCCCTATTAGCTAAGTACCTTTATTCCCATTTGATGCATCATTTTGGAGGGGGTTATAGCGGGGTAGCTTGTCGTCACGCAGAGCGACTATAAAAAACCACAGGTTATTATCAGTCTCCATTCTCTAATTTAATTTTCTTGAACATAGATGTCTAGCAGCTTAATATGTTGCTACTGATTATAATTTGATTTGCAGGGTGTGTGAAGAATTCCCCGAGCTGTCATTTCCCGTGTTAATCATCTCCCAGTGTTCCATGATGAGTTCAGGAAATTCCGAGGATGAGTCATAATCGATGTCTTGGAAAACGTCTTCAAGCTAAGACCCCTTTCCGTATTCTTTAAATTACATTATCTGTAGTATTATTCATGCGGAGCACTGTTTTCTGGATTAACATGTGTTTATTATAATTATTAATTTCTCATGTTCATAATCTATGTTCTTATTGGTGATTGTTTCTATTGATTCTATAATTGGTCATAGGGTTAGATTATTGCATAATGAACTGGTGCACGAATCACACTAGTTCCTGGACATATATGAAGTTCCAGTAATACCCCCCCAATGTAGGTGCTTGAGGCTTAGATTCACTTAAATTATACAGCCCATTAATTATATAAGTGATCATATTCTCTAGTATTTTATCCATAGTTACTGGTTCATCTAGGAATTTTCTAATGATCATATTTTCTTAGTTTCCCTCTTTACTATAAAAGCGGGTGGTCCTTCGTA
Source organism: Procambarus clarkii (assembly GCF_040958095.1). NCBI lineage: Eukaryota > Metazoa > Arthropoda > Malacostraca > Decapoda > Cambaridae > Procambarus > Procambarus clarkii. The sequence goes on from NC_091153.1 coordinate 17,545,381, forward strand.
ATAGAATTTCATTACATTAATATTTAAATAAATAGAGTCAAGCCCCAAATGTCCCACAGAGCCTGTGGGGTCTAGGGTGAGCGGGAGCTGGGAGGATCTGGCACGGGGAGCCTGGTGGAGGAGGAAGGGCTTGAGGGGGTGGGGGGAGGGGGAGGGTAGGGGGAGCGGGTGAGGGGGGGGGAGGGGGAGGCTAGGGGGAGTGGGTAATGGGGGGAGGGTTGGGGGGGTGGGTGAAAGTGGGAGGGTTGAGGGGGTGAAAGGGGGAGGGTTGGGGGGGTGAGAGGGGAAGGTTTGGGGGATGGGGGAGAAAGGGGGGTTTGGGGGGGCAATAAAGTGGGGAGGGCTTGGGGGGCATGGGGGGAAAGGGAAGGCTGAGGTGGTTGAGGAGAGGGGAGGGTTTTGGGGAGTGGTGGGGAGGGGAAGAGTTAGGTGGGGTAGGGGAGAGTGGGGGGCATAGGGGGACGGGGGAGAATGGAGGGCTTGTGGGTGGGAGAGACGGGAGGGCATTTGGGAGAAGGGAGGGCTTGGGGGATGGGGGAGAAGGGAGGTCCTGAGGGGAGGGGGGAGTGGGAGGAGGGGGGTGAGTGGGAGGAGAGGGGTGGGTGGGGGGAGTGCTTAGTGGGGGGCTGACAGGGGTTAGGGCAGGTAACGTGTCTGTTGGGTAGAATGTGGGGGTGGTGCCGCACTCCCTGTGGCTAGTGCACTGTTTGAGGAGGGTTCCCCATTCCCCTCTTGGATTGTAGGGATCGGGGGTGTGGCTCCCCGATTCCTTTCTCTCTCCCTGCGCTCCTTCCTCGTGTCTGCTGCCTGCATTCTCTCTTCCCTTGTCATATCCCTCTGCAGGAATACTGTTTTGAACTTCTCTACATTTCCTAGACAGCACTTCCTTTCTAACAGTTCTTCTTTCGCGATTTCGCTCATTAAAACCACCATTATCATTCGGTCTCTGTCCCTGTTGTACTTTCCAAGCCTGAAAACCTTTTCAACATTTTGTTCAGCTCCCTCCATCCCTACCTCTTTAAGGATCTCTTTAACCATGTGTTTGTCCTTGTCTCTCCGCTCCTTTGGTCTGGTCCCTGTTTGCTCTTTAAAGCCTGCTACTACTACTGCTCTACTTCTCTCTATCAGCCGGCTAGTACACCTAGCTGCTTCCTGAGAGGAGGCCACTTCCATGGCAACTTCCTTAACTGCAGACCTAGCTTCAGGGCTCGTTTTAAGTATTTCAGCCAATGAGAGCTGAGGTGTGGAGGTCCCCTCCACAGTAGCATTCCTGTCTCCCTGAGGTACGATTTGTGTCTGGTATTGTGGAAGAGTCTCCTTTAGGCTTCTTATCTCCTCCTTTGCTGCCCTTAGCTAATCTTGCAGGTTGGCTACTGTCTCCCTCATTACCCTCAGTCCTTCACTGAAGTCATTCCGCATTTGCTGGAGTACTTCCTTCATCCAGTCTTCGTGTTCGCCCCCCCCCCATCCTCTGTGTTTGTTCCAGCCTCGATTGACATCCTGCGTATGTAAGCCCGAGTTCGTGTCCCTTCCATGTCTTGCCTGAGAGAGAGAGAGAGAGAGAGAGAGAGAGAGAGAGAGAGAGAGAGAGAGAGAGAGAGAGAGAGAGAGAGGAGACAGAGAGAGGAGATAGAGAGAGGAGACAGAGAGAGGGGGGGGGAGAGGTAGGTGTGTCTGAGTGTGAACTGATGGGGGGGGAGGTGGGAGAGAGGGAGGGGATGGCGAGGGTGTGTGTGGGGATTAGAGTGGTGAGGTTATATGTTGACCATATGGTAAGGAGGCCTTGTTTACTGTTGTTGGTCTGGTGGGAGGGGGGATGGGGTGAGAGAAGGGGGGGGGGGAGAGTTGTCTCCATGTAGGTAGGGCATACTGTTTTTCACACTTTAGTGTCAGAAAAGTAGTTCCCACATGAGCCTCCCATTTCCCTTGATATTCGTTTCAGTTTGTTAACTTATATCCAAGACTAACTATTAAAAATCAATAACACTGTACACCAATTGACTGACTGACTTTGTGAGAGGCCTTACCTTTCCGCCAATTCAAAACATCCCGCAGCACAAACAGGTGTTAAGTACTGTTGACAGTGGTGTGTAGGACTGCTGTCTCCATCCACGCCGCTGCCAGGCGTAGGTCCCTCCAACTTGTCGCTATATATCACCAGTATTCTGCTCCTTATTCCTCTTAGCACCGATATAGTTCAATGCCACACGTTTAGAATCACTTCTTCACTATCCTATTCACTATTTGTTATGATCTTCACTATCACATCTAGTTGTGTACACTCTGACCATCAGTGGCCCACGTGCTTGTCCTGGCACAGATGTTGTACCCCTGATCTTGTCTAATATGCACTATCAGACACTATCCATAAGTTTTCTAGTTTCAAATTGGTGTGTTGCACTTTGTATTATCACTGAACACCGAATTTCCCGCGTATCCCTCTGATGTCCCGAGATATAAAGCCTTATTGACGAGCGCGGCGCAACGTGACAACCTCCCTTTGTGTGTGTGTGTGTATGTGTGTGTGTGTGTGTGTGTGTGTGTGTGTGTGTGTGTGTGTGTGTGTGTGTGTGTGTGTGTGTGTGTGTGTGTGTGTGTGTGTGTGTGTCTTTGTGTGTGTGTGTGTGTGCGTGTGCGTGTGCGTGTGCGTGTGTGTGTGTGTGTGTGTACTTACCTAGTTCTGTTTACGGGGGTTGAGCACTGAATCTTTGGTCCCTCCTCTCAACTGTCAATCAACTAATGTACAGGTTCCTGAGCCTACTGGGCTCTATCATATTTACACGTAAAGCTGTGTATGGAGTCAGCCTCCACCACATCACTTCCTAATGCATTTCATTTGTCATCTACTCTGACACTGAAAAAATTCACTCTAACGTCTCTATGGCTCATTTGGCCACTCAATTTCCACATGTGTCCCCCTAGTGCGTGTACCCCTTGTGGTAAATAGTTTGTCTTTATCTACCCTATCAATTCCTCCGAGAATCTTGTATGTGGTGATCATGTCCCCTCTAACTCTTTTGTCTCCCAGTGACGTGAGGTTTAATTCCCGTAGTCTCTTCTCGTAGCTCATACTCCTCAGTTTGGGTACTAGTCTGGTGGCAAACCTTTAAACCTTTTCCAGTTTTGTCCTATGCTTGGCTAGATATGGACTCCATGCTGGAGCCGCAAACTCCAGGATTGGTCTGACATGTGTGATATAAAATGTTCTGAAAGATTACTTACACAAGTTTCTAAAGGCCGTTCATATGTTAGCCAACCTGGC
>NC_091153.1:17553642-17593642 GCF_040958095.1 Procambarus clarkii
AGCGTAGACACCCACCCCAGTGCTTACCTACCCCATGCCCCACCCCATGCTAACGAGCCTACACCTGCTTTCCAGAACACACCCCCCACAAATCAGCCTTCCCTGTCCCTACTTATCTCCCCAACACCTCCCCTGACCCCTCTGATCCCATTGCATTCAAATCCATCTGCTTCATCACACATTCCATGGACCCCCTCATCCCCTCAACCCCCAAAACCCACCCAGCCCTCACCCCTTCTTCTTGAGGTTATCTTGAGATGATTTCGGGGCTTTAGTGTCCCCGCGGCCCGGTCCTCAACCAGGCCTTCACCCCCAGGAAGCAGCCCGTGACAGCTGGCTAACACCCAGGTATCTATTTTACTGCTAGGTAACAGGGGCATAGGGTGAAAGAAACTCTGCCCATTGTTTCTCGCCGGCGCCCGGGATCGAACCCGGGACCACAGGATCACAAGTCCAGCATGCTGTCCGCTCGGCCGACCGGCTCCCCCCCTCCTCAGCCCCTCTCCTTCCTTGTGACCCCCTACTCTTGCGAGGGGGTCACATGGACCCCCTGTGAGGAACAGGGGACCCCCTCTCTCTTCCTCCATTTACCTCTTTCCCCTTCTGTCCCAATCCCCACACCTACCCCTGAGTTCCCCCTGACTAATACAACCTCTCTCCCACTCTAACTATCCATATTCCATCCGCCCCTCTTTCCCCCACCCCTCTATCCTTTTCCCCCCAACCTCTCAACCTCTGTCTGACTCAACCTCACGCTACCTCTCAACCCCCCCTATGCCTCTCAGACCCCTCCCTAATCTTCAAACCCAGTATGCCCTTCCTACTCCAGACCTTCCCAAGCCCTACCTCCAGACCTTCCTACCTACCTTCCTAGGTGTCCAGCCCCCATTCGCCCCTCAAGCACCCCTCCAGACCCCATTCACCCCCCTAGACACCCATCGGATCTCCCCAGCCCCCATTCAACCCTTATATCCCCCCCCCCCCAAGACCCCAGAGAAAGGGCAAACTCTGGTACCAGAGTTTCTATTAAGAATCACAAGGTTTGGTACACCAATGATGAAGGGGTATCTAATAGAGCAGAATAGATAAAAGAAAGAGTTAGTGAGGCAGATCCTGACATAGTTGCAATAGTGGAAACTAAAATAAATGACATGATCTCGGGTGCAATCTTTCCAGAGGGCTACCAAGGTGATAAGAAAAGAGAGGAAACAGAGACAGGGAGGGGGAGTGGCACTCCTAATAAAGCGGAAATGGAAGTTTGAAGACCTGGGAAACCGGGTTACCGGTGAGAGCACAAGCTTCATACATGGAACTCTGACAGCGGATGGGAGGACGATTATGATCTCAACCTCTATCTGACTCCCAACCTTACGCTATCTCCCAACCCCTATATGCCTATCAGACCCTCCCTAATCTTCAGACCCAGTGTGCCCTTCCTACTCCAGACCTACCTACCCAGGCCCTACCCCAGACCCTCCTACCTACCTTCCTAGAAGCCCAGCCCCCATTAGCCCCCCAAGCACCCCTCCCGACCTCTTTCACCCCCATACACCCCCAGACCCTCCCAGACACCCCCCGTATCCCCCCGGACACCCCCCCCCCGGATCCTCCCTGCCCCCAGTCATCCCCCAGACACCCCCCAGATCCCCCAGGTCCCCCCTGCCCCCAGTCACCCCCCAGACCCCCAGAGAGAGGGAGAACTCTGGTACAAGAGTTTCCATGAAGAATCTCAAGGTTTGGTACACCAATGATGATGGGGTATCTAATAAAGCAGAAGAGATAAAAGAAAGAGTGAGTGAGGCAGATCCTGACATAGTTGCAATTGTGGAAACAAAAATGAATTTAATGACATGATCTCAGATGCAATCTTTCCTGAAGGGTACCAGGTGATACGAAAAGAGAGGACACAGAGACAGGGAGGGGGAGTGGCACTCCTAATAAAGTGAAAATGGAAGTTTGAAGTCCTGGGAAATCGGGTTACCAATGAGTGCACAAGCTTCATACATGGAACTCTGACAGTAGATGGGAGGAAGATTGTGATCTTGGTAATCTAAAATCCCCCACCAAACAATAGAAGACCCAGGCAGGAGTATGATGACAACAACAAGGCATGTATAGATGAACTGCAGAAGGCAGCAACACTAGCCCACAGAATGAGAGCAAAGCTGCTGATCATGGGGGACCTAAATCATTGGAGAGATAAATTGGGAATCAAGGAATTCCCATAGAGGGGACGAAACGTGAGGAGCAAAATTAGTAGATGTTATAGACAGGAATTTCCTAACACAACATGTGAAGGAAGACACAAGGGAAAGAGGAGGAGATGCACCGAGCCTATTAAACCTGATTTTCACCCAGAACGTAAAAGATATCGAGAATTTAGAACATGAAATACCTCTAGGGGCCAGTGACCATTGTGTCCTAGTCTTTGACTACATGATGGAATTCAAACTTATGACCATGGGACAAGAGATCTGGTAAAGGAGAGTTGACTACAGGAAAGGGGACTATAAGAGGATAAGGGACTATCTGGGTGGGGTGCAGTGGGAGGAAGAAATTAGAGGAAAACAGTCCAAGATATGATGGACCTAGTCATATAGAAATGCCAGGAGGCCGAAGAGAGATTTATACCAACAGTAAAGGGAAAAAATAAGAAGGAATATAATAACCCATGGTTTAATAGATAGTGTCAGGAAGCAAAAATGGCCAGCAGGCGGGAGTGGAGGAAGTACAGAAGACAAAGGACAGAGGACAACAGGATCAAATGCAACAGAGCTAGGAACGATTACATTAACATAAGACGAACATTGGAAGGGGACGATGAGAACGATATTGCAATCAAAGCGAAAAAAACAACCTAAGTTACTACACAGTCATATAAGAAGAAAAATGTCGGTGAACGACCAAGTGACAAGACTAAGGAAGACAGAGGGGGCATATATTTAAAGTGACAAGGAAATCTGTGAGGCACTGAATGCCAGTTTCCATGGAGTGTTCACTACCGAGCCTGAACAGCTCCCATTGTTGGAAGGGGTTACCCTAGTTGAAAGACTATCAGATATAGAGGTGACAGCAGAGGAGGTAATGAAACAGTTGACAACTATAGATGCAACTAAAGCAGTTGGACCAGACAAAGTATCACCGTGGATACTAAAAGAAGCAGCGCAGGCCCTCAGCGTGCCTCTGGCAATGATCTTTAATGAGTCACTTATGTCGGGAGAATTGCCCAGTTGCTGGAAGAAGGCAAATGTCGCGCCGATCTTCAAGAAGGGCGATAGGGAGGAAGCACATAACTATAGACCTGTATCACTGACAAGCATCCCCTGCAAAATACTGGAAAGAATAATTAGACTACGACTGGTTTCACACTTGGAGAACATTAGGTTTGTGAACAAACATCAACATGGGTTCTGGACAGGGAAATCGTGCCTAACAAACCTTCTGGAATTCTATGATAAAATAACGAGGATAAGACAGGACAGAGATGGTTGGGCAGACTGCATATTTCTGGACTGCCAAAAAGTATTTGATACAGTACCGCACATGAGACTGCTGTTCAAACTCGAGAGACAGGTGGGGGTGGGGGGGGAAAGGTCCTAGCATGGATAAGGAACTACCTAACAGGAAGGAGGCAAAGAGTTACGGTAAGGGGCGAGAAGTCAGACTGGTGAACAGTAACAAGTGGATTACCACAAGGATTGGTGCTGGGACCAATTCTATTTCTTGTATATGTTAACGACATATATACAGGCGTAGAGTCCTACATGTCGATGTTTGCGGATGACGCAAAGTTGATGAGAAGAGTTGTGACAGATGAGGATTGCAGGATCCTCCAAGAGGACCTGAACAGGTTGCAGAGATGGTCAGAGAAATGGCTACTGGAATTCAACATGAGCAAATAAAAAGTTATGGAATTGGGACTAGGTGATAGGAGACCAAAGGGACAGTACACAATGAAGGGGAACCGCCTACCTGTGACGACGCGTGAAAGAGACCTGGGTGTGGACGTACGTTACGGCCCTACTGGGACGCAACCGGGTTCTTCTCTGATGGTAGTAGAGTTTTGGGTATCCGGTCCCAAGTCAGTAGAGGCTTTCAAGGGGTGAGCTCCGTAATACAAATGAAAACAATAGGGGAGGTATACAAGTATACTAAATTATAAGAATATTCCTTCAGACATATTTTCCACCACCATATATATATATACAGTCACAAACGGGGATTATAACTACACAAAATATGTACAGTTACGTCTTCCTCCGAAGACACTGGATACTCGGCCACGCTCACTCTGGGTAGCCCTGGTTCCTTCTTCCGTGGCCCACGATGAATCCACAATGACTACTACGAATCTACCCTGGCCACAGGCCAGCCAAATCACAGTCCCACTGGGTGCTTCGTCGTGATGGCCTTCAACCACAATCCAGCCTGTAGCTGGCAGGTACCGATCAGCTCCGCTGTGTAGGCCACTCCATGACCGATACTAGGGTTGCAAGCCCTAGCCAGGAGCCTCGTGTGACTCGCTGGTCACTCTCCTCATACAGCACCCCAGTGGGTGGTCTCTTCCACCAGCCAACCCTGGATAAGGCGATTCCCGAGACTGCCATGCCTCAGGCAGGCTATTACTCTCAACAGAGTTCGTCCGGGTGTGACTCACAGCTTCTTCAGCAGACTGGTGAAGAGACCTTGGCTGCCTTGGGTAGACTGGTCCATCGTCCAATACAGCAGTCCCAGGTCGACTCTGCAATCAGATACGTCATTAGTACTGGGGATACTACCTTGGGCCACTAGGAAACATCACTTACTAGCTTAGACAGAAACATCCACCTATTTGCTCCATAGTTGGCGTTCACTGTCTAAGCGCCACCTCTCCAGAGGTCAGCAGCGGCTACGTTATGAGCTGACTAGGACAGGCATCCAGCACTAATTGCCGACATCTCCCGTCCTCACTAGATGGCGTTGTCCATGGTGTGGGGTTTTCGGCAGCCGACTCACAGATGGCGCTAACTTCATGGCTTCATGCTCGGACGAGGAATTTTGGTTCGTAACAACGTAACACCTAATCTATCTCCTGAGGCACATATAAATAGGATAACGACAGCAGCGTACTCTACACTGGCAAAAGTTAGAATATCATTCAGAAACCTAAGTAAGGAGGCATTTAGGGCGCTTTACACTGCCTACGTGAGGCCAGTCTAGGAGTATGCCGCCTCATCATGGAGTCTCCATCTGAAGAAGCATATAATGAAACTGGAAAAGGTTCAGAGGTTTGCAACGAGACTCGTCCCAGAGCTACGAGGGATGAGGTATGAGGAGCGCCTGAGGGAACTGTGCCTTACGACACTAGAAAGTAGAAGGGAGAGGGGGGACATGATAGGAACGTATAAAATACTCAGAGGGATTGACAGAGTTGACATAAACGGAATGTTCACACGGAATAGTACCAGAACGAGGGAACATGGATGGAAGCTTGAAACTCAGATGAGTCACAGAGATGTTAGGAAGTTTTCTTTTAGCGCGAGAGTAGTGGGAAAATGGAATGCACTTCAGGAACAGGTTGTGGAAGCAAATACTATTCATAATTTTAAAACCAGGTATGATAGGGAAATGGGACAGGAGTCATTGCTGTAAACAACCGATGCTCGAAAGGTGGGATTCAAGAGTCAATGCTCGATCCTGCAGACACAACTAGGTGAGTACAATTAGGTGAGTTCACACACACACACACACACACACACACACACACACACACACACACACACACACACACACACACACACACACACACACACACACACACACACACAAAAGGGGCCTCGTAGCCTGGTGGATAGCGCGCAGGATTCGTAATTCTGTGGCGCGGGTTCGATTCCCGCACGAGGCAGAAACAAATGGGCAAAGTTTCTTTCACCCTGAATGCCCCTGTTACCTAGCAGTAAATAGGTACCTGGGAGTTAGTCAGCTGTCACGGGCTGCTTCCTGGGGTGTGTGTGTGTGTGTGTGGTGTGGGAAAAAAAAAAAAAAAAAAAAAAAAAAAAAAAAAAAAAAAAAAAAAAAAAGTAGTTAGTAAACAGTTGATTGACAGTTGAGAGGCGGGCCGAAAGAGCAAAGCTCAACCCCCGTAAAAACACAACTAGTAAACACACACACACACACACACACACACACACACACACACATACACACACACCAAAGGGTCAGTAAACAAAGAAGGGGAACTGCCTACTTGTGACGGCTCGAGTTGAAGTTGTAATGAAGGCAGTAACCTCACAGGAGGCAGCTAGATGCACAAGCCAGCTACTGGAAAGGAAAAGAGCTGTAATAGTGATGGGTGTTAAGAAACAAGAAGGTTCCACAAAGGAAGAATGGAGGACTAAGGACAAAGCTGCAGTGGCAGGGATACTAAAGGAGATAGGTATGGAAGGGGCTGAAACAAACATAGAAAAGTTTTTCCGGATTGGCCAGTACAACATAGTCAAAGACTGGTTGATCAAGGTAGGACTCAGAAACGAGGACATCAAAGAGGACATCCTACTAAAAAAGAGCAAACTGAAGTATGTAACGAATTACAGACAAGCATTCCTTCAGAGGGACATGACCAGGAAAGAGATAATACAGGCAGCAGATGCAAGGAAAAGGCGCAGGCTGAGGGAAGGGAGTCAGGGAACCTCAACCCCCAACCCAGCAATCCCAGTGGGGAGTGTGGAACCCCAACCCAGCCCAGGTTCCCCTCGGGAACCTCAGAGGGGACTGCAACATCCCTACTCACAACCCTATAGGTGGTGAGTTCCACCATTCCACCCAATTCCACCCTCCCTCTCTACCCCGAACTAAGTCCCCCATCCCCCACCTCACCCCCCCCCCTCCAAGTCCCTGTTACCTACACCACAGGAGGACGAGCCCTCATCCCGAGCACTCCCTGCCTCCCAACCTCGAGCACGCCCTGCCATCCCACTCCTAGAAACTCTCCCTGCGTCAAGCATGCCTGGGCAAGTTCTAAGCCATCCTCCCCCTGCCCCTTCTTACCCCCATACCCCTCCTTCCCCCCATACCACCACCTCCCTCAGAACCCCTGGTAACGACCCCACAGGTGGATGAACATACCCAAGCAGCAATGCCCATGGAACAGTTTCCTGCACTATTGGGGAGGGTGGGTGAAAATGGATATAGGAAAGTGAGCTTCAAGAAAATGTACTCAAACATCGATGGGATTACCAACAAAGCAAGTGAACTGGCAGAAAGGGCACAGGAAGAAAACCCAGATGTAATAGGACTCACGGAAACAAAATTGTCAGGAGTCATAACAAATGCTGTTTCCAAACGACTTTTATATAGTAAGGCAAGAAAGGGACGGAAGAGGAGCAGGACGAGGAGGGCTCTGCTGATAAGGAAGGACTGGAGCTTTGAAGAGATGGAAATTCCGGGCTGCAACGGATTCAGAGATTACGTAACAGGAACAATGACAATGGGTGGACCTAAGATAATAGTGGCGGTCATTTACAACCCTCCATTAAATGACAGAAGACCCAGACAAAAGATCGACAGAAACAACATGCCTACCATTAACATAATAGAGAGAGCAGCTTCTGTTGCCTGCAAGAATGGATCCAGACTCTTAATCATGGGCGATTTCAACCATGGAAAGATAGACTGGGAGAATGGGAACTCACATGGAGGTGAAGATACATGGAGAGCTAAACTTTTGGAAGTGAGTACAAGGAACTTTCTGAGCCAACATGCCAAGGGGACCCCACAAGAATGGGAGGAAATGACGAACCAGCTAGACTCGACCTGATATTAACCTTAAATGACTCAGAAATAAGGGAAGTCGAATACGAGGCCCCCATAGGAATGAGTGACCACAGTGTTTTGACATTTGAGTATCTGGTAGAAGTAGGGATAACGTCTCCAAGGATGGGATTGGAAGTAAAATGACTAAATTACCAAAGAGGAAAATATGATGAGATGAGAAACTTCCTAATGGGAAAACTATAGGAAATATAACTCAGAGAAAACACTGTACAGAATATGATGGATTATGTCATTCAGAAGTGTAAGGAGGCTGCAGACAGGTTTATCCCAGTCCAAAAAGTGAAAAAAGAAAAGCAACAGAAAAATCCGCGGTTCAACCAGGAATGTGCGGCAGCAAAGCAATTGAGTAAAAGAACATGGCGAAACTACAGGAACAACAGAACACCAGAGAGCAGGGAGAGATACCAGAGGGCCAGAAATAAGTACCTCAGAGTGAGGAGAGAAGCAGAGGAAAACAACATTGAAGGAACAAGTGATGAAACTGAGAAAAGGGGAGGACAGATACACAGAAAACGACAAAGAGGTGTGTGAAGAACTCAACAAGAGATTCCAGGAGGTCTTCACAATAGAACAAGGCGAGGTCCCTTCACTAAATGAGGAGGCAAACCGAGCAACCTTGGAGGAATTTTACCTCACCAGTGATGAGGTCAAAAGGAATCTGTTGGAGCTGAATGTGTTAAAGGCTGCTGGGCCTGACAGAATCTCACCGTGGATTCTAAAAGAAGGTGCAGAAGCACTAAGTGTGCCACTCTCTATGGTGTATTCCACCCAATACACTGCAAACGGGAGACCTTCTGGAAAGCTGGAAGACAGCTAATATAGTCCCACTTTACAAAAAGGGTGACAAGGCAAGAGGCACTGAACTACAGGCCAGTTTCCCTAACATGTATACCATGCAAGGTGATGGAGAAGATCGTGAGGAAAAGGCTCGTAGAGCATCTGGATGGAAATAGCTTTGAAACACACCACCAGCATGGGTCCAGAGATGGTAAATCGTGCCTCACAGGCCTAATAGAATTCTATGACCAAGCAACACAAATTAGGCAGGAAAGAGAAGGGTGGGCAGACTGCATTTTCTTGGACTGTCAGAAAGCCTTTGACACAGTACCTCACAAAAGGCTGTTACAAAAGTTGGAGCAACAGGCAGGAGTAAAAGGTAAGGTGCTCCAGTGGATAAGGGAGTTTCTAAGCAATAGGAAACAGCGAGTAACGGTGAGGGGGTAGGCATCGGAGTGGCGAGATGTCACAAGCGGGGTTCCACATGGCTCTGTACTCGGACCCATCCTGTTTCTAGTATATGTAAACGACCTTCCAGAGGGGTATAGACTCATTCCTCTCAATGTTTGCTGATGATGCAAAAGTTATGAGAAGAATCAAAACAGATGAAGATAGACAGAGACTACAGGAAGACTTGGACAAACAGGTGGAATGGCCTAGAAAGTGGCTGCTAAAGTTCAACTCAGGAAAGTGTAAAGTAATGAAATTAGGCGAAGGTAACAGAAGGCTGAATACAATGTACCATCTGGGAGGTGATATCCAGCAAGAGTCAAATAGAGAGAAAGATCTGGGGGTTGATATCACACGGAACCTGTCTCCAGAAGCCCACATCAAAAAGGATATCATCAGCGGCATATGCTAGACTGGCTGCGGCTATAAGACCTGCCTTTAGAAACTTGTGTAAGGAATCGTTCAGGACCCTGTATACCACTTATGTAAGACCAATCCTGGAGTGTGCAGCTGCAGCCTGGAGTTCATACCTAGTTAAACACAGGACGAAGTTAGAGAAGATTCAGAGGTATGCCACCAGACTGGTCCCGGAACTAAGAGGAATGAGCTACGAGGAAAGGCTAAGGGAGCTGAATCTCACAACCCTGGAAAACAGAGGAGTAAAGGAAGACATGATAACCACCAACAAAATTCTCAGGGGAATTGACAGGGTGGACAGAGACAAACTCTTTAGCACGGGTGGAACACGAACAATGGGACACAGGTGGAAACTTATTACCCAGATGAGCCACAGAGACATTCAGACGAAAAAATTTGTTCAGTGTCAGAGTAGTTAACAAATGGAATACATTAAATAGTGTTGTGGTGGAGGCTGACTCCATACACAGTTTCAAATGTAGATATGACAGAGCCCAGTAGGCTCAGGAATCTGTACGCCAGTTGATTGACAGTTGAGAGGCGGGACCAAAGAGCCAGAGCTCAACCCCCGCAAACACAACTAGGTGAGTACAACTACGTGAGTACAACTAGGTGAGTACACACACACACACACACACACACACACACACTAGGGGACACAGGTGGAAATTGAGTGCCCAAATGACCCACAGTGATATTAGAAAGAACTTTTTTAGTGTCAGAGTGGTTGACAAATGGAATGCATTAGGAAGTGATGTGGTGGAGGCTGACTCCATACACAGTTTCAAGTGTAGATATGATAGAGCCCAATAGGCTCAGGAACCTGTACACCTGTTGATTAATGGTTGAGAGGCGGGACCAAAGAGCCAGAGCTCAATCCCCGCAAACACAACTAGGTGAGTACATATTGTCTTACTCAGATCATTGGGGCTGAGAGTCTCCCACGTGAGCTTGAGAAGGCACAGACAACATTCGTCTCTTTCAAGGCACTTGGTGACTGGAGAGTCTTAAAAGACCCTTGATGTCTGGAGAGTCTTACAAGGCCCTTGGTGTCTGGAGAGTCTTACAAGGCCCTTGGTGTCTGGAGAGTCTTACAAGGCCTTTGGGGTCTGGAGAGTGTTTCAAGGCCTTTGGTGTCTGGATTGTTTTTCATGACCCTTGGAGAGTGTTTCATGACCTTTGGTATCTGAAGAGTGTTTCATGACCCTTGGTGTCTGGAGAGTGTTTCATGACCCTTGGTGTCTGGAGAGTGTTTCAAGACCCTTGGTGTCTGGAGAGTGTTTCAAGACCCTTGAAGAGTGTTTCAAGACCCGTGAAGAGTGTTTCAAGACCCTTGAAGAGTGTTTCAAGACCCTTAGTGCCTGAAGAGTGTTTCAAGACCCTTGGTGTCTGGAGAGTGTTTCAAGACCCTTGAAGAGTGTTTCAAGACCCTTAGTGCCTGAAGAGTGTTTCAAGACCCTTGGTGTCTGGAGAGTGTTTCAAGACCCTTGAAGAGTGTTTCAAGACCCTTGAAGAGTGTTTCAAGACCCTTGAAGAGTGTTTCAAGACCCTTGAAGAGTGTTTGAAGACCCTTGGTGCCTGAAGAGTGTTTCAAGACCCTTGGTGTCTGGAGAGTGTTTCAAGACCCTTGAAGTGTGTTTCAAGACCCTTGAAGAGTGTTTCAAGACCCTTTGTGTCTGGAGAGTGTTTCAAGACCCTTGGTATCTGGAGAGTGTTTCAAGACCCTTGGTGTCTGGAGAGTGTTTCAAGACCCTTGGTGTCTGGAGAGTGTTTCAAGACATTTGAAGAGTGTTTCAAGACCCTTGAAGAGTGTTTCAAGACCTTTGAAGAGTGTTCCAAGAACTTTTGTGTCCCGAGAGTGTTTCAAGACCCTTGGTGTCTGGAGAGTGTTTGAAGACCCTTGGTGTCTGGAGAGTGTTTCAAGACCCTTGGTGTCTGGAGAATGTTTCAAGACCCTTTGTGTCTGGAGAGTGTTTCAAGATCCTTGGTATCTTGTGAGTGTTTCAAGACCCTTGGTGTCTGGAGAGTGTTTCAAGACCCTTGGTGCCTGAAGAGTGTTTCAAGACCCTTGGTGTCTGGAGAGTGTTTCAAGACCCTTGGTGTCTGGAAAGTGTTTCAAGACCCTTTGTGTCTGGAGAGTGTTTCAAGATCCTTGGTATCTTGTGAGTGTTTCAAGACCCTTGGTGTCTAGAGAGTGTTTCAAGACCCTTGGCGCCTGAAGAGTGTTTCAAGACCCTTGGTGTCTGGAGAGTGTTTCAAGACCCTTGGTGTCTGGAGAGTGTTTCAAGACCCTTGGTGCCTGAAGAGTGTTTCAAGACCCTTGGTGTCTGGAGAGTGTTTCAAGACCCTTGGTGTCTGGAGAGTGTTTCAATACCCTTTGTGTCTGGAGAGTGTTTCAAGACCCTTGGTGTCTGGAGAGTGTTTCAAGACCCTTGGTGTCTGGAGAGTGTTTCAAGACCCTTTGTGTCTGGAGAGTGTTTCAAGACCCTTGGTGTCTGGAGAGTGTTTCAAGACCCTTGGTGTCTGGAGAGTGTTTCAAGACCCTTGGTGTCTGGAGAGTGTTTCAAGACCCTTGGTGTCTGGAGAGTGTTTCAAGATCCTTGGTATCTTGTGAGTGTTTCAAGACCCTTGGTGTCTGGAGAGTGTTTCAAGACCCTTGGTGTCTGGAGAGTGTTTCAAGACCCTTTGTGTCTGGAGAGTGTTTCAAGATCTTTGGTATCTTGTGAGTGTTTCATGACCCTTGGTGTCTGGAGAGTGTTTCATGACCCTTGGTGTCTGGAGAGTGTTTCAAGATCCTTGGTATCTTGTGAGTGTTTCAAGACCCTTGGTGTCTGGAGAGTGTTTCAAGACCCTTGGTGCCTGAAGAGTGTTTCAAGACCCTTGGTGTCTGGAGAGTGTTTCAAGACCCTTGGTGTCTGGAAAGTGTTTCAAGACCCTTTGTGTCTGGAGAGTGTTTCCAGATCCTTGGTATCTTGTGAGTGTTTCAAGACCCTTGGTGTCTGGAGAGTGTTTCAAGACCCTTGGCGCCTGAAGAGTGTTTCAAGACCCTTGGTGTCTGGAGAGTGTTTCAAGACCCTTGGTGTCTGGAGAGTGTTTCAAGACCCTTGGTGCCTGAAGAGTGTTTCAAGACCCTTGGTGTCTGGAGAGTGTTTCAAGACCCTTGGTATTTGGAGAGTGTTTCATGACCCTTGGTGTCTGGAGAGTGTTTCAAGACCCTTGGTGTCTGGAGAGTGCTTCAAGATCCTTGGTATCTTGAGAGTGTTTCAAGACCCTTGGTGTCTGGAGAGTGTTTCAAGATCCTTGGTGTCTGGAGAGTGTTTCAAGACCCTTGGTGTCTAGAGAGTGTTTCATGACCCTTGGTGTCTAGAGAGTGTTTCATGACCCTTGGTGTCTGGAGAGTGTTTCAAGATCCTTGGTATCTTGAGAGTGTTTCAAGACCCTTGGTGTCTGGAGAGTGTTTCATGACCCTTGGTGTCTGGAGAGTGTTTCAAGATCCTTGGTATCTTGAGAGTGTTTCAAGACCCTTGGTGTCTGGAGAGTGTTTCAAGACCCTTGGTATCTGGAGAGTGTTTCAAGACCCTTGGTGTCTGGAGAGTGTTTCATGACCCTTGGTGTCTGGAGAGTCTTACAAGACCCGTGTTGTCTGGAGAGTGTTTCATGACCAAGTTGTCAGTTTTCTTGCTCGGGTTTGAGATTTTCAACTCGTTCTCCATCTCATTCCTTTTAGTTATCTATTCACTTGCTCTTCACATATTTCCCATATTGATACGTTCAACGAAATGCTTCAATTAGTTTCATGCACTATCATAACAGACTACTAGCAACTGAAACTTTAATAAGCAATTATCTCTCTTTGTGATTTCAACCGGAAAGGTACAACCAGTTTTCCTTGGAATTTGCCTTGGGGATATCTCGGCCGCACAGTCTAACCCAACCCATATTGAAGAAGTCTCCAAGGAATTACATAAACCGATTATGAAACTCAACTATCTTGGCCAATGAAAAAAAAAAATCTAATCACTAGGCGTAGACAGGACAGTGGTCTCCAGCTGACGTTATAAGTGTGAAGGATAGATGAAAGTGTTAATGTAATAATCTTCGTTGAGGTCTGATAAGGACCTTTTGAACCCTCTGTAATCCTTTTTTACGCTACCGCTCATAGGAAGAGTATGGGGTGCACAATAAACTACCGCTCACAGGATGAGTATGTGGTGCACAATAAACTACCGCTCACAGGATGAGTATGTGGTGTACAATAAACTACCGCTCACAGGATGAGTATGGGGTGCACAATAAACTACCGCTCACAGGATGAGTATGGGGTGCACAATAAACTACTGCTCACAGGATGAGGACTACCGCATAGGGTAACCATGCAACCCGTCCTCTTAAAAATAACGTCACTTTTGGCTAGTATGCGCGCTATGGCCAAATTTGGACGTAATTTGAAATGAAATCGACTCACAAAAGTGACGTACTGTTCCGTTTTCTATCTGAGTCGTCCGGCCCTCCTCGGACAGCTTAGAAGAGGAACTTTCAATTAACGTTTTGAAACTTTATGAAAATTTCCTGCCCACCTAACCTATCAGAGGACCCTTAACTTACTGTTGTTGAAAAAAAAATCCCAAATTTATTTTAATTTTTGTTTAATTTTCAAATTACGTCCATATTCGGCCATACGGGCAAACGGCCAAAAGCGACATGGGAGAGGGCCGAGTGGCCGGATTGCGTCACGTGACCGCAGTTGTCCCCACATTTGTCAAGTGCCAAACTGTCGTAAGTCACTGAAGGGAGGGATGACGGGATGGGTGTGGAGGTGGAAGTCAAGGAGGTCAAAATGACCTCAAGGAAGACTGGCCTCGGAGGTGGGGGTCAACATGACCTCAGCGAGGGCTGGCCTCGGAGGTGGGGGTCAACATGACCTCAGCGAGGGCTGGCCTCGGAGGTGGGGGTCAACATGACCTCAGCGAGGGCTGGCCTCGGAGGTGGGGGTCAACATGACCTCAGCGAGGGCTGGCCTCGGAGGTGGGGGTCAACATGACCTCAACGAGGGCTGGCCTCGGAGGTGGGGGTCAACATGACCTCAGCGAGGGCTGGCCTCGGAGGTGGGGGTCAACATGACCTCAACGAGGGCTGGCCTCGGAGGTGGGGGTCAACATGACCTCAACGAGGGCTGGCCTCGGAGGTGGGGGTCAACATGACCTCAACGAGGGCTGGCCTCGGAGGTGGGGGTCAACATGACCTCAACGAGGGCTGGCCTCGGAGGTGGGGGTCAACATGACCTCAACGAGGGCTGGCCTCGGAGGTGGGGGTCAACATGACCTCAGCGAGGGCTGGCCTCGGAGGTGGGGGTCAACATGACCTCAACGAGGGCTGGCCTCGGAGGTGGGGGTCAACATGACCTCAACGAGGGCTGGCCTCGGAGGTGGGGGTCAACATGACCTCAACGAGGGCTGGCCTCGGAGGTGGGGGTCAACATGACCTCAACGAGGGCTGGCCTCGGAGGTGGGGGTCAACATGACCTCAGCGAGGGCTGGCCTCGGAGGTGGGGGTCAACATGACCTCAACGAGGGCTGGCCTCGGAGGTGGGGGTCAACATGACCTCAACGAGGGCTGGCCTCGGAGGTGGGGGTCAACATGACCTCAACGAGGGCTGGCCTCGGAGGTGGGGGTCAACATGACCTCAACGAGGGCTGGCCTCGGAGGTGGGGGTCAACATGACCTCAACGAGGGCTGGCCTCGGAGGTGGGGGTCAACATGACCTCAACGAGGGCTGGCCTCGGAGGTGGGGGTCAACATGACCTCAACGAGGGCTGGCCTCGGAGGTGGGGGTCAACATGACCTCAACGAGGGCTGGCCTCGGAGGTGGGGGTCAACATGACCTCAGCGAGGGCTGGCCTCGGAGGTGGGGGTCAACATGACCTCAACGAGGGCTGGCCTCGGAGGTGGGGGTCAACATGACCTCAACGAGGGCTGGCCTCGGAGGTGGGGGTCAACATGACCTCAACGAGGGCTGGCCTCGGAGGTGGGGGTCAACATGACCTCAACGAGGGCTGGCCTCGGAGGTGGGGGTCAACATGACCTCAGCGAGGGCTGGCCTCGGAGGTGGGGGTCAACATGACCTCAACGAGGGCTGGCCTCGGAGGTGGGGGTCAACATGACCTCAACGAGGGCTGGCCTCGGAGGTGGGGGTCAACATGACCTCAGCGAGGGCTGGCCTCGGAGGTGGGGGTCAACATGACCTCAACGAGGGCTGGCCTCGGAGGTGGGGGTCAACATGACCTCAACGAGGGCTGGCCTCGGAGGTGGGGGTCAACATGACCTCAGCGAGGGCTGGCCTCGGAGGTGGGGGTCAACATGACCTCAACGAGGGCTGGCCTCGGAGGTGGGGGTCAACATGACCTCAACGAGGGCTGGCCTCGGAGGTGGGGGTCAACATGACCTCAACGAGGGCTGGCCTCGGAGGTGGGGGTCAACATGACCTCAACGAGGGCTGGCCTCGGAGGTGGGGGTCAACATGACCTCAACGAGGGCTGGCCTCGGAGGTGGGGGTCAACATGACCTCAGCGAGGGCTGGCCTCGGAGGTGGGTGTTGGAAAATCCCAACAGTTATTCTCATGCCTAATACAATAGGATGTATTTCTTGTATTAGGCTTCATTATTATTTAATTCTCATTTACTAATCCTTAGTACAATGGTATGTATTTCCTGTACTAAGCGTAATAATTAACTAACACTACTAATCCGTAGATTAGTATCATAGAATTCATTGCATTAGGATGTGGAACATCATGTAATTTCTCCTAGCATTGTGCAGTGTTGCGTCAGCCACCCACCGAGAATAAATTTTCACATATCTGTAGATATAATAGAAGTTTAACCATTTACTTTCCTTTATTAGAGATAATTATTTAGTAATAGGTTTACTTTTAGTATACAATAGTTTACTGGAATTCCTTTACCCAGCTTGATCGCTGTTCTAGTAAATAATATCATAATCTAAAATAATTTCCACCTCCAAAGGATTCTCGTTTTATTTGTGTTGTCTACATTAACTGACCAGCACTGTCAGAATCAAACATCACCACATAAAGTGTTTAATCAAAATATAAAGAGTATTCATAAACACTTCCCTCCCTATTTAGCTTTAATGAATAAATATAATTTATGCTCGGGCCCCCTACTGGGAGCTATGCGCATGCGCGACTTTCGGGAAGGGAAACTCTCGTAATTTTCGATCAACTAGCAGTACGGTGTTCCGAAGCGGTCCCGACAAATCTTACAATCTAGAAGGCATTCGTACATCCTCGGATGCCAGATTCAGGACGCAGCTTACCAGAATCAGACACCAGTTCGGCAGGCATTTTTACCTCATTTGTTCTATTTAACGAGCTCTTAAATATGTTCATGTAGGTGTCATGTCGTAACGCTGCCGGCGATAAAATAAACCTCATTTAAGTGCAGTTTCTTCCCCTCCAAATATTTAGATATTACATTTATGTGTGTGAATACTAGTTTGGAGTGGAAATTATGGAATTTAATATTGCAGCCCGGGGCAACACCGCTGAGGAAGCGTGTGACCGCCACATACTCACGTGTTCCAAGTATCACTATCTCGAGCTGTTTCCAGACTGTTGTAGAGATTGGACTACACCTACGTCCCTCTGCCACAGCTGAGATTTAATCAGTTTTCATTGTAGATAGAATTTAATTATTCAGAGTCAAGCATTTCTAATCATTGCATATTAATCATATACATGACTTGAATTTTAATATGCAGTAGTATTTTTTGCATTACTTTTTATTTATCATTGTCGATGTGTGTGCATATTATCATTATTATTATTACATTATATATGTTACACACATAAATTAACCTCATAGAAGACTCCCCAAAATGTGTCATGGGGAGCTGGTTCTAGCATGCATACAATTTACAGTTATTGCTTAATAGAAATTATTCACATATAATCATAGATCTATAAGTCACTGGTTCTTTCTCTCATCTAATAATGCATTCTGGTCCTTCGAGCTTTCTTAGATTTAATTATTGTTTTGCATTTATAGAATTATACATTTTATTAGTATTAAACTAGAGTCAGATTTCCCCACAGTGGGGGGTGAAGGAGGTCAACATGACCTCAACGAGGGCTGGCCTCGGAGGTGGGGGGGTGAAGGAGGTCAACATGACCTCAACGAGGGCTGGCCTCGGAGGTGGAGGGGTGAAGGAGGTCAACATGACCTCAACGAGGGCTGGCTTCGGAGGTGGGGGGTCGAGGAAGTCAACTGAGGGCACCTGGAGGGGACATAATGATCCATGTGAACCAATAATACATGGAACGTTTCCTGTCGTAATTGACGCCGCTGGGGACAGGAGAAAGAGAGATAGAAGGAATGAAGAGATGAGAAGGAAAATGGATATATAAGGGAGAATAATAACTGTTTCCGTAGCTGGTATCACCACCTGTTACTCGCTTAATAGTGAAGGTATATTAAATATGAATATTACGCAGATGATAAGTCACAATAATGTTGCTGAAAAATGTTGTCCCAACCACACACTAGAAATTGAGGAGACGACGACGTAATGCCTCTGCGTCCCTCGTCTCATCACAATCAGCTTGATAATGGTACTGGACGGACCGAAACGTCGTCGTCTCTTCAATTTCTAGTGAGTGGTTTTGGTCAACATGAATATTACATGAGCACTGAAGTTACACATTAATGTTGTATACTTGTGTAAACAGTCAAATAATACTAGTTTTCCCTTTAGTCCAGTTATGAACACACAGGTCGTAATATCTCACGCAATCAGCACGTAAATCTACTTGCATACTTCTGAATGCGTCCAGGAAAAACAAAACAGCACCTCGGCTTAGACAAAGAAAATGTCGCCCAGCAGCAGAAGAGTTTATTCCCAAAACACGTCTCATATTTAGAAAGTAATTCACAATAATTGCTTCTGTAATCCTTCATTTGTACTCGTGAATCCATACAAAATAAATATATAGCATAAGTGTCCACTGTCCCAATGATTAAACAATTCTTCCCAGTTAGAGGTGTGTTTACTGACACTGCCTCTTGCCTTACACACTGACTTGAGCGACGACTTACATCTCTAAGTATGTTAATAACACACAAGGTTGAGGTGGTTCCTTCCCCATGAACAGTGGATATCCAGTTCCTCTGTGTATGTCTTCTATGCTCCTTAGAGAGAGCTATGGCAGTGCACCTCCAATGTACCTAATAAATAATGATTAACTTTGATTCTTTATCCGCGTAACAAAGTGTTTTTCACTGATTAATTTTGTATAAATTTCATAAATATCACTGATTATCATAATGATAAGGATAAACTGTTTAACACGGGTGATACGTGAAAAAGGGAACACAGGTGGAGACTGAGTACCCAAATGATCCACAGGGACGTTAGAAAGAACTTTTTCAGTGTCAGAGTAGTTAACAGATGGAATGCATTAGGCAGTAAAGTGGTGGAGGCTGACTCCATACACATTTTCAAATGTAGATATGATAGAGCCCAGTAGGCTCATGAATCTGTATACCAGTTGATTGTCGGTTGAGAGGCAGACCAAAAAG
The DNA here is from genome assembly GCF_040958095.1 of Procambarus clarkii. Taxonomy (NCBI): domain Eukaryota; kingdom Metazoa; phylum Arthropoda; class Malacostraca; order Decapoda; family Cambaridae; genus Procambarus; species Procambarus clarkii. The sequence goes on from NC_091153.1 coordinate 17,572,696, forward strand.
CCAGAGCTCACCCCCGCAAGCACAACGAGGTGAGTACACACACAAGCGTCTTGGAGTGTGTTCGTATCGATAAGAGTGGTCACCGGAATATTGGTCTCTGTACGGCTTCAATAACAGAGAACTGAGAAACCATTCAGATCTTGACGTAAACACATCTGTGTAGATCGACAACAACAATGTGGCATTTACTCTTAAAGAAACTTATATCGAATCTTAAGGGTCTTATCAGTCTTCCGCGTAGTTTGAAGAATCCGTTTATTATAAACTTATAACATTGTATTTGTTAAAATATATTAACATTTGTCTCATTTATATATAGTAATAGATATCTATGTCATATTACTGTCTATTGTAGGATAAAAACCCACACTTGTGTATATGTGAAATTTATTGAAGAAATTTATATAAAGTTTTTCGCACTCTCTTGAGTGCTTTGTCAAAGTCTGAGTTTGTGGTTAGGACCAGACTTACAACTCAACGTCTAATCATTAGACGTTGAGATGTATGTCTCGTCCTAACCACACACTCAGACCTTGACAAACCACTCAGGAGAGTGTGAAGGATGGCGTACATTCTTTACATAAATTTCACAAATACACAAATGTGTTTTTTTATCCTATGTTATTATGACTGTGAGAAGACATTATCATTATTTGCTGTCTATTTTATTATCTTTCTCTCCTTTTTTAACATAGGTGGGTACAGGAGCATCTGCCTCCCACTCCTGTTATCTTGTGCACTTTCACTTCCCATAGTTCGTGGTAAACCTTACGTAGCTAGTTTTCCCGAGAACACGAAACGCTAATCGGCTTACAACCAGGTCTCGAATTATTTGTGGGCGAATAAGGGCGGAAAGTTGTCGATCAGTGCCGAGTCAATGATGTGTGACGACGTAACGTTTAGGGAGCACAACCAAGCAAATATTGCAGCAACTAGACAACTGATTGGATGAATTATAAAAATCTTCAAATCCGGGAATCCCATCACAGTGCTAATACTATTCAAATCACTTGTGGCGTCCCGCCTTGAGTACTGCTCGATACTCGCTTCCCCTCTTCATGAGCAGTAGAGGGCTTAAGTAAAGGGAATATAGCGAACATACACGGCATACATAGACACGATAAAACACATAAACTATTGGGATCGTCTCAAAACTCGAAAAATGAACTCTCTGGAAAGGAAACGAGAAAAATACCAGATAATATTTGTGTGGAAAATACTGGAGGGCCAGGTCCCTAATTTGCACAGTAAAATAACAACATACTAGAGTAAACGATATGGAAGGAAATGCAGAATAGAGCCAGTGAAGAGTAGAGGTGCCATAGACACAATCAGAGAGCACTCGCTGAGCATGAAAGGTCCACAGTTGTTCAATATCCTCCCAGCAAACACAAGAATTATTGGAGAAACAAATTTGAAAGTCTTCAAGAAAAAAAATGGAAGTTATTGGCCAGAAGTGCCGAACAAACCAGGGCGTGGGCCAGCAGGCCGCTCCAAGACACAGCCTATTAGACCAAACTCTCACAAGTCATGCCTGGACCCGGGCCGAGCTTGGAGAGCAGAAATACAGGAACCCCAGTATGGTACAATCTCCGGGTAATACAGGAACCCCACCATGGTACAATCTCCGGGTAATACAGGAACCCCACCATGGTACAATCTCCGGGTAATACAGGAACCCCACCATGGTACAATCTCCGGGTAATACAGGAACCCCACCATGGTACAATCTCCGGGTAATCAAGAGACGAGAGACACGTTTGCACTTACATAATTGTACTCACCTAGTTGTGAGTGCGGGGGTTGAGATCTGGCTCTTTAGTCCCGCCTCTCAACTGTCAATTAACTGATGTACAGATTCCTGAGCTTATTGGGCTCTATCATATCTACATTTGAAACTGTGTATGGAGTCAGCCTCCACCACATCACTGCCTAATGCATTCCACTTGTATACTACTCTGACTCTGAAACAGTTCTTTCCAACGTTCCTGTGGCTCATTTGCGCACACAGTCTCCACATGTGTCCTCTTGTTTGCATGCCCCCCATGTTAAATAGTCTATCCTTGTCTACACTCTCAATTCCTCTGAGAATTTTCTAGGTAGTGATCATGTCTCCCCTCACTCTTCTGACTTCCAGTGTCGTGAGGTGCATTTCACGCAGCCTTTCCTCGTAACTCATGCCTCTTAGTTCTAGGACTAGCCTAGTGGCATACCTCTAAACTTTATCCTGCTTCGTCTTTTGCTTAACAAGGTACGGGCTCCATGCTGGGGCCACATACTCCAGGATTGGTCGTACACATGTGGTATACAAAGTTTTGAATGATTCCTTACACAGGTTCCTGAAGGCTGTTCTGATTTTAGCCAGCCTCGCATACGCCGCAGATGTTATTTTTTTTATGTGGGCTTTAGGAGACAGATTTGGTGTGATACCAACTCCTAGGTCTTTTTCTTGGGAAGTTTCATGAAGTACTTCATCTTCCGTTCGGTATCCTGTGTCTGGCCTATTGTTTCAACCGCCTAGTTTCATTGCCTTACATTTACTCAGGTTCAACTTTAGTAGTCATTTGTTGGACCATTCATTCAGTCTGTCTAGATCATCTTGTAACCTCCTACTAGCTGCCTCTGTTTTAATCCTCCTCCAAATTTTTGCATCATCAGCAAACAATGAGAGGGAACGATTCTATACCCTCTGGGAGATCATTTACTTATATCAGAAACAGTAAAGGTCCAAGGACAAAACCCTGTAGGACTCCACTGCTGACATCTCGCCACTCTGAGGGCTCACCCCTCACAATGACTCGCTGTTTTCTGTTGCTTAGGTACTCCCTTATCCAATGAAGTACCTTCCCTTTCACTCCACCCTGCATCTCCAGCTTTTGCACTTTTCTCATGTGTGGTACTTTGTCAAAGGCTTCCTGGCAACCCTAAAGTATGCAGTCTGCCCAGCCCCCTCTTTCTTGCCTGATTTTTGTTGCCTAGTCGTAGAATTCAATTAATCCTTGTACAGGACCTTATACCTTGAGTGTGTGTGTGTGTGTGTGTGTGTGTGTGTGTGTGTGTGTGTGTGTGTGTGTGTGTGTGTGTGTGTGTGTGTGTGTGTGTGTGTGTGTGTGTGTGTGTGTGTGTGTGTGTGTGTGTGTGTGTGTGTGTGTGTGTACTCACCTAATTGTACTCACCTAATTGTGCTTGCAGGGGTTGAGCATTGGCTCTTTGGTCCCGCCTCTCAACCGTCAATCAACTGGTGTACAGGTTCCTGAGCCTACTGGGCTCTATCATATCTATATTTCAAAATGTGTATGGAGTCAGCCTCCACCACATCACTTCCTAGTGCATTCCATTTACTAACTACTCTGACACTGAAAAAGTTCTTTCTAATGTCTCTGTGGCTCATTTGGATACTCAGCTTCCACCTGTTTCCCCTTGTTCGTGTCCCTCCAGTATTGAATAGTTCATCCTTGTTTACCCGGTAGATTCCCCTGAGGATTTTGTAGGTTGTGATCATGTCCCCCCTTACTCTTCTGTCTTCCAGTGTCGTAAGGTGCATTTCCCGCAGCCTTTCCTCATAACTCATGCCTCTTAGTTCTGGGACTAGTCTAGTAGCATAACTTTGGACTTTTTCCAGCTTCGTCTTGTGCTTAACAAGGTACGGGCTCCATGCTAGGGCCGCATGCTCCAGGATTGGTCTTACATATGTGGTGTACAAGATTCTGAATGATTCCTTACACAGGTTCCTGAACGCCGTTCTGATGTTAGCCAGTCTCGCATATGCCGCAGACGTTATTCTCTTTATGTGGGCTTCAGGAGACAGGTTTGGTGTGATATCAACTCCTAGATCTTTCTCTCTGTCTGTTTCATTAAGTACTTCATCTCCTATTCTGTATCCTGTGTCTGGCCTCCTGTTTCCACTGCCTAGTTTCATTACTTGGCATTTACTCGGGTTGAACTTCAACAGCCATTTGTTGGACCATTCACTCAGTCTATCTAGGTCATCTTGTAGCCTCCTACTATCATCCTCTGTTTCAATCCTCCTCATAATTTTTGCATCGTCGGCAAACATTGAGAGGAACGAATCTATACCCTATGGGAGATCATTTACATATACTAGAAACAGTATAGGTCCAAGGACTGACTCCTGCGGGACTCCACTTGTAACGTCTCGCCAATCTGAGACCTCACCCCTCACACAGACTCGTTGTCTCCTGTTGCTTAGGTACTCCTCTATCCACCGGAGTACCTTCCCTTTCACTCCAGCCTGCATCTCCAACTTTCGCACTAGCCTCTTGTGTGGCACTGTATCAAAGGCTTTCTGACAATCCAAAAATATGCAGTCTGCCCACCCTTCTCTTTCTTGCCTGGTCGTAGAATTCAAGTAACCCTGTGAGGCAGGACCTGCCATCCCTGAACCCATGTTGATGCTGTGTTACAAAGTTCCTTCGCTCCAGATGCTCCACTAGTTTTTTTCGCACAGTCTTCTCCATCAGCTTGCATGGTATGCAGGTTAGGGACACTGGCCTGTAGTTCAGTGCCTCCTGTCTATCCCCTTTCTTGTATATCGGGACTACGTTAGCTGCTTTCCAAATATCTGGCAGTTCCCCTGTTGCCAGTGATTTGTTATACACTATGGAGAGTGGTAGGCACAGTTCTCTTGCTCCTTCCTTTAGAACCCAAGGGGAGATTCCATCTGGGCCTATAGCCTTTGTCACATCCAACTCTAGTAAACACTTCCTTACTTCCCCGCTGATAATCTCAAAGTCTTCCAGTGGTTCCTGGTTAGCTATTCTCTCTCTTACCTCTAGAATTTCTCCTTGCTCTAAGGTGAAGACCTCCTGGAATTTCTTATTCAATTCCTCACACACTTTCTTGTCATTTGTAGTGAATCCTTCCGCCCCTATCCTTAATTTCATAACCTGTTCCTTTACTGTTTTTTTCTCCTGATGTGGCTATGCAACAATTTAGGCTGAGTCTTTGCCTTGCTATCGATGTCATTTTCGTATTGTCTTGCTGCCTCTCTTCTCATCCTGACATATTCATTCCTGGCATTCTGGTATCTTTCTCTGCACTCCAGTGTCCTGTTATTCCTATAGTTTCTCCATGCTCTTTTACTTTGCTGCTTAGCTAGCCTACATCTCTGATTAAACCATGGGTTTCTCATTTTCATTTCTCTGTTTTCCTTTTGGACTGGGACAAACTTGTTTGCTGCGTCCTTGCACTTCTGCGTGATGTAATCCATCATATCTTGGGCCGTCTTTCCCCTGAGTTCTGTTTCCCATGCTATATCTGTTAGGAGTTTTCTTATCCCCTCATAGTTTCCCTTTCGGTATGCTAACCTTTTGGCTTCGGTATCCCTCCTCGAGTTCAATAACCCTTCTTCAATCAAGTACTCAAACACCAGTACACTGTGGTCTCTCATTCCTACTGGGTCCTCAAAACCGATTTCTCTTATGTCGGAGTCGTTCAGAGTGAAGACTAGGTCGAGTCTCGCTGGTTCGTCATTGCCTCTCATCCTTGTGGGTTCTCCGACATGCTGGGTTAAAAGGTTTCTTGTCACCACCTCCAATAGTTTGCCTCTCCATGTATCCTCTCTTCCATGCGGTTCCTTGTTCTCCCAGTCAATCCTTCCATGAATGAAGTCGCTCATGATGAGCAGGTTGGATCTATTTCTACAGGCAGCAGAGGCTGCCCTCTCAATTATAGTGTTAACTGCCATGTTGTTGTTTTCATACTCTTGACTGGGTCTTCTGTCATTTGGTGGAGGGTTGTATATTACTGCTACTACTATTCTTGGTCCTCCCATTGTCATGGTGCCTGCTATGTAGTCTCTGAACTCCTCACAGCCCGGGATGGTCATCTCCTTAAAACTCCATTCCTTTCTCATGAGTAGGGTCACTCCTCCTCCTCCCCTACCTTCCCTCTCTTTCCTTATTACTGTGTACTCCTGGGGAAACACGACATTCGTTATGATTCCAGAGAGTTTTGTTTCCGTGAGTCCAATTACATTTGAGTTCACTTCTTGTGCTCTTTCCCTTAGTTCACTTGTCTTGTTTGTGATCCCATCTATGTTCGAGTACATCACCCTGAAACTGACTCTCTTCTGCTTCTCCTCTGGGGGGGACCTTTGGGATCTGGGGTGAGTGGGAGCTGGGGGGACCTGGCACGGGGAGACTGGTGGAGGAGGGAGGGCTTGGGGGGGTGGGGGAGATGGGGGTGGTGGGGGAGAGGGGGAGGGTAAGGGGAGGGGAAGAGGGGGAGGGGGTGGGGGGGAGAGGGTGAGGGTTGGGGGGGAGAGTGAGAGGGGGAGGGTTGGGGGGGGTGAGAGAGGGAGGGTTGGGGAAGCATGGGGGGAGGAGAGGCTTTGGGGGATAGGGGAGAAGAGGGTGGAGGGGTTGGTGGGCGTGGGGGAGAGGGAAAGACTTAGGTGGGGTGGGGGAGAGTGGGGGCGGGAGAGAAGGGAGGGCTTGGGGTGGGAGAGACGGGAAGGCATGTGGGAGAAGGGAGGGCTTGGGGGATGGGGGAGAAGGGAGGTCCTGGGGAGAGAGGTGAGTGGGAGGAGGGGGGTGGGTGGGGGGAGGGTGCCCTAGGTGGGTACTAAGTGGGGGGCTGACAGGGCATGGGGCAGGTTGGGTGTCTGTTGGGTAGAATGTGGGGGTGGTGCCCCAATCCTGTTGGGGCACCAATCCTGTTGCTGTTGCACTGTTTGAGGAGGGTTCTCCACTTCCCTTTGGGATTGTAGGGTTCCGGGTTGTGGTACTCTGAATCCTTTCTCTCTCCCTGCGCTCCTTCCTCCGGTCTGCTGTCTGTATTCTCTCTTCCCTTGTCATATCCCTCTGCAGGAATACTTTTTTGAACTTCGGAACATTTGCTAGACCGCTCTTCCTTGCTAATAGTTCCTCTTTCGTGATTTCGCTCATGAATACCACCTTTATCATTCGGTCCCTGTCCTTGTTGAACTTTCCAAGCCTGAAAACCTTTTCAACATTTTGGTCAGTTCCCTCCATCCTTACCTCTTTAAGGATCTTGGTAACTGCGTTTTTGTCCTTGTCTCTCCGCTCCTTTGGGCTGGTCCCTGTTTGCTCTTTAATGCCTGCTACTACTTAAGCTCTTTTTCTCTCTATCAGCCGGCTAGTACATCTAGCTGCTTCCTGAGAGGAAGCCACTTCCATGGTAACTTCCTTAACTGCAGACCTAGCTTCAGGGCTCTTTTTAAGCATTTCAGCAAATGAGAGCTGGGTTGTGGTAGTCCCCTCCAAAGTAGCATTCCCATCTCCCTGAGGTATGGTTTGTGTCTGGTATTGTGGAAAAGTCTCCTTTAGGCATCTTATCTCCTCCTTTGCTGCCCTTAGATCATCTTGCAGGTTGGCTACTGTCTCCCTCATGTGTGTGTGTGTATGTGTGTGTGTGTGTGTGTGTGTGTGTGTGTGTGTGTGTGTGTGTGTGTGTGTGTGTGTGTGTGTGTGTGTGTGTGTGTGTGTGTGTGTGTGTGTGTGTGTGTGTGTGTGTGTGTGTGTGTGTGTGTGTGTACTTAACTAATATGCAAGCTACTAACCTTAGATGGATATAGCAACAATAACTGTCTAACCCCAAAGGTTATGAGGGATGTCATACGAAAGGAAACGTTGCAAATTAATTCAATCCTGGACGGGAATAGAACCGCATTCCTCGATTGAGAGTCGAAGACGTAGCCATTTGCGCCAAGAGTAACCATTTGCGCCAATTCTCAATTTAGGAATGAATCAACGCTGATGGAGAACGGAAAGGTTCAAGAGAACGGAACCGCCACCATGAAATGTTGATGCTAGAATTCATTGTGTTGTGTCTAACCTCGGCATGTCCTCGTAGTTGGGCCTGACGAGGACTCTTGAGAGTATTGTCCATGTACTCACCTAATTGTATTCACCTAGTTGTGCTTGTAGGAGGGTTGAACTCTGCTCTTTCGACCCGCCTCTCAACTGTCAATCAACTGTTTCTACTACTACTTTCTTTTCCCACACCACACACACACACACACACACACACACACACACACACACACACACACACACACACACACACACACACACACACACACACACACACACACACACACACACACACACACATGGCTAATGGAATGCATTAGGGGGTGATGTGGTGGAGGCTGACTCCATACACAGTTTCAAGTGTAGATATGACAGAGCCCAATAGGCTCAGGAATCTGTACACCTGTTGATTGACGGTTGAGAGGCGGGACCAAAGAGCCAGAGCTCAACCCCCGCAAACACAACTAGGTGAGTACAACTAGGTGAGTACACACACACACACACACACACACACCAGGAAGCAACCCGTGACAGCTGACTAACTCCCAGGTACCTGTTTCCTGCTAGTTAACAAGGGCATAGGGTGAAAGAAACTCTACCCATCGTTTCTCGCCGGCGCCCGGGATCGAACCCGGAACCACAGGATCACGTGTCCACCGTGCTTTCCGCTCGGCTGGCCGTCTCCCTCTGGCCGGTTACACTGTGTATAACGGTAAGTGCAAGAACATCTCTGCTTTATTGACCAGTCACACCTGAATGGGTCAACACAAAAACAAAAAATGTGTATTCCCGCAAAGTTCACACAGTCCCGCACTTTTTCGAAAATTCTGATAAATGATTTGGGTCAGGCGATCCTGGAGAATGATGCATACTCAAGATGGAAGAAAACTTTGGTTCCATGTAAAAATTTTCCACCTATGCTGTCGAAATGATCTTAGATGGGGTAAAGGGTGTAAGATCATTTCTTTCTTTCTTTCTTTCCGTGAAGAACAAATGCTCTTCTATGGTCATTGAAAAGTCAACCCTCAGTCTCAGAATGTCACCTTATTAACTGGATACTTGGTTTTGCCGCTCGTTTCTATACCTCTCTGAGTTACAATATTACACTGACTTGCCATCATCGTCGCCTGTGTTCCCTTCTAAGATCATACCTGCCCTAGTATGCTCTAGTTAGATATGGTGGTCTTAGGCTCTTGCTTCGGGGGTATGGGGTGAAGTAGATCTTTGAAATAGATTCCACAACTAAGGACCAATAAGACTCTCATGTGGTAATATGGTATCTATTATGTATTCAGATCCTTCTCCATTGATAATCTCTTATATTCCGTCTTAAGATAAACCCCATTTAGTAGCAAAATGGTTACTAAGATACCTAATGTTGAAGCTTTGCGAGTAATACAGAGTGCAATATTCAGTCAAATTCTATACTCAAACTCAACCCTGTTATCATTTTTTCTTAAGGTCATCAATTACTGCTCAGTAAACAGGCGCATACAGCTTCGGGAGTATGCGCCCAGTTAATTCTCTCATGTCAGGATGTATAAACTCTCATGCACACACATACACACACACACTCACACACACACACACACACACACACACACACACACACACACACACACACACACACACACACACACACACACACACACACACACACACACACACACACACACTCACACACACACACAACACACACACACACACACACACACACACACACACACACACACACACACACACACACACACACACACACAACACACACACACACACACACACACACACACACACACACACACACACACACACACACACACACACACACACACACACACACACACACACAAACACCACACACACACACACTCACATTAACCAAGGTATCATTTGGGAGATGAAATACTTCAAGAGTCAGAGAGAGAGAAAGACCTGGGGGTTGATATCACGCCAGACCTGTCCCTTGAAGCTCATATCAAGAGGATAACATCAGCAGCATATGCCAGGTTGGCTAACATAAGAACGGCCTTTAGAAACTTGTGTAAGGAATCTTTCAGAACATTATACACCACATATGTCAGACCAATCCTGGAGTATGCGGCTCCAGCATGGAGTCCATATCTATTCAAGCATAAGACTAAACTGGAAAAGGTTCAAAGGTTTGCCACCAGACTAGTACCCGAGCTGAGAGGTATGAGCTACGAGGAGAGACTACGGGAATTAAACCTCACTTCGTTGGAAGACAGAAAAGTTAGGGGGGGGACATGATCACCACATTCAAGATTCTCAAGGGAATCGACAGGGTTGATAAAGACAGGCTATTTAACATAAGGGGCACACGCACTAGGGGACACAGGTGGAAACTAAGTGCCCAAATAAGCCACAGAGATATTAGAAATAACTTTTTTAGTGTCAGAGTGGTTGACAAATGGAATGCATTGGAAAGGGATGTGGTGGAGGTAGACTCCATACACAGTTTTCACTGTAGATATTATAAAGCCCAACAGGCTCAGAAATCTGTACATCAGATGATGGACAGTTGCGAGGCGGGACCAAAGAGCCAGAGCTCAACCCTTGAAAGCACAAATAGGTGAGTACACACACACTAGGAAGACGGGACACCACGAGCATAGATCTCATCCTGTAACTACACTTAAGTAATTACACACACACACACACTTTCTCTTTTGCTATATATTTGTATAACGTTCATAATTACAATTTCCAGTTATTGCTTCTGTTAATAACTGTTATTACTTCTGGCATTCATTTAACCCACGAGGGAGTTGCCTGAGTCGCAGCAAGCATTAACACATGCGGCATCAGTTGACGTTCATACTTATTACTGAACGTATTACGTATTACTGACGTATTACTTATAAATAGGACGCTTAGGTTTATACATAAATTGTTCGTTCACACACCAAATGAGGAAATTGATCGCATGTGGCAGCAGACGTCTGTGCTCGTTTATGATGAATGCAATGACAGCGTAAATGATTATGATGAATGCAATGGCAGCAAAGATGATTATGATGAATGCAATGGCAGCGAAGATGATTATGATGAATGCAATGACAGCGAAGATGATTATGATGAATGCAATGGCAGCAAAGATGATTATGATGAATGCAATGGCAGCGAAGATGATTATGATGAATGGAATGACAGCAAAGGATACCCCTGTTCACCTAGCAGTAAATCGGACCTGGGAGCTAGACAGCTGTTATGGGCTGCTTCCTGGGGATGTGTAACAAAAAGTTGGCCTGGTCGAGGACCGGGCCGCAGGGACACTAAGCCCCGAAATCATCTCAAAATCTCAAGATAACCCACCGCAGCTCATTCATTGGGATGAAACGCCCCAGAAGAGGAAATGATTACAACCACTGAAAGTAAAGCATTTGATTTACCAAACTGGAACTGGGAGGAGTAAACAAATCCAGAAAGGCCATGACGAGGATTCGAACCTGCGTCCGGGAGCATCATAGACACTGCCTTAATCGACTGAGCTACGACAGGGTTAAAAGAGTTGAAACCGAAGTTCTACTGAACTTACTGGCTCCCGTAGCCTCTCCGAGGCACAAACCAGGATTTTACACAACTATCCCCTGCACCCGAGCTATGTTAATAGGCCGTTCTCCCTCTTCGCTCGTCACGGCCCTTGTGGATTTGTTCATTTGATGCATCACGTTAGTGTGAACTCTGTGTGTAATGGGAGGAGTAATGCCACACTTACTACATGCAGACGACGACTGCTAGCACCAGGCTACAGAGCGGCCACATAACCAGTGACCACGTACGTCAAATATGTGACTGTACCATGGCACTCTCTCTCTCCCTCTGTCTCTACTCACTCTCTGCATCTTTTTTTGCCCTTTCTGCCTCTTTTTATCTGAGTCTCATTTTCACTCCACTCACTCTCTCTGCTCTTCCTCTTTTCCACAGTTTCTCATTCGTAATCTCTTTCCTGATATCTATTTCAATTTACCCCTTCCTTTCGTCTCGTACCACAAGATATCCCCCGATTCATCTTTCTGTCGATGGCCTGACGACCGACATTGGTACCGGAACGCGAAATCACTTAACAAGAAAGCAATGCCAAGCTCCTGACGGGAAGCATTAGTGCTGCCTGGTAAAGTAGGGTTATGGGAGCGGGGTTCCGTAGTAACATCCGTATCCTGGGTCACGACGGGTCGTTCCCATCCACCAAGTGTCGGCGCCGCACGCATCCCACTCCTCCCCTCTACAATAACAATATAAGTTACGGATACAGCACTGGAAGTGTGCGGTTACATTACGTCCTTCTAACGCCTGTCCTTTTTATGGTTTTGTTACTTGTCTTAGTCATGTGTGTGTGTGTGTTGATCTTGTGAAGCTCCATGAGAGTTTATGTCAGGACTTTTCCGTGAAAACTTTTCCCGTGTGTCTGTTGCCTCGTGTTTACTCATTCTTTTTTCTCTTCCTCTCCCTCATTCCCGTTGCACAGATCGCGTCACAGGCTGCGCCACAGACCATTCTCACAACTGGATATTACAAACAAACAAACCTTGCCAGCTGTCCCAACACGGAAGTTCTTACTGGTGAAGCGAACCTTGGGAAGACGCAGAAGGCTCTCGGCAGGGAGTGAGGTCTTGCAAGAACCTCCATGATGGCTCTTCTTTTTAAACATATTTTGAATATTTTCCTCTAGAATCCGTAAACGTTTTTGCCTATTGTCTCAAAGATTATATGAATATGTATGAATGTATTATACGTGTTGTGGCAGTTGCACATTATACAAATGCCACAACACTTGCAACCCTGTAAGTGTTAACACAGCTCACTTTCTTATTAGATGTTCGTGTGAAACTTAGACTTTCTTCACTCTCAACAACTTGAATCACCTCTGACCCCAGAGATCCTCTGTCTTAATGTGACCTCTCCACTTTGCGCCTACCCACGCACACATAAACGCACACACACACAGTCACCAGGGATGCCTGGTGGCTGAGTGAACAGCACGCAGGGTACGTAGTCCTGAGAACCAGGAATCGATCCCGGCGATTGCGGAAACAAATAGGCAGAGTTTTTTTCCACCCTGCTGCCCCTGTTACCTAGCGCTAAATAGGTACCCAGGAGTTAGACAGCTGTTACGGGCAGCTTCCTGTCCTATTCCTGTGTGTATGTGTGTGTGTAATTACCTAAGTGTAGTTACTGGATGAGAGCTATGCTCGTGGTGTCCCGTTTTCCCAGCATTTTTTGTCATATAACGCTTTGAAACAACTGACAGTCTTGGCCTCCACCACCTTCTCACCTAACTTGTTCCAAACGTCTACCACTCTGTTTGCGAAAATGAATTTTCTTATATTTCTTCGGCATCTGTGTTTAGCTAGTTTAAATCTATGACCTCTTGTTCTTAAAGTTCCAGGTCTCAGGAAATCTTCCTTATCGATTTTATAAATTCCAGTTACTATTTTGAATGTAGTGATCATATCACCTCATTTTCTTCTGTCTTCTACTTTTGGCATTTTAATGCCTCTAACCTCTCCTCGTAGCTCTTGCCCTTCAGTTCTGGGAGCCACTTAGTAGCATGTCTTTGCACCTTTTCCAGTTTGTTGATGTGCTTCTTAAGATATGGGCACCACACAACCGCTGAATATTCTAGCTTTGGCCTAACAAAAGTCGTGAACAATTTCTTTAGTATATCGCCATCCATGTATTTAAAAGCAATTCTGAAGTTAGAAAGCGTGGCATAGGCTCCTCGCACAATATTCTTCATGTGGTCCTCAGGTGATAGTTTTCTATCTAGAACCACCCCTAGATCTCTTTCTTTATCAGAATTCTTTAAAGATTTCTCACATAATATATAGGTTGTGTGGGGTCTATGTTCTCCTATTCCACATTCCATAACATGGCATTTATTAACATTAAATTCCATTTGCCAAGTGGTGCTCCATATACTTATTTTGTCCCAGGTCATCTTGAAGGGCATGACAATCATCTAAGTTTCTTATCCTTCCTATTATCTTAGCATCATCAGCAAACATGTTCATATAATTCTGTATACCAACTGGTAGATCATTTATGTAGACAATAAACATCACTGGTGCAAGAACTGAACCCTGTGGTACTCCACTTGTGACATTTTTCCAGTCCGATACATTGCCTCTGATCACTGCCCTCATTTTTCTATCAGTCAAAAAAAAAATTCATCCATGTTAGAAGCTTACCTGTCACCCCTCCAATATTTTCCAGTTTCCAGAACAACCTTTTATGTGGAACTCTGTCGAAAGCCTTTTTTAGGTCCAGATAGATGCAGTCAACCCATCCATCTCTTTCCTGTAATATCTCTGTTGCTCGATTATAGAAACTGAGTAAATTCGATACACAGGATCCTCCAGATCGAAAACCATGCTGTCTGTCCGATATTATATCATTTCTCTCCAGGTGTTCTACCCATTTAGTTTTAATTACTTTGTCCAATATTTTGACTATTACACGTGTCAATGATACAGGTCTATAATTAAGGGGGTCTTCCCTGTTTCCACTTATGTAGATTGGAATTAAGTTAGCCTTTTTCCACACATCAGCTACAACTACTGTAAACAGGGATGGCTGAAAAATCAGTTGAAGTGGAATGCTGATCTCAGGTGCACATTCTCTCAGAACCCATGGTGAAACTCCATCTGGACCAACTGCTGTGTTCTTATTTAACTCCTTGAGCATTTTTTCCACTTCGTCTCTAGACACCTCTATGTGCTCTATGTTGTTCTCTGGAATTCTTATTGTGTCTGGTTCCCTGAAGATTTCATTTTTGTACAAACACACTTTGGAACTTTTCGTTTAATGTTTCACACATTTCCTTTTCATTTTCCGTGAATCTATTTCCCATTTTCAACCTCTGAATATTATCCTTTACCTGCAATTTGTTGTTTATGAATTTATAGAATAGACCTGGTTCTGTTTTACATTTGTCTGCGTGTGTGTGTGTGTGTGTGTATGTGTGTGTGTGTGTGTACTCACCTAGTTGTACTCACCTAGTTGTGTTTACGGGGGTTGAGGTCTGGCTCTTTGGTCCCGCCTCTCAACCGTCAATCAACAGGTGTACAGATTCCTGAGCCTATTGGGCTCTATCATATCTACACTTGAAACTGTGTATGGAGTCAGCCTCCACCACATTGCTTCCTAATGCATTCCATTTGTCAACCACTCTGACACTAAAAAAAATCTTTCTAATATCTCTGTGGCTCATTTGGGCACTCAGTTTCCACCTGTGTCCCCTAGTGCGTGTTCCCCCTTGTGTTAAATAGACTGTCTTTATCTACCCTATCAATTCCCTTCAGAATCTTGAATGTGGTGATCATGTCCCCCCTAACTCTTCTGTCTTCCAGCGAAGTGAGGTTTAATTCCCATAGTCTCTCCTCGTAGCTCATACCTCTCAGCTCGGGTACTAGTCTGGTGGCAAACCTTTGAACCTTTTCCAGTTTAGTCTTATCCTTGACTAGATATGGACTCCATGCTGGGGCTGCATACTCCAGGATTGGCCTGACATATGTGGTATACAAAGTTCTGAATGATTCTTTACACAAGTTTCTGAATGCCGTTCGTATGTTGGCCAGCCTGGCATATGCCGCTGATGTTATCCGCTTGATATGTGCTGCAAGAGACAGGTCTGCCTTGATATCAACTCCCAAGTCTTTTTCCTTCTCTGACTCCTGAAGAATTTCCTCTCCCAGATGATACCTTGTATCTGGCCTCCTGCTCCCTACACCTATCTTCATTACATTACATTTGGTTGGGTTAAACTCTAACAACCATTTGTTCGACCATTCCTTCAGCTTGTCTAGGTCTTCTTGAAGCCTCAAACAGTCCTCTTCTGTTTTAATCCTTCTCATAATTTTAGCATCGTCAGCAAACATTGATAGAAATGAATTGATACCCTTCGGAAGATCATTCACATATATAAGAAACAAGATAGGACCGAGTACAGAGCCCTGTGGG
This sequence comes from Procambarus clarkii, assembly GCF_040958095.1. Lineage (NCBI taxonomy): Eukaryota > Metazoa > Arthropoda > Malacostraca > Decapoda > Cambaridae > Procambarus > Procambarus clarkii. Next base: position 17,588,472 of record NC_091153.1, read on the forward strand.
ACTCCACTGGTGACTTCACGCCAATCGGAGGTCTCACCCCTCACCGTAACTCTCTGCTTCCTATTGCTTAGATACTCTCTTTTCCACTGGAGCACCTTACCAGCTACACCTGCCTGTCTCTCCAGCTTATGTACCAGCCTTTTATGCGGTACTGTGTCAAAGGCTTTCCGACAATCCAAGAAAATGCAGTCCGCCCAGCCCTCTCTTTCTTGCTTAATGTTTGTCACCTGATCGTAGAATTCTATCAAGCCTGTAAGGCAAGATTTACCCTCCCTGAACCCATGTTGGCGATTTGTCACGAAGTCCCTTCTCTCCAGATGTGTTACCAGGTTTTTTTCCTCACGATCTTCTCCATCACCTTGCATGGTATACAAGTTAAGGACACTGGCCTGTAGTTCAGTGCCTCTTGTCTGTCGCCCTTTTTGTATATTGGGACCACATTCGCCGTTTTCCATATTTCCGGTAGGTCTCCCGTCTCCAGTGACTTACTATACACTATGGAGAGTGGCAAGCAAAGTGCCTCTGCACACTCTTTCAGTATCCATGGTGAGATCCCATCTGGACCAACAGCTTTTCCAACATCCAGATCCAGCAGGTGTCTCTTGACCTCCTCTCTCGTAATTTCGAACTCTTCCAAGGCCACCTGGTTTACCTCCCTTTCTCCTAGCACAGTGACCTCACCTTGTTCTATTGTGAAGACCTCCTGGAATCTCTTGTTGAGTTCTTCACACACCTCTCTGTCATTCTCAGTATACCCGTCCTCGCCTGTTCGAAGTTTCAATACCTGTTCTTTCACTGTTGTTTTCCTTCTGATGTGACTGTGGAGTAGCTTTGGTTCGGTCTTGGCTTTGTTTGCTATATCATTTTCAAAACTTTTCTCTGCTTCTCTTCTCATCCTGACGTACTCATTCCTGGTTCTCTGGTATCTCTCTCTCTGCTTTCTGGTGTTCTGTTGTTCCGGAAGTTCCTCCACGCCCTTTTGTTCAGTTTCTTCGCTTCCATACATGCCCTATTATACCATGGATTCTTCTGTTGCTTCTCGAATTTTTCCCTTTGGGCCGGGATGAACCTGTTTACTGCCTCCTGACACTTTTGGGTAACATAGTCCATCATACCCTGTACAGACTTATCTCTGAGGTCTGTGTCCCAAGGTATTACACTTAGGAAACTTCTCATCTGTTCATAATTCCCCTTTCGGTATGCCAGCCTTTTGATTCCTAGTTCTTTTTGGGGGGAGATAAGTCCTAGCTCTACCAGGTACTCAAAGTTCAATACACTGTGGTCACTCATTCCCAAGGGCGCTTCCATCTTAACTTCCCTTATATCCCACTCATTTAGGGTAAATATCAAATCAAGCATGGCTGGTTCATTTTCTCCTCTCCTGTGTGTGTGTACTCACCTATTTGTGCTTGCGGGGGTTGAGCTTTGGCTCTTTGGTCCCACCAAAGAGCCCACAAAGAACCCCGCCAAAGAGCACATACACACACACTTTGGTGTGTGTGTGTGTGTGTGTGTGTGTGTGTGTGTGTGTGTGTGTGTGTGTGTGTGTGTGTGTGTGTGTGTGTGTGTGTGTGTTTACTGGTTGTGTTTTTGCGGGGGTTGAGCTTTGCTCTTTCGGCCCGCCTCTCAACTGTCAATCAACTGTTTACTAACTACTTTTTTTTTTTTTTTTTTTTTTCCTCCACACCACACACACACACACACCCCAGGAAGCAGCCCGTGTGTGTGTGTGTGTGTGTGTGTGTGTACTCACCTAGTTGTGCTTGCGGGGGTTGAGCTCTGGCTCTTTGGTCCCGCCTCTCAAATGTCAATCAACAGGTGTACAGGTTCCTGAGCCTATTGGGCTCTATCATATCTACACTTGAAACTGTGTATGGAGTCAGCCTCCACCACATCACTTCCTAATGCATTCCATTTGTCAACCACTCTGACACTAAAAAAGATCTTTCTAATATCTCTGTGGCTCATTTGGGCACTCAGTTTCCACCTGTGTCCCCTAGTGCGTGTGCCCCTTGTGTTAAACAGCCTGTCTTTATCAACCCTGTCAATTCCCTTGAGGATCTGAATGTGGTGATCATGTCCCCCCTAACTCTTCTGTCTTCCAACGAAGTGAGGTTTAATTCCCATAGTCTCTCCTCGTAGCTCATACCTCTCAGCTCGGGTACTAGTCTGGTGGCAAATCTTTGAACCTTTTCCATTTTAGTCTTATGCTTGACTAGATATGGACTCCATGCTTGTGCCGCATACTCCAGGATTGGTCTGACATATGTGGTATATAAAGTTCTGAAAGATTCCTTACACAAGTTTCTAAAGGCCGTTCTTATGTTAGCCAACCTCTCATATGCTGCTGCTGTTATCCTCTTGATATGAGCATCAGGGGACAGGTCTGGCGTGATATCAACCCCCAGGTCTTTCTCTCTCTCGGACTCTTGAAGTATTTCATCTCCCAAGTGATACCTTGTATCTGGTCTCCTGCTTCCTACCCCTATCTTCATTACATTACATTTGCTTGGATTAAACTCTAACAGCCATTTGTTCGACCATTCCTGCAGCGTGTCCAGGTCTTCTTGAAGCCTCAAGCTGTCCTCCTCTGTCTTAATCCTCCTCATAATTTTGGCGTCGTCAGCAAACATTGAGAGGAATGAGTCTATACCCTCTGGGAGATTATTTACGTATATCAGAAACAGGATAGGTCCAAGTACAGAGCCATGTGGGACTCCACTGGTGACTTCACGCCAGTCTGAGGTCTCACCCCTCACTGTAACTCTCTGCTTCCAATTGTTTAGGTACTCCCTTATCCACTGGAGCGCCCTACCAGTTACTCCTGCCTGTTTCTCTAGCTTATGCATCAACCTTTTATGGGGTACTGTGTCAAAGGCTTTCCGACAGTCCAAAAAAATGCAGTCCGCCCACCCTTCTCTTTCTTGTTTAATCTTTGCCACCTGATCGTAGAATTCTATCAATCCAGTAAGGCCAGATTTACCCTCCCTGAACCCATGTTGATGGGTTGTCACGAAGTCTCTTCTCTCCAGATGTGTTACTAGGTTTTTTCTCACAATCTTCTCCATCACCTTGCATGGTATACAAGTTAAGGACACTGGCCTGTAGTTCAGTGCCTCTTGTCTGTCACCCTTTTTGTATATTGGTACTACATTAGCAGTCTTCCATATTTCTGGTAGGTCCCCCGTTTCCAGTGACCTACTATACACTATGGAGAGTGGTAGGCAAAGTGTTCCTGCACACTCTTTAAATACCCATGGCGAGATTCCATCTGGCCCAACAGCTTTTCTCACATCCAGCTCCAATAGGTGCTTCTTGACCTCATCTCTTGTAATTTCGAACCTATCCAAGGTCACCTCGTTTGCTGCCACCTCTACTAGCGCCGCGACATCTCCCTGTTCTATTGTAAAGACCTCCTGGAACCTTTTGTTGAGTTCTTCACACACCTCTTTGTCATTCTCTGTGTACCTGTTCTCGCCCACCCTAAGTTTCATCACCTGTTCCTTCACTGTTGTCTTCCTCCTGATGTGACTGTGTAGTAGCTTTGGTTCGGTCTTGGCTTTATTAGCTATATCATTTTCATACCTTTTCTCAGCTGCTCTTCTCACACTGACATACTCGTTCCTGGTTCTCTGGTATCTCTCTCTACTTTCTGGTGTTCTGTTATTACGGAAGTTCCTCCATGCCCTTTTGTTCTGCTCCTTTGCTTTCATACATTCCTTATTAAACCACGGATTCTTCCTTTGCTTCTCTGTTTTTTCCTGTCGAGCTGGGACAAACCTGCTTACAGCCTCCTGACATTTTTGGGTGACATAGTCCATCATGTCTTGTACGGACTTGGTTCCGAGTTCTGTGTCCCAATGTATATCCCATAGGAATTTATTCATTTCCTCATAGTTTCCCTTTCGGTACGCCAGCCCTTTGGTTCCCAGTTCTTTTTTGGGGGTGATAATTCCCAGCTCAACCAGGTACTCAAAGCTCAATACACTATGATCACTCATTCCCAAGGGGGCTTCCAACTTTACTTCCCTTATATCCGACTCATTTAGGGTAAATATCAGATCAAGCAAGGCTGGTTCATCCCCTCCTCTCATTCTTGTCGGTCCCTTGACGTGTTGACTTAGAAAGTTTCTTGTTGCCACATCCAGCAGCTTAGCTTTCCATGTGTCTAGGCCTCCATGTGGGTCTCTGTTCCCCCAATCTATCTTCTCATGGTTGAAGTCTCCCATGATTAGAAGTCTGGATCCGTTCCTGCTAGCCACAGAAGCTGCTCTCTCTATTATATTGACGGTGGCCAAGTTGTTTCTATCATATTCCTGTCTGGGTCTTCTGTCATTTGGTGGGGGGTTATATATATGACTACTATTATAATTTTCTGTCCTCCAGTTGCTATGGTGCCTGAAATGTAGTCACTGAAACCTTCACAGTTCTGAATTACCATCTCTTCGAATCTCCAACCTTCTCTTAGTAGCAGAGCTACACCACCTCCTCCTCTCCCTTCTCTCTCTTTCCTCACCACATAGTAGCCCTGTGGAAACACTGCGTTTGTTATGATTTTCGTTAACTTTGTTTCTGTGAGTGCTATTATGTCTGGGTTTTCTTCTAGTGCCCATTCTCCAAGTTCACTTGTTTTATTTGAAATCCCATCTATGTTAGTGTACATCGCCTTGAAGCTCACTTTCTTCTGTTCATTTTCATGTCCCTTTCTTGGCGAGCATTCTGCTCGTGTGGGAAGCTGTTCCGTGGGTGAGAGGATCTGTGAGGTGGTTTGCAGGGCCTCAGAGGATTTTGGGGTGGGGGGTGGGGGTTTAAGGCAAGGGGGGACAGGTAGGGTGTGGGCTAAGGGGGTAGGGAAGACATGGAGGATACGCAGTGAGGGGGGAGGAGGGATAGGGAGGGTATGGGATGAAGGGGGAGGGGGGACAGGGGGAAAAAGGTGGGAGGGGGGACATGATGGGAATGGGGAAGGGGTGTCAGGGTCAGAATGGGGTGTTTTGGGTGGGGGCAGGTTTGGTGAGGGGAAGGGAGGGTTTGCAGAGGGGGGTGGTGGTGTTGCCCCCCCCCCCCCCTCTGGTGTTGCTGGGATGCTGGTTTTGGGTTCTCCTCTTGTCTCTGGGACTGTTGTGATGAGGGCTGTGATTTCCTGGTTCGCTCCTCTCTCCCTGCACTTC
>NC_091153.1:17596142-17633642 GCF_040958095.1 Procambarus clarkii
GATTTATTTATCGTCAATCCAAGGGACCTCAGAGCTACTACTCTAAGCCGAATCCCACGCCACGTGATATTAAGCGGTTTGAGCGGCTAATATTCTACAGCCTCACTACGTGGAACTAGACCCCTAGCAAACTCTAGAATCTCCTTTACGCCGCCACCACCAGACCATTAACACTGGGAGCAATAACCGAGGTCTGGACCGATTATGCTCTCAAATAAACCTTGGGGCTTGATCCCCAGTTATTTGGAATAGGAGGGAAGAATCTACGTTAATTGGGGTAAATTATAAATAACACAAGGGATAGCTGAACTCTTAATCGTTGTTGGGCTGGCGGCCCAACTAGACTCAGACTCGTGGGGACTACGTGCCAAGGACAATGAACAATATGAAAACATGAAATGGAAATAATAAAAATGCAAATTACTAGTTAAATAATTTATTCAAAATCTAAATTAAAGCACTCCCTACCATTAACACTCCCTGACTTAAGGCATGAGATAAACTAATTTCATATACCTCTTTACGCGACCAGCTGATGGAGGCTCATCTATTGGGAGTGGCAGGTGGATGACCTTCTCCAGTTGCTGACCACGACCACACTGAATTCTCCTCCCTCTCCTCACCACAAGGTTGGAGGGGGGGGGGGGGTATTCCTACGTCAGGTTCACTAAGTATACTAACAGGGCTTAAGTTGAACAACTCATCTCTGTTGCACTGAACCCCCAGATGGTTGAACCCTTTTAAACTGATGGTAATTGCACAGGCATCTTAGGGAAGAGCTATTTCCGATAACAAAATGGCTATTTATCCTTTGAGAATTACCAAAAATATGGAAGGCTTTGGTGACCCCTGACCTAGGGTTGCCCAAATCGCTCCGTGACCGAGGCTAGTCCCGGCTAGTGACGTCACTGATGGTGACTTACTAAAGTATTCCGACAATTGAGGATACTCTTGATACTTTAAACAGTAATACTATTGAATACAATTTAAATGAAGACTTGAATTTCTCTAAATTACTGAATTCTGTAAAATAATTCATTATACGTTCCCTAAAACAAAGGTGGCGGCCATTTTGTATTTTCACCACTGATCTCAGGAGAGATGACCTTGTGCTTGGGTCAGGTCGAACTACAACTTGACTCTAACTTTTGTACATAGGCATATCCCACTGCCTCCCATACAATTAATTATTTTAAAACAGCTTCAGTTGTTACAACACCCCCCCCCGCACAAGTAACTTAGTAAACCTTGTTATTTTTCTTCAAAATAACGAGGTTTAGTATCCAAACCCTCAATAAACTCAACCTCATGCCTCAAACAAAAGCTAACCTATCTAAAAAAAAAATGGCAATCATCAGATTGTCCAGCAACATCACAATAAACATGTTCAAATTCATCAGTCTTCCGGCTGTCAACTGACAGCAATCCTCCAACATCAGGAAACATACATCCTACACTTACTGATATAGCTAAATAAAATGTCCTTAATCTAACAGCAAATACTAGCTATTAAAATTCCTAGGCTCTTCACTAACCAACCTCATGTGTTCCCTAGAGTTTTTAAGTCCGGCGGAACTGCTTTTACCTACAGGAGAAGGGGCGAGGGCATGCCTCTGGCGCCTTAAAACCAGCTGCTCCAGGTAGATGGGACTCGATAGTGTTACGGTGCCCTCTCCCATTTCTTTCGTTTGCCTGCTTTAAGAGTCATACCAGCTCTCCCTACTGATTCTCTGAGGTTCAGGGAGTCTATTGATATATGTGGCGACCAGACCGGCTGCCAGTTAAGGGAGAAAGTTACATTATAAGTTGTAAGTAAGGGGAAATTGGCGCCCTCATATAAAATGAAAGAGTATTCCTTACTGCAGATATGACGTTTTGGAAGGGACACTAGCCGATTGTGAGATTTTTTTCAACGCCTAACTCCCTTAGGAGGTGGACTACAAGTTTAAAGGCTGCTCACGGCAGTTAAGCATGAGTCCAATAGAAAAAGGAAAAGCGGGAGCAAACCGCCAGGCCTCCACCACCAGGGGTGAAAACCTGTCCACAATAGGCCGCTGGCTCCTCCTAGTTAAACAGGACGTTAAAACTAATAAAGGATAACCGATGGGTTCTCACAATCAAATATTTATATTTGATGTGGTGCTATGAATTGGAATTCGAATTCCCAAGAACAGCCGCCTTACCAAGATCACATCAACATTTAATAATAATATGCAGAAATATGGTGGAATAATATGGTTGAAGGGTTGACATCAAAGACCGTTTTCTATAACATAACAATTTATTAATAACAAGAGACTAACTACTACATTACCGAGTTTACGTTACGTTAATGTCCATCCAGTGGCACGATAACAAACAGCTAAATAGCAACCCTTGCTGTGAGGCTGCATACTGAACTAACCTGAACACAGGTGTGCCCACTGATGACGCAATATTGCAAAACAAAGAAAAATATCACAGACTAAGTTACACCACAGCGAATGGTTACGTTATTGTCCATCAAGTGGCATTTGCAACACAGCTATTCAACAGCCCCTCGAGAAGTGACAGCAGGCTCCATCTTGCTGACACTTCGGGCTGACAACATGAACTAACTTAACAAATGAAGGATATCCACTGAAGACACAAGCATGCAATCAATAGTGTCTCGGTTTCCCTGACAGCTACTATAATCACAAGCTTAGGGGTCCTCCCGCCTCCCAGGAGAGACCCACGTAACTAGGCGGGTAGTCCAACAGTGACCCCCCCTATCACAACCCAGTGTGAACACTCTTTGCAACTCCCTTCATGAAGTTGCCCTGTTGTAAACAGTAACAAAGACAGGCAAGGCGGGATTCTGGGACACAGCTCCACAAATCCCTAGATTACTCTACTTTCGTCACCAGACGACAACCAAAAGAAATTGCCTTAAGTGATTAATTATGTTAATTGACTGATCGCAGCAGTCAGCAACAAAGTACTACGGTAATCACAAACAATTGTCTCCCACTAGACAACAACATGATGATACTCTACGTTAATCTTTAACACTTGTCTCTCTCTTGTTAACAATAACTCAACATATTACAACACACTTGACTCCTTGCAAGTATTCAGTGAGTAATTCTCAATTAAGGTCAAACGGACCACTAATTACATCCCCCATTGAGTTACGTTAACTAAGCCTACCCTAACTTGGTAGCTTCTCAACAGTCCGTGTCAAAAATTTACTAGTGAGTGTTAATTACCCTAATTAATTCCCTAATTCATTCTGAGCAATTAATTAACTGTCACCAGGACCGATAATTAATCGTCCATAAATACGTCTCACTCCGCACTGCCTAAGCAGGTCTCATCAAACACTGTGAATTCACGGGAAAGGAGTTAATTACCCCTAATTAACAAGATGTGCCACTAATCCACTGTCCTCAGACAGGATATGATTAATACAACGATTTATGCTAGCTCCATGACCTCGCTTTACCGAGTCATCGGAGCTCTCCAATGTTAATTACTCCACTAATTAACCTAAGCCACTAATTGCTATACCCCTTAAAGGTAATTAGTCTCGAGCAAATTACGTTAACACAAATACTGACAGCCTCTGACAGATCCTCTCCCACTACGTGAATTCATGGTGAGAAGGCTAATTACATAATTAGCTAGAGTGGTCAATTAGTTGTCACACGGACAATTAATTGCTCCCGAGACGTATCTCACTCAAGCTCAACGCTGTTCTCTCTCATAACAGCTCTCACTCACTCCACAATAAGTGTGCACCCCTTATCCAGTTAATTTCCCAATTATTAACTCACTGAATCCTTAAGTCCTCAACACAACTTAAAGAAACAAAGTAACCCCAGCGTTACATAGGTCACACTACAATGGCATGCAACTTCACAAATGCACTGCCCACATACAGTTGCGACTACTGCAACTCGTTAATTACTGTGCCCACACAATAATGACACACGGTTGTGCAACACACAAGAGTATACCAATATTACTGCCCCCCTTATCTTGCACCCGTTGCAAAGGACTACTGTGAACACACACTTACCTCAGCAAAGCAATTAACCCATCAATTGCCTGCCCTCATTAAGCACTGTGCATTCCCCTGAATAATCCTAGAGGTCCCTTAAACCCTCAACACAGTTCCTAGGGCAATAATATCATATAAACTGATAACAGTACTGCACAAACCTGCAACATAATGATGCCGTCAGCATACCCCACATGCTAATGACATCATTAGGCAATCAGTCAGCAATCACATCTACTGACTCACCACACAACACAGTACATAAACATGCAAATGAACACATAGAAATGGCATTCACATAATCAATGAAAATTATATCATCAGGTAAATGTAACTCTAACTACACAGACCTCAGGGTACCCACTGACATCCCTGCAACCTGGCCTGCCTACCTCTAATGATTATAATTTTACATGCTGGTACTCTATGGCATTAATCCAGTCTGAGCGATTATATAGAATCGACAGGCTGGATCACTTATATGGTAAATCTCTACACTGACCGGTTACATACTCTAGTCAGTCTATACACATATATACATTATGATACTACAGTGTGGTCCAGTGTACAACATCTATCTCTAGGTACCGCCCTACCAGTCACCTGGACGAGCTACAACAACTGTCTCTCAGCTGCTTCTCTAGCCTGGCGAGGCTCTAAGACAACTCTTACCGGGAATTTCCACCGGTACTCATCACACTGTACACAATGATAATAGTACTCACGTCTTTCTCTCCTTATTTTTTTACTCATTTAACAGGTCACTACCACACTAGCTGTCAACACTTAGCTTGCTCCTCATGCGTCGACAAGATTTGGCCCTAGGCTGTCCCGGGAAAGTGGCCAAGTGGGTGGCCTAGGCATGTGGCCACCACGTGGCCCTAAGGGGGTGGCCATGGGTAGCGCATGACGTCATAGCACCCCACCCGGCTGAGCTGGCGCGCGGGGTGGGGTGGGGGTTTGGCCGCGCGGGTGGCCGGCGCGCGGGCAGGCGGGTGGGGTAGCCGGGCCATGTGGCCGGGCCATGCGGCGGGTGGCCGGGGTGGCCCCCGGGCATACACACGTGGTTGACGAATCACCCACAACTCCAGCAAACCAGAGCCTGCCTTGCTCTACACTGGGGTGACAATGGCCGGCGGCGTCACCACATGGCTGCCGCTAGGTGGAATACAAAAAATCCAACAGGGGCCTGTAATATCACACTCAATTACACTGCCCATAATACCACCGATTGTCCATTGTCCATACAACACTAGACAGGATACTCGACCCACCTGTTACACCATGAGGCTCTGCCAGCTGCCTCATGGGTGAACACTGTCAACTGTCTCTTTAGCTTTTTACTGTTCCTTCCCTAAATCGTCAGCCCACGAATTTCACGAAAATTGGGCCTAGACACAACCAGGGATAGAAGGGGTGCCATCCCTGCTAGTTAACACGGTAACGTCCGCGATTAACGGGGGTGGAGGGGGAAAACTCCCCCCCTCCACCCAGACACGTCCTCGTCCACCTGCTACCCTGCTCAGACTGACGATTTCCCGGGCTAGGGAAACTCAAAATGCCCATACCTCCTCCCTACTTTGTCTTGACCAATCAGCCCGAAGCCGGTACGGCTCCCTCATGCCGCTCCCAATCACAGCTCTTCGCACCAAAACTCGGCTTGGAGCACAGGTGCCGAAACCAATCACATGCCTCACTCACCCTCGAGCGTCCCGTGACGTCACAAGGAGGGGGAGGCCTAAAAGACAGTGGTGTACTGTCTCACATGTTGGGGGGGGGGGCAACGTTCACCCCACTCTCCCCCCACCTCTAACGGTTTTAGTCAAGTATCCTCCTCATCCTATTTCACAGAAACAGAAAAAATCTCTGTAATTCTCTCTACAGAGCCATCACAGACTTCTGACTACTCACAAATGATAGACCATAACATAAGCTTTCATTCAACACCCAACAAGTATATGTTAGTTTGAAAGCTTCAGTTTCTAGAGCGACTAGCCTAATCTAGAAACTAGGAAAACTAGCTGAGGGAATCTAGATTCCCTCACACCGATCGCGGATTGGCCGACTTAGGTCGTGGGCGACCAAACAGGGCCTGTCGTGACGTCACCGAGTGCCCCGTGCGGCGCCAACGTCAGAGTTGACCTGACCGTGGAAGCAAGAGGACGCATCTAGGTCAGCTCTCAAGGCCTTGAGGCTCTACAAGCCTTTCTCAGTGGATTAGAGCTAGCCATCGCAGCCCATCTTACATGTTGGAGACCCCAGCGCTTCTGGGAAGCAAAAAGGAACCAAGTTTATTGAGCAAAAGAGTGCCAAACTTGGAAAATATTCGACGATGACGCTGGACGTTGAGGGCCTGGGAGGTGTGGCGGGCAGGCCTAGCTGTGACCGGGTCACATCCACTGAGGGTTTTCGAAGGACGACACCGTTCCTTGGACAAGGAGCAACGCCTTGCGGATGGGGCGAGTGTGTGAAAATAGTGATTAGCTCAGTGCCCATTGATGAACCAGGATTGGGGTAGCTGAATCTCAGGGATTGGAACGGCGACGACGCGAAGGCTCCACGACACCTGAGGACCTATGGAACGTCAAGGATCGACTCAGGAAGCGTGGGAACCTCACACCATCGAGGGACTGGCGTCGTGAGCCAGGAATGTAAGGTAGATCATTTTCCCTCCCATTACCCCTTGTGTGAGTAGGCTAGATAGGCCACAATATTCACTTATGTATGTGGCAATAGGACATTAATACTTAGTAGTAGAATAGGCTGCAAGGCAGCTTGTGTCCACGACTGTCAGAGGGGACAGTGTGTATGGACGGCAGGACAGTGAAGAAGAGGTGCCGACGTGGTGAAGAGGCCCTCCTGTGAGAGAGTGTGGGACTCCTGTCTTTCTGCCCAGTTGAAGGAGTGTTGGAGGTCGTGGAAGAAGAGGCTGACGATCTCCAGATTTATTATCCTTATTTTCATATTCATGTATTACTTGTGATTGTATGTGTGATCATGTAATTTGCATCAGTAAATTCACACTTTTATCATTGTGTTTAAGTGTGCCTCCTTTATAATATTTCTCTATGAGCATACACGAAGGTTATCATAGTGCCACCTAGGGAACACCACGTTCTCTGTAAAAGTTCTTATTGCCTGGAGAGTGGTAAAAAAAACAGCACAGACTTATATAAAAGTGTACCCTTAGCCATTCGATCAGTATCAGTGCCTGAATGGTGGCAACTAGTAACGTGGTGGCTAGAGAGAGGTAAAGCCACACAGACCTTCCTGGGAGAGTACCCTGGGCCGACAGTCTAATAGCAGATCTATGGGAGTAGCAACCTTCTGGCAACAAACAATACATAATACACCCACTGAACTGCATTGCTGGGGTGCAGATATAATAACCCAGCTGGCGACCTTGTTAAGAAGAAGATAGAGAAGACAGGCGGGAAAGGAGTTCCTGCAACCTTTTTGTCTGGCAGGCAAGACTCAGGGAGGTTATGGTTATAAGGTGCGCCTGAGTCTTCCTTCACTTTTCCACGGGTCTAGGCCGGAACTGTTAACAGTAGTTTCCCCGTGTTTGACTGAAGGGCTTCCAGGGTGAATCAGTGGCACCCCTTTTGTGGTGGAAGCAAAGACCTGCAGAGGTGGGCATTGTTGGTCCTCTCCTGTGTGACCAAGGAGACTCTGGTGAATCCCGGGAGTTGGAGGGGCTGAGTATTCGTCCATTTGAGCCCCTAGCAGCTGAGTGCTAGCAGAGTCCCGGCCCACCCCCAGTGACAAGAACTGGCGACCTTGCCAGGATTCGAACCCCGGTAGCCAAGAACTGGGAACTTCGCCAGGAAGCGTGGATCAAGCTACAGTGTGGCCCGAATTTCAAGACAAGTGTTGCCAGGGTACTAATACAGTGTGGCCAGTGAATTCAGTGGTACTGTTACTCAACCAGCTAAGGGACTGAAACGGTGAAATTAGTGCCTACTAACTTGTCTGTGCTGTCGTGTATGCTCAATGATATAGAGATGGAGGAGGACAAAGTAAAGAAATTTATTGACACAAGGGACGAGAGAATTTTGGAAGAGTGTACCAAGGCCCAGCTCCAACAAGTGGCAAAGCACTTTGGGATCAGGTTGAGGACGACTAAGGTTGCGGAGCGAAGGACAGAGATCATGGAGATCACAGCTCACAGCTCAAGAGGAGGCGACCGGATTGGAGCCATCTCAAGGAGAGCCGTCCCAAGAAGAGCCTTCGCAAGGTGAACCGTCCCGACTAGAGCCACCCCAAGCGCCTGCCAGTGTGGAGAGAAGTCACAGTGAACATGGGAGCAGTGGAAGGTCCAGCTGTAGTAAGAGGAGCCTGCAACTGGAAATAATGTAGATGCAACTGGATTCCCAGCTGCGACGAGAGGAGAGAGAAGTATGGCTGCAGCTGCAGCGAGAGGAACGTGCAGCTGAGCTGCAGCGAGAGGAGCGTGAGCGAGAAGCACGGCTGCAGCGAGAGGAACGTGCAGCTGAGCTGCAGCGAGAAGAAGGAGAGAGACAACTGCGACTGGAGGAGATAAAGGCAAAGAAAGAAGTCGAATTGCGTCGCGTTGAGAGTGGTCTGCCCTGACTACCTGCACGGCGGGATGACCTCAAGGTAAGGGAACGTGACTTACCTACGTTCGAACCACAAGAAGCTGAGGCGTTCTTCGAGCACTTTGAACGAATAGCGACTCTGAAGGAGTGGCCGGAAGATGATTGGGCTGCTCTGGTCCAGGGCAGGTTAACTGGTGAGGCCCGGGAAGCCTACAACATGCTGGACCTCGAGGAGTGTACTAGTTACGACGCGATTATGAATGCGGTGCTCCACTCATTCCGACTGACTCCGGAGATGTACCGGAAGCGGTTCAGAGAGTGTACGAGAGCGTCAGGAAAGACTTACGCCGAGACCGCCAGGGATATGGAACGGAAATTCCTACGATGGTTGAAGGGGGAGGATGCGGAGTCGGCGGATGATATCAAACGACTGATAGTGATGGAGAAGTTTATGTCGGTGCTCCATCCTGAGTTGCGAGTAAGGGTGAGAGAAGCAGGTATTAAGGACCTGAAGGCTGCAGCAGACCGAGCCGACATGCTGGAGGAGGCACTACATCTCAGGAGGGAGGGGCCGCCCAGACACTCGCCTTACCCCAGGTGGGGAGGGAACTTTAGGAGTTCAGGAGGGGCGAGGACGAGTGGGGACTCTCCCAAGAGTAGTGTACCCAATGAAGTAACCCAGTTCAAGAGCTCAAGGGACGCGGGGAGGAAGCCCCAAGCTGTGAGCAGTGGACCTAGCTCGGGAGCAAGTGCTGCAGCCCCGGACACGACGACAGGGAGTTCAAGGAGGACCCAGGGAACGTCTGCAAGTGGTACCGCCAGGGGGGACTGGCGAGTGGCCGCCCAGGGGAGGCAGCCGATGCTTCAACTGTGGTGTGAGAGGACATTATGCCCGCGAGTGTGAGGAGCACCAAAGGAATTTAGGACTAATGTTGGAAGAGGAGAGTGTGTTTGTTCACACCCCATATTATAGTGGACCCAACGTGAATGGTTGGGAAATGAAGTTGGGTGAACATCCCTTCGTTTTCGGGGCCAACGTGAAGTTTGGAAAGTCAGACCCAGTGGAGGTTGCCGTTCTTCGAGATACGCGTGCTGACATAAGTATGGTAACCAGGAGTATTCTCCTGAAGGAATTTAATGATTCACCTGTGGGAGTGGTGAGGATACGCAGTGTGGGGGAGGAATACAGGTTGCCACTTCACGAAGTACAGCTGATTGCCGACTGCGGAGTCGAGAAAGTTATAGTAGCTGTAACCCCTAAGTTACCCCTAGAGCATGTACAGATGGTGCTGGGTAATGACCTCGGAGGAGGGAGGATACAACCCGATTGGGCCAGGAGTGCCTATGTTGCAAGCAGCGGTACAACCCTGCCAGGTGAGGTATCGGTCGTTCCAGATAGTAGTGAGGAAGCCGACTTCGCCAGGGGCTTCCAGGGTGAATCAGTGGCATCCCTTTTGTGGTGGAAGCAAAGACCTGCAGAGGTGGGCATTGTTGGTCCTCTCCTGTGTGACCAAGGAGACTCCGGTGAATCCCGGGAGTCGGAGGGGCTGAGTATTCGGCCATTTGAGCCCCTAGCAGCTGAGTGCTAGCAGAGCCCCGGCCCACCCCCCGTGACAATAGCCAAGGAAGGCAGCCCATCTAGGGGAAGGAAAACCCTGATTTTAAACCTCCGCTGCCTTGTGGCCATATCCCTTTCTTGAGAAAGGCTTCAGGAGTCAACCTCGAGGAAAAATCAGGAGTTGGAGCCCCTAAGGCAGTTCGTTGTTGACTTCGACCTCGTTCTGGCAGCTCCTGCGACGTTGCTGGAACCATGTGTGTTGGCATTTGCCTTTCTATTGGATAATTTCAGCAACGTGGAGAGGGGGGACTTGCTGCATGGGTAACAGCTTCTCCTCCATATCTACCTACCCACGCTTTGCGTCCTGTAGGGCGCAACTCCATAGATCTAACACTGCTAGATCTTGAGGTTATCTTGAGATTATTTCGGGGCTTTAGTGACCCCGCGGCCCGGTCCTCGACCAGGCCTCCACCCCTTCTCAACATCCACACCACCCAACACCCCTTCTCTCAACACCACACCACCCAACACCCCTTCTCAACACCACACCACCCAACACCCCCTTCTCAACACCACACCACCCAACATCCCCTCTCTCAACACCACACAATAACCAACACCCCCTCTCAACACCGCACCACCCAACACCTCCCTCTCAACACCACACCACCCAACACCCCCTCGCAACACCACACCACCCAACACCCCATCTCAACATCACACCACCCAACACCCCTACTCAAAGAGAAAACATGCACTCTCTTGAACATTATATTGTAGAATGTCCCATAATGTGTGACTTTCGCCCTCCTGGGCTGAGGTATGCTGAACTGTGTAATTACTATATGAGTACTGGAACACTTGATGATATATTGGACTTGTATCCAAGATTGACCATGTAATGTATCATTTATATAATGTATGTATGTGATGTAACTATATAATCTGAGCTTGTAAAAGCACCTTAATCACCTTCAGTGATTAAGTGCTTAATTGCACACTAGTTTCTCTGTCAGCTATCTCACCCTGTCAGAGTAATAGAGACAAATGTATGTGAATGCATGTGTGTGTATATATGCATGTATATATGTATATGTACGTATATATGTGTGTGTGTATGTCTATGTTTGTGTATAAAGTACATATGGAAGCTGATCAGAATTGCATTTCACTTTGTAAATGCACATTAATGACACTTCGAACTCTTTATGTAGGGCATACGTAAATCTGTGTATCTATGTATTTACATATGTAGGTTAGCTTAGCATTTTAAAAGTACCGAATCTCCTTCTGTGGTTGATTGTTCAATAAATCCATGAACTATATGTTTAACTGATCTCTAACCCTGTCTATGGAGGACAGAAGAAAATGTATATATGCTGGTTAGTATTGTAAATGTGTGGCCACGTTTGTAGTAGAAAAAAAACTACTCAACACCACACCACCCAACACCCCCTCTCAACACCACACCACCCAACACCCCCACTTAACACCACACCACCTATAACCTCCCTCTCAACACTACACCACCCATCACCCCCTCTCAACACCACACCACCCAACACCCCCCTCTCAACACCCCACCACCCACCCCCTCCCTCTCAACACTACACCACCCAACACCCCCTTTCAACACCACACCTCCCAACACCCCCCTCTCAACACCACACCACCCACCACCTCCCTCCCAACACTACACCACGAATCACCCCCCTCTCAACACCCCACCACCCACCACCTCCCTCTCAACACTACACAACCCAACACCCCCTCTCAACACCACACCACCCAACATCCCCTCTCAACACCACAACACACCACAAACACCCTCATCTCAACACCACACCTCCCAACACACCCCTCTCAACACCACACCACAAACAACCACCTCTAAACACCACACCACCCAACACTCCCTCTCACCACCACACCACCCAACACCACCTCAACCACATCACAACCACCACTATCCACCACTACCACCAGCAGTACCATACTACCATACCACACCACCAATACCACACCACCACTACCACACCACCATTACAACACCACCACTACCACACCTACACTACAACACCAACACTACCACACCACCACAACCACACCACCCCCTACCACAACTACCACTGCAACCACAACTACAACCACTACCACAACAACACTACCACTACTCCCACTACAATATTACCACTACCACCACAACCAAACTACCACAATTCCACCACTATCACCACAACCACACTTCAATATCACCACTACCACACCTCCACTACCACACTATGACTACTACTACTACTACCACCACTTCCACACCACTACTACTACACTATCACCACTACCACCACTACCACCACTATCAGCAGTACCACATTATTACTACCACACCACCACTACCACACTACCACAGCACCACTTCCAAATTATCTCTACCGCCCCTACCACTACCATACCATCACAATCACACCACATCTACAAACCTACCACTATCACACTGCAATTACCACCACTACCACACCACCACTACCCCACCACCACTACTACACCACCACTACCACAATACCACTACCACACCACTACAACCACTACAACACCACACCACTATAACACCACTATAACACCACCACTACCACACCACCACTAGACAATTTTATAACTGCTGCTGATAATGTCAACTGGGAGTCCGAGTTAGGTAACATAGGGGACATCAACCTAGCAGTGCAATCTTTTCTTCAAAAAACTCTTAACCTTAATAACACCCACTGTTCTATGCTTACAAAACAAGTCACAACCAAAAGGCTTAACAATCCCTGGCTTACAAAGGGAATACTTAAATCCATTAATAAAAAACATGACCTTGAGAAGAAGTATAGGTTAGGAACCATATCCAAAGAATTCTCAAAGAATTACTCGTTAATGCTATCTAAGATAATTAGACAAGCCAAAACTAAATACTACGAAGATAAATTTACCCAAATAAAGAGCAACATTAAAAAAACTTGGAGCATAATTTCACAAATATTGGGATCAAAGAAGATTTTAAATAACAAACCAACACTCCTGTCCAATAACGATGGTCAGCTTTCAGCCTCTGATTCTGCTATTGAGTTCAATAGGATCTTCTCTTCCATTGGGTCAATCCTTTGCAAATGACATTCCATCTTCCAGCACTGATGTTGAGGACTATCTTACATGTAACTATCCACAGTCTCTGTACCTAAAGCCTACTAATTCCACTGACGTCAATGAGATAATCCTTTCACTTAAAACCAAGTCTAGTGCCCTTGAGGGGATACCAACTTTAATTTACAAAAAAGCCTCCAGATCCTTAGCCCCTGCTATTGCATTGCTCTTCAACAAGTCACTTGAACTCCAAACCTTTCCAGATATTCTAAAAAAAATCCCTGTCCACAAATGTGGTGATCTCACAAATGTTAACAATTACAGACCTATATCAATCCTGCCTAACTTGTCAAAAAATTTTGAAAAACTAATCTACAAGCAGCTTTACTCTTATCTAGCCAAACACAATATACTTAGCTCTTGCCATTATGGCTTCAGACCCCAAAAAAGCACTAACGATGCACTTATTAGCATGATTAACTTGATTCATACAGCTCTTGATAAAAATGAGTTCCCTGTTGGGTTCTTTGTGGACCTGCGTAAGGCTTTTGACACTGTCAACCACCAAAACCTTCTTCTTAAATTACATCATTATGGAGTCAGAGGACACTCCCTGCAATACCTCAAATCTTACCTTACTGACAGGCTCCAGAATGTTTCTGTGAATAATTCAATTTCTCCCACCCTACCCGTCAACATTGGTGTTCCTCAGGGCAGCATACTTGGCCCTCTCCTCTTTCTCATCTACATTAATGACCTTCCTAATGCCTACCAACACCTCAAACCAATTCTATTTGCTGACGATACAACCTTCATTTACTCCAGTCCTGACCCCCTTGCTCTAAATGCCACAGTAAATACTGAGCTAAATAAAGTCCATCTTTGGCTAGCTGCCAACAAACTCACCCTTAACATTGACAAAACATTCTATATTCTGTTTGGCAATAAATCCTCTAATCAAATAAATCTCAAAATAAACAATACCCAAATTTGTAACAAATTAGATGGAAAATTCCTTGGCGTTCTCATTGATCACAAGCTGAATTTCCAGGGACACATTCTAAATATATCAAAAAAAGTTTCAAAAACTGTTGGCATTCTTTCTAAGATCAGATATTATGTATCCCGCCCTGCCCTGGTGACTCTCTATTACTCCCTCATCTATCCATACCTCAACTATGGTATTTGTGCCTGGGGTTCTACTACCCAAAATCATTTACATCCTCTAATTACTCAACACAAAGCTGCTATTAGGACAATATCCAACTCTGGCCCCAGACATCACTCGGTACCCCTACTCAAATCTCTGAATATGTTAGATATTAAGTCACTGCACATTCTCTCATGTGTATTATACATATATAAAACGCTGAACTGTAATGCCAATCCTGACCTCAAAAGCTTCATTGAAGGTTGTAACAGAACACATGAACATCACACCATAAATAAATACAGTTTTGATATTCCAAGAGTACGACTTAATCAAACTAGAAATGCTCTACAAATCAAGGGACCCAGAATGTGGAATGACCTTCCCAACCATGTTAAAGACTGTACCTCTCTCAACCAGTTTAAAATACAAACGAAGCACTACCTAATAAGTTCCCTGTAACCTATCTTACCCCTCTATTGTCAACCCATGTCTGTTATTTTTTTTAATCAACGCTGTTTGTCGACCTATTGTATTTGTGCTGATTGTTCAGCCATGTACCCCACTTTTTTTATCTCTATTTTTATTTGTTAATTACTCAATTAGTATTAAGCTTTAGTCATTTAAGCTTTTCATGCCCGAAACGCATTGCGTAATAGTGGCTTTAGGCAATGTATGTACTAGCCCTATCTATAAATCCAACATTCTTTGTAAAATCTCTTATGTATGTACCTTACCTAAATAAACATTTTATTTTATTTTATTTTATTTTTATTTTACTACACCAGGCTACTACACCACACTACTACACCAGGCTACTCCACCAGGCTACTCCACCACGCTACTACACCAGGCTACTCCACCACGCTCCTACACCAGGCTACTACACAACACTACTACACCATGCTACTACACCACACCACTACACCAGGCTACTCCACCACGCTACTATAACAGGCTACTCTACTATGCTACTACACCTGGCTACTACAACAGGCTACTACACCACACTACTACACCACGCGCCTACACCAGGCTACTAAATCACGCTACTAAACCATGCCACTACACCAGGCTACTACACCATAATATTACACCATGCTACTACACCATGCTACTACACCAGGCTACTACACCAGGTCACTACACCACACCACTACACCAGGCTATTACATCAAGCTACTAAGCCACACTACTACACCACGCTACAACACCAGGCCACTACACCAGGGTACTACACTACACTACTACACCAGGCAACTACACCAGGCTACTACATCAGGCTACTACACCACACTACTACACCACGCTACTACACCAAGCTACTAAACCACGCTACTACACCAAGCCACTACACCAAGCTACTACACCACAATACTACACCAGCCTACTACACCAAGCTACTAAACCACCCTACTATACCAGGCTACTACACCACGCCACTACACCAGGCTACTACATCAGGCTACTAAACCACACTACTACACCATGCTACTACTCCAGGCCACTACACCAGGGTACTACACCACACTACTACACCAGGCAACTACAACAGGCTACTACATCAGGCTACTACACCACACTACTACACCACACTACTACACCAAGCTACTAAACCACGCTACTACACAAAGCCACTACACCACAATACTACACCAGCCTACTACACCAAGCTACTAAACCACGCCACTAAACCACGCTACTACACCTGGCTACTACAGGCTATTACACCATGCTACTACACCAGGATACTACAGGCTACTACAAAATGCTACTACTGTGGGAAAAACCTGTCTAGATTGATATGAGAGGAGACTACCAGGGACTTGTACTGAACTAAATTAAAAATTACTCTCTGCAAATTAATTCAACTAAAATCTCTAGCGATGGTCGTAAATCCTAGCTCCTCTTTTCCTAATGACAGATTGTGGGCTTTAAGGGGGTTGGTGGGGTGAATGAATTAGTTGATAGGTTGATTGAAGATACACAGTCCACCTGCTAACAGGTATCTCACATCAGCTTGTATTATATACAAGGAAAAGATTTAATAAATTCAGTTATATGACTGAACACTAGCTCTGTTTAAATCAGAGATTTAAACATGTACATAGTCTAGCCTAGCACCATAACTATTAACAGCCAATATATTCTTATACTATAAACAACAATTTAAATTGTAAAAGTATAATAAATGACTTTAAATGTAGTCTAAGTATTGTTAACTAAGTACTAGAAATTATATTCAATTAAATGAACTTATATGATAACTTAAAAATAACTAAGCAAGCAATTGTTAACTTAATTTATATATTCAAGTATATATACACATATATTTATGTGTATATATATTCACTGCTACACTACAATATTAATAAACTTACTGAGATATGAGGTGTTGCCTCACTTTATAACCGAAAGACAGACTTATAGGATATTAAAGTCATACAAGCATACAATTGACCAATTAATATACCAAAATAACCTCAATATACTTCTCTGCTTGTCGGGTGCCTGTCTGAGAGTTTGCCAGACTTGATAACTCTCTTGTCGTGAGTTTAGGCATGATATTTTATATAGCAGCTTTGCTGTAGATTGTTGTTGTAGCGTTGCTACATGATTTTACTTTAAACTGCGTTGCAGAAGGATGATAGTTGATGGTGAAGGTGGAGACAAGTCACTGTGTGCTCCACTATACACTTATAGATATAAATGTTCTAGGGATTTTCCTTGTAGATATATTGTCCAGGTACTCCCCCAGTTCTAGAGAGTGTTCACTGGTGATAAAAATAATTAGATAAGATGTCCTGAGCTAAATAATGTTCGCTAAGGATCCATCACTGTTCACTCAGTTGTAAACAAACGCGAAGTGCCGTGGGGTGTGGTGGGCGCTTCTTGTTCCCGAGATGCTCCTCCCTCTTCCTTGAGAGGTAGCTTTCAATGAATATTGATTGATTATTTTTACTGTCTAGACTTATGATTGAGATAAGATGTGATTATAATATAATTAGATATAGGATGTAAAGATTGTAAGTAGTACTTGATAGTACCACTGATTCTTACTAAGGATTCGATTTATAATCCCTACCGGAAGCGATTAATGTTCCAATAGTTTTTTAATTAACAAATCCTTCTAGAAGCTTCTGGATCCTTGAGAGATTATGCACAAAGTAACATAGGCATCTATAGGGCCCTATGGCGTACGTGATCATAGTGACATTGTCATCTATGATCAAGATGTTTAATGAATCTATAATGATTCTAATAAGATTTTGATATGATGTGACATGATTTTGATATGATTTGACATGATTTTGATATGATTTGACATGATTTTGATACGATTTAGATATGATATGGATATGATATAGAAATAATACATTTCTTAGATTATTATTAGATATGGTGGGTAAAAATTTTCCACATCTTCCAGAGGGAGAGAACTAGCACAGAGTCCATTTCTAAGGACAATAGTAACCATATGTATTCATCTACTCTTTATGGGATTGATAATACAAGTGCAAATCTTGCTGGCACTTTTGTGCGGCTGTCCGTTGTGGACGATTGTGTCTGTTAGGAGTCTGTGGGTCATGTAGAGTTAGAGTGTCTGGAGGTCTCTCAGGAACTAACTGCAGCTGGCTCACTGATTCCATATGGATGAGTTTGTCCAATGTCTTTAGGGAAGTTATTCCTTTAGACAGGATTTTGACTATTCTCAGAATCCCCTGGCTATCTGGATGGACTGAGACAACTTTACCTAATGGCCAGTCAGCCCTAGGGCCATCACTGTCTACCAAGACAATATCGCCAGGTTGAAGATTAGATATATTATGTGGGACATTGGCCCCATAGTGATGTTCTCGTAGAGATGTAAGATATTCTTTTGTCCAAACATCATTCCATTTTTGGATTATGCTGGACAGATGCTTATACCCCTGAACCAACTCGCTCTGACCCACATATGAGGGATCTCTGATCTCATCATCCACTAGAGATAGTACCGGAGTCAGAAGTCTTCCATACATTAGGTGGGCAGGACTTAATGGCTCATGTTGAGTAGGATCATCAGACAAGTAAGTCAACGGCCGGTTATTCACCCTTGATTCTATTTTCGTGATTACTGTCTGGAGTTCCTGAAGATTGATTTTCTGACGGTGTAGAGATTTTCTCAAGGATCTTTTGACAGTTCCTATTAACCGTTCATATAATCCTCTGTGCCATGGGGCTCTCGGAGGGATGAATTTCCATCTGCAATGACGCTGTTCCAGTGAGGAAGTAACTGCAGGATGGGAACAAATTTCTCGTAGACATGCTTCTCCAGCTACCAAGTTTGCTCCATTATCTGAAATCATCAGCTTAAGGCATGATCAGCGTGCTGTGAATCTGCGGAAAGCTTGTATAAATGATTGAGCAGTCATATCGGGTGTTACCTCTAGATGTACTGCTCTGGTGGTAGCACAGGTGAACAGACATATGTATGCCTTGATAGGTTGCTTATCTGGAGTCCCTGTTAAATATATTGCTCCTGTATAATCTACTCCTGTCGTCTCAAAAGGATGTAGATGGACCACTCGTTCCTTTGGTAGGGGTGGTCGCCCTGGATAAGAGCAAGTTCTTGCATCGTATCTACGGCATATCATGCAATTCTTCAAGTTTGATTTGACTGACTGTCTTCCCTGAGGAATCCAGTACTGCTGTCTGATTTGTGTGAGTGTGTCTAACACTCCTCCATGTTTGATGATTTGTTGATGTGTATGTTACACAATCAACCTTGTGATCCAATGATTTTTTGGTAAAAGCCATGGATGCACAGTATCTAGATTGATATCTTCATGTTTAAGTCTCCCTCCACAAAGCAGAATGTTGTGATTTTCTTGGGCTATCCACAGACCGAGATTGTGTTTTAACTTATGTGGAAGATTTTCATAGTTATTCCCATAAGTTTCTCTCTGGGCTTGTCTTACCCAATAGATAAGTGCATCTGGAAAAGTGTATTTTATACCTTTTTTCCTGAGATAATGAAACACGTTCTGTGTTACATTGATTAATTTGATGAGCGAGGAGTAATGAGTACAATCCAAGACTGATATTTGAGCTTGCTGCCTGGTGGTAGTTATGGTTTGTGTCGTAATGATGTGTGGCTTTTGTTCTGGCCAACTACCATTCACTAACCTTCGAGGCCCATGAAACCAAATATCTGCCTTTGCAAACTGTTTAAATGTCATACCTCTTGATAAGAGATCAGCTGGATTATCTTTTGTTGGTACATGCAACAATTGAAAGCCAGCGGAAATTTCTTTAATTTCCGAGACTCGATTTTTTACATATGGAGTCGGACAGTTGTCGTTTCGTACCCATTGTAAGACAGCTTCATTGTCAGACCATATAATGACATGTTTGAAGTTCATGGTAGACAAGACTTGTTTGATATGCACTGCTAAGCGTGTGCCAGTTAGCAATGCAGTTAGTTCCATTTGAGGCAAAGTCCTCTTTTTTAATGGAGCAACTCTGGCCTTAGAGGTGATAAGATATGATTGATGGGAAGTCACTAAGTAAGCACAAGCTCCAAAAGCTTTGGCTGACGAGTCTGCGAATACATGTAGTGATACTTCATCATGTTCCTCGACTATGTGTCTCGGAAAGATTATAATCTTTTCGACCAAAGTTTGTTCTTGAGCCACTTCCATCCAAGGTTTTTGTAACTGGATTGGTAGTGGATCATCCCAACCAACTTTAGCCTTCCAAGCATCTTGCACCAATAAATGCCACTTGATAGTTAAAGAATTTAGTAGACCAAGTGAGTAGAATACTTTGCTAACTTGTGAAAGCAAATCCGTTTTTGTAGCAATGCAATAATTTACTGGCATGGATTTGATTGACATTGTGTCCGAGATTAGATCCCACTCCATACCTAACACCTTTTGTGATTCTGGTACGTGATATTCAGGGTAATCTCTTGCTATTTGATTATTCAATGTTGCATTATTAGAGGCCCAAGATTGTAGTGGCATGTTGGCACCTTGTAGCTCCTTGTTGGCCTCTTGATATAATTGTAACAGTTCAGTAGTACTGTTAACTGTCCCTTGAAAATTATCTACATATAGATTCTGACTGATTTCAGCCTAATAGGGACTTGATGATTCCTTCAGATGAGTATCAAGAGTTGCTTGCAACAGAAATGGACTAGACGTCGCCCCGAAAAGAACTGAGGAGAATCTGAAAGTCACTATACGACTATTGATATCTTCTGGGTTCTCTACCCATAGAAACTTAGTGAAGTCTCTATCTTCTTCCTGCAAGCCAACTCTTAGAAAGGCCTCACTAATATCTGCTGAAAACGCATATTTGTTAAGTCTAAACTTCAACAGTATGTCATACAATTTCTGAGTTAGACTTGGACCTGTTTGCAAACAATCATTTAGACTAGTTCCTTGGGGTCCAGATTTAGAGCTACAATTAAAAATTATCCGTAAAGGAGTCGTTTTTTATTCTCTCATTACAGCCATGTGTGGTAAAAAATGACCTGTTTGCTTATTGTCGTATTTCACGACTTAGATGAATTTATTTTTTAATTGTTGAGCAATAATCTCATGATAGAGTTTTAAATGCTCAGGCCTTTTTCTTAGCTTTGCTAATTGAGATTTAAATTGACTGTAAGCCATGTGATAATTGGTAGGTAAGGTTTTATGGTTGATTTTTCATGGTAGCCTTACCCAGTATTGTCCATCATGATACTGTACAGTTTCTAAGTACTGATTGTATGCACAGACATCAACAGGACTTGGTTGTCCAGGAATTATTCCTATGGCATCAAGTTCCCACAATTGATGTACAGATTCCAATCCATCATCAATCATATGGGGGATTTTAAGTGGTGACTGTTCTTTGCCTAGTAAAGCCACGGTTACAGTTTCTATATGATGTGATTTTTCAAGAGTTGAAGGTTCAAGATCTAGTATAGGTCCTGTCATCAATATGCCTCCTGATGATTTGAGTAAATTCATACCCATAAATTCCTCTGATCCCAGAATGAATCGATGATAGTAGTCAGCTCCAATCAGGATTGCGATGTCCCCTATGTAGTCAGAATCGAGCAGAGGATCTGGTAATTGGATTCCTTTTTCTTTTAGGAATTTAATTGTGGCTGCCAGACCAGTCACTTCCATTTCAGTAGGAATTTTATCAACAACTATGGCTTCGACTGTCCTTTGGAATGTACCTAGACAGAAATTGAGTTGTGCTACCGGAAAGGTTCTACGACCTGAATTGGTAAAAAATCCTGATATGGATGTAGAAACAGGCATACCTCAGTTTAAGAGTTTAATTGGTTCCTGGAGACGCCTCGTATTCCGAAAACTCGAATTCCGAAGCTAATTTCCCCATAAGAAATAAAGGGAAATGAATTAATCCGTTCCTGACTACCCCAAAAACCCCACATCAAACTAAATTTTTATACCTAATTCATCTAAATAAACCTACAAAACTATGTTCAAGTTATTACTTACCTTGCTGTTGAATGCTGTAGGCGTATGGAAATGGTGAGGAGGGGGGAGGAGGAGAGGAGTTACTGCTTGGAAGGGGAGTCCCCTTCCATTATCACATCAGGCAGTGAGGACCTTTCTGGTGTGCTCTCCCTGGGACGTTTTATCTGAGTGCCACTAGGTCCTGGTTGAGGCTCACTGCTCGATTTCCTCACCACAAATCTGTCCATGGAAGCTTGCTTTTCCCTTCTTCGCAAGCTGTCTCTGTAGTAAGGCATCACATTGTCATTGAAAAGATTAAGACAACGGCCTACTACAGCTTTCTCTGGGTGAGTCTTTTCAACAATTGTTTGAATCTCTTCCCACATCCGACACACCTTCTTAATTACTGCAGAAGGGACATTCGCTGCTGCCTCCTCCTCCTCCACTGTAGAATCATCCGCAGCGTTGTCTTGCTGTTCCTGTTGAAGGGCTTGGAGTTCTTCGGTGGTCAGTTCTTCGTTGTGTTCTTCTACCAACTCCTCCCCATCATCACCATCCAATTCCAAGCCCATTTGCTGGCCTAGACTAACAATTTCCTCAACAATAGGTGCATCATTTATAGGCTCAAACCCCTCAAAGTCTAGTTCTCTCACACATTCAGGCCACAATTTTCTCCAGCCAGAGATCAGGGTTCTTTGAGTCACTTCTTGCCAGGCTTTGTCAACGAGTTTTAATGCACTACAAATGTTAAAATGCTGTTTCCAGAACTCTTTGAGGGTGAGGTTTGTGGCTTCAGTCACTTCAAAACATTTCCGGAAAAGTGCCCTTTCATAAAGTTTCTTAAAATTCGCTATGATTTTCTGGTCCATAGGCTGAATTAGAGGAGTGGTGTTAGGAGGAAGGAATTTAACTGTGAGGAATTTATTGTATCTGGGCAACAAATCGTCTTCCAAGCCTGAAGGATGAGCAGGAGCATTGTCGAGGAGAAGCACGGCTTTGAGTGGCAAATGTTTCTCCTGCAGATATTTTTCTATGGCAGGGCACAGCACTTCATTCACCCACTCCGAAAAAATAAGCCTAGTCACCCATGCTTTTTTATTAGCCTTCCACATCACACACAAATGGGTTTTCTGCACTTTATACTGTTTGAAAACCCTTGGATTTTCAGAATGATACACTAGCAAGGGTTTAATTTTCAAATTGCCACTCGCATTTGAACACAGCACAAGCGTAAACATATCTTTCATAGGCTTGTGTCCAGGCAAGGATTTTTCCTCTTTGGTAATGTATGTCCTCTTAGGCATTCTTTTCCAAAACAGTCCTGTTTCGTCACAATTAAACACTTGTTGCGGTAGGTATCCCAAAGCCTCTGCAAACTCTTTAAATTCGTCAATAAATCGTCCAGTGGCTGGTTTGTCTGAGCTGGCTGCCTCCCCATGCCTTGTAACACTATGGATACCACTTCATCTTCTAAATTTTTCAAACCAGCTCCTGCTTGCCTTAAACTCTTTCGTATCTGCATCACTCGTTGCAGGGGTATTCTTTAGAAGGTCTTCGTGCAACACCCTGGCTTTCTCACAAATAATGGCCTCCGAAACACTATCACCCCTTAACTCCTTGTCGTGTATCCAAATTAATAACAACTTTTCTACTTCTTCAAGTATTTGTGGTCTTTGTTTCGTTATTGTTCTTACTCCTTTTGCCACTTTAGCACCCATAATCTCATTTTTCTTCTTAAGTATAGTGCATATTGTTGATGTGGCTTTGTTGTACTGCCTACAAAGTTCAACAACACATGTACCGTTCTCATGCTTCCGAATGATCTCTTGTTTCTCCTCTATTGTTATCCTCACATGGGCTTTCTGGCCTTTATCCTTACCACTGGCTTTCTTGGGACCCATGGCGAGATATATAATAACAAATTGTCTAGTCAAATCACCAAAAATCCAACAAAACATTGAAAATCCGCGAGAAGAATTGATGTGGGGTAGTCACTGGGCGCAAGACAATGGTAAACTGAGGGGCGGAGGGGTGACGACCGCCGAACCACCACGCGCTAGGTCGGCCTGTACGCGTATCAACAAACTCTCGTTACTTTGGGACGAGAGTTTCCCAAAGTAACCCTCGCGTTCCGAGACATATTTTTCGAGGAAATCCTGCTCGTATTCCGAAAATCTCACATACAGGGACATTCGCATTCCGATGTATCACTGGACTTGCTTTGAAGATTCAAGTTGTAAATCTTCTGCCATCCTTTTACTGATAAAGGTTTTCTGTGACCCTTGATCAAAAAAGCCTCTAGTTTGAATACAAATTCCTTGATTGCATAGTTCTAGCTGTGCAGTAGGTAATATGGCTGTTGTAACAATCTCTGTATCTAAAGCATTGACATTACTCATTACTGTACAGAATTGTACTGCTGTTGTGGTATTATCATCTTTTGGCTTTGCCTGAGATGCAGGTTGATTATTGGATGTCTGTGATCTGGATTGAGTGTTGATATCACTACAGAGTGCTGTGTGATGTACACTTTTATGACAATATTGGCAGTTCTGCAATTGAGTGTTACACTCACTTGTATCATGCTTCCGTAGACAACGGATGCACCTGTTCAAAGATTTCAGTCGATTGATTCGACTGGCACGGTCTTCATAAACTGTGCATTGATAAATGGTATGTGTTTCTTGACAGAATGAACATCTTGGGTCACTTGCAGCTCCTTTTGTCTTATCTGTCTAGGGAGCTTGATTTCCTACAGTTCTGTTAACTGTGGGTGATATAGCATAAGAGCCAACATTACTCTGTTTCCACTTTGCAGAAGAGGAGTTTTGTTGCCTTGATTTTTGACTGCCAGTTTGGACATTTTTGTTTTTGTCCGTGGATTCACCTTTGGGGATTTTTTCTTGTAATATGATATTGTTACAAATATGTAACACTTGTAGGTATGTAATTACATGCAAGTAGGTCATACAAGCATGTAACACTTGTACTCCTCCAAAGATTTCCTTAAAGGATAAATTGTATCTGTAATAATGTGTATCTACATTATTCAGGATGTGATGAAGCATTTTGCTTTTGCTTTTTTCTCGGCTTTGCTTTTTCTATTAAGTAAGTCTCTTTGAGATGCTTCATTGCCTTCAGATTTTCTGAGGCTGTTTTCACTCCAGTGAAAGCATGAGATTAGGTGATCAAGACTATATTCTTGGATTAAGATAGTTATCTTAGATGGATGATAATACTTGTATTGACATTTTCAATGGGCTGTTAGCCTTAAGATTGTAGATTAGTGATGAGGGGCTGTTTAGCCATTCAGATTGTGATTTGAGATTAAGATTGCTCTTAATCCCTAATGGTAGACTATTGTAGCCAAGTGATGATGTTATTTAAATCACCTGATTTAAATGGCCTGTAGGCTGTAAATTCAAGTGATTTTTTACACACATTGTGTCCTTTAATTTCCTGTTTCAGCAGCTGGTGGAATACTGTTAGCCATTTAGACTTTTTCCGAGTTTTGGAGATTCCGAGATATTTTCTCTTTTTTTATAAATATGTTTAATGTTAATGTATTTTGATAAATGAGCCTTCCTGTCTACTTAGGTAATGATTCCAAAGATCATCCTTCATTTCCTCCCTGGAATCTGGTTGTAGTAGGTGCTCTATTATCAAAAGTACTGTAATAATTTGGTTTGTGATTCGAATGCACAAATCGGTAAATCCTGTAATATTTTTTTAAAAATAGTAAATGGCACTCTTTTTGCAAAGTTATTTCAAGATCTGTTACCCTAATAGTTGTTTGATAAAATACAGTAGAATGCCTACTGGTTTTACCTGTAATAGAGTTTGATACAGTTAATTATGGTTAGATTGTAATGAAATGCTCTTACAGTGATAAAAACACTTTTAAAGAATATTATGTAATGAGCAGCTCTGAAAATCAGTTGATTAGAGATAATGCTAGATAATACACTTAAATATGTATATATATGTTACCACAAGTGAGGTAGATAATGGTATTTATGATTAAGATGCAGTTGTGTCTGTGACACTGATATACTTAAGTACTGTGGTTTCTTAACACAGAACAGTATTAGTATACTATGAATGCATACTAGTTAATTGATATGATGGCTTAAGCCACTGCAAACAATTTGTTTACTTAGATATATAGCTGTGATAAATATTGGCTGTTAGGCTAGGTTAGGATAGAATATGTAAAAATTATTCCAATGCAAAATCAAGAAGTTTCTTATATATTTGCTATTGAAATATAATCTAGTTTCTAGACTATTTAGGTTTAACCCTTAAACTGCACATGGTGTATATATACGCCCTGAGTAACATGTCCCATAGTGTGCATGGCGTATACACCATAGGGTGCCAGGCCCGATTCAAATGGCCCGCGGCTACACGGGGTTCACAGTAGCTTCCTTAGGGCTCTTGTAAACAGACGCCATTTTTTTTTTAAATCTTGGGCAATATTCTCAGGTGTGAGAGGCACAGTACTGTTGGAGCAACCAAGGCTGACGTACGCAGCATGAGCGAACATAATTGCTGTTCAGCTTGTGACCACAACATTGCCGAAAAATGTCAAAATAAATGTATAATTGTTATTATTTAGCGATGACAATATTACAGATGACCCATGACTGTGATATAAATAACCAGGGTTGTGATAATAGCAGGATTGTTGTAATAATTAGCCCTGTGGGAGGAGTGATGCTGAGAGACGGAGGGAGACAGCATCGTTTACTGACTGTGTGGCTACGTGTTATTGTTTGCATTCACCATATCAGGTCAGTGGTTCTCTATGGTGAACACAAATGTAGATACTTATATATAATGTGTGTATTAGTGTAATAACAGCAAAAGGATTATGCTGGGAGGAGCCATATGGGTGACGGAGGTGACGTCATCTGCATGAATTGTCTAGCTGTTTAGAGGGTGGCCACTATGCTCTTTGGGCACACTACAAGCTTAGGTGTACAGTTACGATGCATAAAACATGTAGATACTTATTTATAATATGTGTATATAGGGTAATAACACTGCAAACAGTATTGTTCAGGGAGAAAGTTTAGTGCGTGTGACCTTGAATGAGTGAGGGAGCCGCCAGCCGTCATCTGTGTATAGCGACGACTCTTAGTGCCTGAACTAACTATATCAGCTTAGCTGTACAGTTGTGGTGAACAAAATATATACATACTTATATATAACGTCTGTATATAGTGTAATAACACCACAAATGGTATTGTTGGGGAAGAAAGTTTATTGTGTGTGTGTTGAGGGAGTGGCAGCGAGTGGCTGGCTGGTATGTGGCGGTAACTCTTCGTTGCTTTTCGACTGTCAATACGAACTTAGTGGTTCGTTATGGTGACCAAAACATGCAGATACTTATATATAACCTGTGTATAGAGTGTAATAGCAGCAAAACTATTTGTTTATTGTTTTATAAACTTAATAATTGAATCACTAATATGCACATCATACTTTTGAGTATAGCGATTATTCACCAATTTTATTATATAAATATATTACAATACACACTATTGAATAATATTACTGCAAAAAAACTAAGAAAAAATCAATCGGAGACATTGAAACAATTAGGTAATAATATCTTTGTGGCAACTCCCACCTGTCAGCGCGAGTGACGCTGACCGGGTCTGGCGACCGCTCTGTCAACGCCCACTGGTTGCCAGTCTTCATCGGTCAATTGCTCCCAAAATATGTCACCTACGATTTTTTTTTATTTTTCCCGTGCTCAGGGGACACAAATTAACATGTTTAGAAGACGAAAAAAAAATTTTGAATTTTTTTTTCTTGGGCACAGGGGTGTAAATGTCCCCAGGACCCCTGAGCAGTGTAAGGGTTAAAAGACCATAAATATCTAGGTTAAAGAATTATTATCCGGTCCGAAGGACCAAATATGTGGGAAAAACCTGTCTAGATTGATATGAGAGGAGACTACCAGGGACTTGTACTGAACTAAATTAAAAATTACTCTCTGTAA
This sequence comes from Procambarus clarkii, assembly GCF_040958095.1. Classification (NCBI taxonomy): domain Eukaryota; kingdom Metazoa; phylum Arthropoda; class Malacostraca; order Decapoda; family Cambaridae; genus Procambarus; species Procambarus clarkii. The sequence goes on from NC_091153.1 coordinate 17,624,027, forward strand.
ATTAATTCAACTAAAATCTCTAGCTAGGGTCGTAAATCCTAGCTCCTCTTTTCCTAATGACAGATTGTGGGCTTTAAGGGGCAGGTGGGGTGAATGAATTAGTTGATTGGTTGATTGAAGATCCACAGTCCACCTGCCAACAAGTATCTCACATCAGCTTGTATTTTATACAAGGATAAGATTTAATAAATTCAGTTATATGACTGAACACTGACTCTGTTTAAATCAGAGATTTAAACATGTACATAGTCTAGCCTAGCACCATAACTATTAACAGCCAATATATTCTTTTACTATAAACAACAATTTAAATTGTAAAAGTATAATTAATGACTTTAAATGTAGTCTAGGTACTGTTAACTAAGTACTAGAAATTATATTCAATTAAATGAACTTATATGTTAACTTAAAAATAACTAAGCAAGCAATTGTTAACTTAATTTATATATTCAAGTATATATACACATATATTTATATTCACTTTATATGATGAGGTACTGTCAGCTTGATTGAATCCTTTCCCACACAATGGATACTCATGACGTTTTATTTACTTACTGCGGCTGAATCTTTTCTTACACAATGGACTCTCATGAGGTTTAGTGCTTCGATAAAGATTCACTGCTAAACTACAATATTAATAAACTTACTGAGCTATGAGGTGTAGCCTCACTTTATAACCGACAGACAGACTTATAGGATATTAAAGTCATACAAGCATACAATTGGCCAATTAATATACCAAAATAACCTCAATATACTTCTCTGCTTGCCGGGTGCCTGTCTGACAGTTTGCCAGACTTGATAACTCTCTTGTCGCGAGTTTAGGCATGATATTTTATATAGCAGCTTTTCTGTAGATTGTTGTTGTAGCGTTGCTACGTGATTTTACTTTAAACTGTGTTGCATGAGGATGATAGCTGATGGTGAACGTGGAGACAAGTAACTGTGTGCTCCACTCTACACATATAGATATAAATGTTCTAGGGATTTTCCTTGTAGATTTCCTTTTCCTTGTCCAGGTACTCCCCCAGTTCTAGAGTGTTCACTGGTGATAAAAATAATTAGATAAGATGTCCTGAGCTAAATAATGTTCGCAAAGGATCCGTCACTGTTCACTCAGTTGTAAGCAAACGCGAAGTGCCCTGGGGTGTGGTGGACACTTTTTGTTCCCGAGATGCTCCTCCCTCTCCCTTGAGAGGTAGCTTTCAATGAATATTGATTGATTTTTTTAACTGTCTAGACCTATGATTGAGATAAGATGTGATTATAATATAATTAGATATAGGATTTAAAAAATATAAGTAGTACTTGATAGTACCACTGATTCTTATTAAGGACTCGATTTATAATCCCTACCGGAAGCGAATAATGTTCCAATAGTTTTTTAATTAACAAATCCTTCTAGAAGCTTCTGGATCCTTGAGTGATCATGCACAAAGTCACAAAGGCATCAATAGGGCCCTACGGCATACGTGATCATAGTGACATTGCAATCTAGGATCAAGATGTATAATGAATCTATAATGATTCTAATATGATTTTGATATGATTTGACATGATTTTGAAATGATTTAGATATGATATAGATATGATACAGAAATAATACATTTCTTAGATGATTATTAGATATGGTGGGTAAAAATTTCCCACAACTACTCCATGCTACTACTCTACGCTACTACACCAGGTTACTACACCAGGCTACTACAACATGCTACTACCCCTGGATTCTACACCAGGCTATTACACAATGCTACTTCACCAGGCTACTACAGGCTACTATACCATGCTACTACACCAGGCTACTACACCATGCTACTACACTAGGCTACTACAGGTTACTACACCATGCTACTACACCAAGCTACTACTCCACGCCACTACACCACGCCACTACACCAGGCTACTACACCATGCTACTACAATGGGCTACTACACCATGCCACTATACCAGGCCACTACACCAGGCTACTACACCACGCTACTACACCACACCACTACACCATGCTACTACACCATGCTACTACACCAAACTACTACACCACGCTACTACACCAGGCTACTACACCATGCCACTACACCACACCACACCACTACACCAGGCCACTACACCAGGCTACTACACCAGGCTACTACACCAGGCTACTACACCAGGCCACTACACCAGGCTACTACACCAGGCTACTACACCAGGCCACTACACCAGACCACTACACCAGGCTTCTACACCACGCTACTACACCAGGCTACTACACCAGGCCACTACACCAGGCCACTAAACCACGCTACTACACCACGCTACTACACCAGGTTACTACACCAGGCTACTACAACAGGCCACTACACCAGGCCACTACACCAGGCCACTACACCAGGCTACTACACCACGCTACTACACCACGCTACTACACCACGCTACTACACCAGGCCACTACACCAGGCCACTACACCAGGCTTCTACACCATGCTACTACACCAGGCTACTACATCAGGCTACTACACCAGGCTACTACACCAGGCTACTACACCAAGCCACTACACCAGGCTACTACACCAGGCCACTACACCAGGCCACTACACCAGGCCACTACACCAGGCTACTACACCAGGCTACTACACCAGGCCACTACACCAGGCTACTACACCAGGCCACTACACCAGGCCACTACACCAGGCTACTACACCAGGCCACTACACCAGGCCACTACACCAGGCCACTACACCAGGCTACTACACCAGGCCATACACCAGGCTACTACACCAGGCCACTACACCAGGCCACTACACCAGGCTACTACACCACGCTACTACACCACGCTACTACACCACGCTACTACACCAGGCTACTACACCAGGCTACTACACCAGGCCACTACACCAGGCTTCTACACCACGCTACTACACCAGGCTACTACACCAGGCTACTACACCAGGCCACTACACCAGGCTACTACACCAGGCTACTAACCCAGGCCACTACACCAGGCTTCTACACCACGCTACTACACCAGGCTACTACACCAGGCCACTACACCAGGCTACTACACCAGGCTACTACACCAGGCTACTACACCAGGCCACTACACCAGGCTTCTACACCACGCTACTACACCAGGCTATTACACCACGCTACTACACCAGGCTACTACATTAGGCCACTACACCAGGCTTCTACACCACGCTACTACACCAGGCTACTACACCAGGCCACTACACCAGGCTACTACACCAGGCTACTACACCAGGCCACTACACCAGGCCACTACACCAGGCTACTACACCACGCTACTACACCAGGCTACTACACCAGGCTACTACACCAGGCCACTACACCAGGCCACTACACCAGGCTACTACACCACGCTACTACACCACGCTACTACACCAGGCCACTACACCAGGCTACTACACCAGGCTACTACACCAGGCTACTACACCACGCTACTACACCACGCTACTACACCACGCTACTACACCAGGCCATTACACCAGGCTACTACACCAGGCTACTACACCAGGCTACTACACCAGGCTACTACACCACGCTACCACACCAGGCTACTACACCAGGCCACTACACCAGGCTACTACACCAGGCTACTACACCAGGCTACTATACCACGCTACTACACCACGCTACTACACCAGGCTACTACACCAGGCCACTACACCAGGCCACTACACCAGGCTACTACACCAGGCTACTACACCAGGCTACTACACCAGGCTACTACACCACGCTACTACACCAGGCCACTACACCAGGCTACTACACCAGGCTACTACACCAGGCTATTACACCAGGCCACTACACCAGGCTTCTACACCACGCTACTACACCAGGCTACTACACCAGGCCACTACACCAGGCCACTACACCAGGCTACTACACCACGCTACTACACCAGGCCACTACACCAGGCCACTACACCAGGCTTCTACACCACGCTACTACACCAGGCTACTACACCAGGCCACTACACCAGGCCACTACACCAGGCCACTACACCAGGCTACTACACCAGGCTACTACACCAGGCTACTACACCACGCTACTACACCACGCTACTACACCACGCTACTTCACCAGGCTACTACACCGGCCACTACACCAGGCTACTACACCAGGCTACTACACCAGGCTACTACACCAGGCTACTACACCACGCTACTACACCAGGCCACTACACCAGGCTACAACACCACGCTACTACACCAGGTCACTACACTAGGCTACTACAAATGATAAATTAATAAAAATGATGAACCCACCATTATTATGATCCTTTTTTATTTTACCAAATGTAGAAATATATTTTTAAATTTATAAATTTCCTATTTTTGCATTTTAACTTTAAACACTATAAAAGGCGTCACAAAGTTTCAAATTAGGGTACAAAAGGTGCCACAAAGTTTCAAATTAGGGTACAAAAGGTGCCACAAAGTTTCAAATTAGGGTACAAAAGGCGTCACAAAGTTTCAAATTATGGTACAAAAGGCGTCACAAAGTTTCAAATTAGGGTACAAAAGGTGCCACAAAGTTTCAAATTAGGGTTAAGTATGCAGGTTTTGGTTATAAGTTTTGGAAACCTGTTTAATTCCACACCAAATAACATATCTAATGTGAGAAAACAAACGTTTCCAATTCTTTCTAACACTTTCCAGGAACGTTGTGAAAACTTAAAATTGTTTCTGAGGTCCCCGTCTCGATAGTGACCCCGGCAGCATACTCTACAGTGACCCCCGTCTCTATAGTGACCCCAGCAGCATACACTACAGTGACCTCGGTTTCTATAGTGACCCCAACAGCATACTCTAAAGTGATCCCCGTCTCTATAGTGACCCCCGGCAGCATACTCTACAGTGAGCCCCAGTCTCTATAGTGACCCTGGCAGCATACTCTACAGTGACTCCTAGTCTCTATAGTGACCCTGGCAGCATACTCTACAGTGACCCCCGTCTCTATAGTGACCAAAGCAGCATACACTACAGTGACCTCGGTTTCTATAGTGACCCCGACAGCATACTCTAAAGTGATCCCCGTCTCTATAGTGACCCCCGGCAGCATACTCTACAGTGAGCCCCAGTCTCTATAGTGACCCTGGCAGCATACTCTACAGTGACCCCCAGTCTCTATAATGACCCCGGCAGCATACTCTACAGTGACCCCAGCAGCATACTCTACAGTAACACCAGCAGCATAATCTACAGTGACCACAGCATCATACTCTACAGTGACCCCATGGTCTTTATAGTTACCACGGCAGCATACTCTACAGTGACACCCCGGCAGCATATTCTACAGTGACCCCCGGCAGCATACTCTACAGTGACACCCCGGCAGCATACTCTACAGTGACCCCGGCAGCATACCCTACAGTGACCCCCGTCCCTATAGTGGCTCCGGCAGCATACTTTACATAGACCCCCGTCTCTATAGTGACTCCCAGAAAGCATACTCTACAGTGACCCCGTCTGTATAGTGACCCTCGGCAGCATACTCTACATTGTCCCCCGTCTCTATAGTGACCCCCGGCAGCATACTCTACAGTAACCCCGTCTCTATAGTGACCCCTGCAGCATACTCTACAGTGACCCCGTCTCTATAGTGACCCCCAGCAGTATACTCTACAGTGACCCCCCGTCTCTATAGTGACCCCTGGCAGAATACTCTACAGTAACCCAGTCTCTAGTGTGAACCCCGGCAGCATACTCTACAGTGACCCCCGTCTCTATAGTGACCCCGACAGCATACTCTACAGTGACCCCGGTCCCTATAGTGACCCCCGGCAGCATACTCTACAGTGACCCAGGCAGCATACTCCACAGTGACCCCCAGAAGCATACTCTACATTGACGTCCGTTCCTATAGTGACCCCCGGCAGCATACTCTACAGTGACCCCCGTCTATAGTGACCCCGACAGCATTCTATACAATGGCCTCCGGTCTCTATAGTGACACCTGGCAGCATACTCTGGGGGGACCCCCAACTCTATAGTGACCCCGGCAGCATACTCTACAGTGTCCCCGGTTTCTATAGTGAACCCGGCAGCATATTCTACAGTGACCCCGTCTCTATAGTGACCCCCGTCAGCATACTCTACAGTGATCCTCGTCTTTATAGTGACCCCCGGCAGCATACTCTACAGTGACCGCCATTACTATAGTGATCCCCGGTAGCATACTCTACAGTGACCCCCATCTCTATAGTGAATCCCAGCAGCATACTCTACAATGACCCCCGTTCTCTATAGTGACCCCAGCAGCATACTCTACAGTGACCCACGTCTCTATAGTGACCTCGGCAGCATACTCTACAGTGACTCCGGTTTCTATAGTGACCCCGACAGCATACTCTACAGTAACCCCGTCTCTATAGTGGCCCCCGGCAGCATTCTCTACAGTGACCCCCGGCAGCATACTCCACAGTGACCCCGGCAGCATACTCCACAGTGACCCTCAGCAGCATACTCTGCAGTGACCCCCGTCTCTATAGTGACCCCCAGCAGCATAATCTACAGTGACCCCCGTCTCTATAGTGACCCCCAGCAGCATAATCTACAGTGACCCCCCGCAGTATACTCTACAGTGACCCCCCGTCTCTATAGTGACCCCCAGCAGCATAATGTACAGTGACCTCCCGCAGCATACTCTTCAGTGACCCCCGTCTCTATAGTGACCCCGACAGCATACTCTACAATAACCCCGTCTCTATAGTGACCCCCGGCAGCATTCTCTACAGTGACCCCCGGCAGCATACTCCACAGTGACCCCGGCAGCATACTCCACAGTGACCCCCGGCAGCATACTCTACTGTGACCCCGTTTCTAGAGGGACCCCTGGCAGCATACTCTACAATGACCTCCGTCTCTATAGTGACCCACGGCAGCATACTCTACAGTGACCCCGTCTCTAAAGTGAGCCCAGGCAGCAAACTCTACAGTGACCCCCAGCAGCATACTCTACAGTGACCCCGGCAGCATACTCTACAGTGACCCCGGCAGCATTCTCTACAGTGACCCCAGCAGTATACTCTACAGTGACCCCCAGCAGCATACTCTGCAGTGGCCCCCGGATGCGTACTCTACAGTGACCCCGGTCCCTATAGTGACCCCTGGCAGCATTCTCTACAGTGACCCCCGGCAGCATACTCCACAGTGACCCCCGGCAGCATACTCCACAGAGACCCTCGGCAGCATACTCTGCAGTGACCCCCGTCTCTATAGTGACCCCCAGCAGCATAATCTACAGTGACCCCCCGCAGTATACTCTACAGTGACCCCCCGTCTCTATAGTGACCCCCGTCTCTATAGTGACTCCCCAGCAGCATAATCTACAGTGACCCCCCGCAGCATACTCTTCAGTGACCCCCGTCTCTATAGTGACCCCCGTCTCTATAGTGACCCCCGGTAGCGTACTCTTCAGTGACCCGTGTATCTATACTGACCCCCGGCCGCATACTCTACAGTGACCCGCGCCTCTATAGTGACCCCCGGCAGCATACTCTACAGTGACCCCCCCGGCTCTATAGTGACCCCAACAGCATACACTACAGTGACCTCGGTTTCTATAGTGACCCCAACAGCATACTCTAAAGTGATCCCCGTCTCTATAGTGACCCCCGGCAGCATACTCTACAGTGACCCCCAGTCTCTATAGTGACCCTGGCAGCACACTCTACAGTGACCCCCAGTCTCTATATAGTGACCCTGGCAGCATACTCTACAGTGACCCCCGTCTCTATAGTGACCAGAGCAGCATACACTACAGTGACCTCGGTTTCTATAGTGACCCCGACAGCATACTCTAAAGTGATCCCCGTCTCTATAGTGACCCCCGGCAGCATACTCTACAGTGACCCCCAGTCTCTATAGTGACCCTGGCAGCATACTCTACAGTGACCCTCAGTCTCTATAATGACCCCGGCAGCATACTCTACAGTGACCCCAGCAGCATACTCTACAGTAACACCAGCAGCATAATCTACAGTGACCACAGCATCATACTCTACAGTGACCCCATGGTCTTTATAGTTACCACGGCAGCATACTCTACAGTGACACCCCGGCAGCATATTCTACAGTGACCCCCGGCAGCATACTCTACAGTGACACCCCGGCAGCATACTCTACACTGACCCCCGGCAGCATACTCTACAGTGACCCCCGTCTCTATAGTGACTCCCAGCAGCATACTCTACAGTGACCCCGTCTGTATAGTGACCCTCGGCAGCATACTCTACATTGTCCCCCGTCTCTATAGTGACCCCCGGCAGCATACTCTACAGTAACCCCATTTCTATAGTGACCCCTGCAGCATACTCTACAGTGACCCCGTCTCTATAGTGACCCCCAGCAGTATACTCTACAGTGACCCCCCGTCTCTATAGTGACCCCGACAGCATACTCTACAGTGACCCCGGTCCCTATAGTGACCCCCGGCAGCATACTCTACAGTGACCCAGGCAGCATATTCCACAGTGACCCCCGGAAGCATACTCTACATTGACGTCCGTTCCTATAGTGACTCCCGGCAGCATACTCTACAGTGACCCCCGTCTATAGTGACCCCGATAGCATACTTTACAATGGCCTCCGGTCTCTATAGTGACACCTGGCAGCATACTCTGGAGGGACCCCCATCTCTATAGTGACCCCAGCAGCATACTCTACAGTGTCACCGGTTTCTATAGTGAACCCGGCAGCATATTCTACAGTGACCCCGTCTCTATAGTGACCCCCGTCAGCATACTCTACAGTGATCCTCGTCTTTATAGTGACCCCCGGCAGCATACTCTACAGTGACCGCCATTACTATAGTGATCCCCGGCAGCATACTCTACAGTGACCCCCATCTCTATAGTGACCCCAGCAGCATACTCTGCAGTGACCCCCGTCTCTATAGTGACCTCGACAGCATACTCTACAGTGACCCCGGTTTCTATAGTGACCCCGACAGCATACTCTACAGTAACCCCGTCTCTATAGTGGCCCCCGGCAGCATTCTCTACAGTGACCCCCGGCAGCATACTCCACAGTGACCCCGGCAGCATACTCCACAGTGACCCTCAGCAGCATACTCTGCAGTGACCCCCGTCTCTATAGTGACCCCCAGCAGCATAATCTACAGTGACCCCCCGTCTCTATAGTGACCCCCGTCTCTATAGTGACTCCCCAGCAGCATAATCTACAGTGACCCCCGCAGCATACTCTTCAGTGACCCCCGTCTCTATAGTGACCCCCGTCTCTATAGTGACCCCCGGTAGCGTACTCTTCAGTGACCCCCGTATCTATAGTGACCTCCGGCAGCATACTCTACAGTGACCCGCGCCTCTATAGTGACCCCCGGCAGCATACTCTACAGTGACCCCCCGCCTCTATAGTGACCCCCGGCAGCATACTCTACAGTGACCCCAGGCAGCATACTCTACAGTGACCCTGTCTCTGTGTTCACCCCCGGAATCATAATCTACAGTAATCCCCGTCTCTATAGTGACCCCCGGTAGCGTACTCTACAGTGACCCCCGCCTCTATAGTGACCCCCAGCAGCATACTCTACAGGGACCCCCATCTCTATAGTGACCCCCCGGTAGCATTCTCTACAGTGACCCCC